>NC_031983.2:29850974-30150974 GCF_001858045.2 Oreochromis niloticus
TTCAAATAGTCAACAGGGTCGCAAGAAGCGTGTGGAAAAACCAAGGCGCAAAATAACTGCCCATGAACTGAGAAAAGTCAGCGTGCAGCTGCCAAGATGCCACTTGCCACCAGTTTGGCCATATTTCAGAGCTGCAACATCACTGGAGTGCCCAAAAGCACAAGGTGTGCAATACTCAGAGACATGGCCAAGGTAAGAAAGGCTGAAAGACGACCACCACTGAACAAGACACACAAGCTGAAACGTCAAGACTGGGCCAAGAAATATCTCAAGACTGATTTTTCTAAGGTTTTATGGACTGATGAAATGAGAGTGAGTCTTGATGGCCAGATGGATGGGCCCGTGGCTGGATTGGTAAAGGGCAGAGAGCTCCAGTCCGACTCAGACGCCAGCAAGGTGGAGGTGGAGTACTGGTTTGGGCCGGTATCATCAAAGATGAGCTTGTGGGGCCTTTTCGGGTTGAGGATGGAGTCAAGCTCAACTCCCAGTCCTACTGCCAGTTTCTGGAAGACACCTTCTTCAAGCAGTGGTACAGGAAGAAGTCTGCATCCTTCAAGAAAAACATGATTTTCATGCAGGACAATGCTCCATCACACGCGTCCAAGTACTCCACAGCGTGGCTGCAAGAAAGGGTATAAAAGAAGAAAACTAATGACATGGCCTCCTTGTTCACCTGATCTGAACCCATTGAGAACCTGTGGTCCATCATCAAATGTGAGATTTACAAGGAGGGAAAACAGTACACCTCTCTGAACAGTGTCTGGGAGGCTGTGGTTGCTGCTGCACGCAATGTTGATGGTGAACAGATCAAAACACTGACAGAATCCATGGATGGCAGGCTTTTGAGTGTCCTTGCAAAGAAGGTGGCTATATTGGTCGCTGATTTGTTTTTGTTTTGTTTTTGAATGTCAGAAATGTATATTTGTGAATGTGGAGATGTTATATTGGTTTCACTGGTAAAAATAAATAATTGAAATGGGTATATATTTGTTTTTTGTTAAGTTGCCTAATAATTATGCACAGTAATAGTCACCTGCACACACAGATATCCCCCTAAAATAGCTAAAACTAAACACAACTAAAAACTACTTCCGAAAACATTCAGCTTTGATATTAATGTGTTTTTGGGTTCATTGAGAACATGGTTGTTGTTCAATAATAAAATTATTCCTCAAAAATACAACTTGCCTAATAATTCTGCACTCCCTGTATGAGAGTAAGAAAGAAAAGTATATCTTTGTGTCCACCTTTCTCTGTTAATGCCCTACCTGGCCCCCTGGCAAAAGCTTTGCTAGATCCGCCCTGCACAGTTACCAGCTGTCAGCTAAATAAAAAAAGGAGCTTGGTGTTTATTTCTCTCAGAAACAGTTCATAACTTCCCTTCAACTCATTCATGTCACCTAAAAAAAAGGTAAACCTGTTTCTCCATCACCAGTTCAGCTCTGATGATTCAGTAAGGTCATCTCCTGGTTTCGACCAGCCGCTTCTACAGCTGTGGCTCCAGCAAACATCAGCTGATACTAGAAATTAAAATCAAATGAATTCTAACAACAGCTGATCAAGCTTAAACGTGCTGCTGTTGTTTAGCGCGATAAACAAACAAGAGAGAAAAGCCGATCATTGATCAGTTTCATGACTGAAGTTTGAACAGGCGAGAGAATGACAGGGGAGGCTGTCATAAAGTTCAACATCAGTAACTTAGCGGGCACACAGCTGTATAGAAACTCCATCGTGCTAGCTACCACGCAGTACGAGTTATTATAACTGATTGTAAAAAGTCAGCACAACGAAAATAAACTACACCTAAACTCGGTTTATATCTGACCCAAATAGAGTGCAGGTCATAACTTCTTACCTGAAATTCAGTTCACCTCACGCTCCGACCGGCAGCCGCCTGCTTCTCCTGCCTTCGGTTTCCCTGATCCACGATCTACCACCGGTCGATCGGCGGTCGCCTCGCCGCCTCGTTCCCCGCATGTTCTTTCTGACACACACCGGTGGATAGCTGCCCTCGGTTGTAGCTCCGCGTCAGCGACTACCAAACAACTCAGTTATTTTTCCACATCGACCAGCATCTGGACAATCCACCGCCTTTCACTGTTTGTACCGTTACTAAAAAAAAACCCTCATCGGCTCATAAAAACGAAAAATAAGTCCAGCTATGACCCTGAGTCAAAAAGACAGCCAGCTCGGGTTAGCTAGCTACCTGTCTAGCTCTTTGCAGGCACCGAAAACATCAGAGCTAATATGGGATGTCTTGGTAACACGAGCAGATATTGAAGTTTACATCTGGCCAATCCACCACCTTCACTGTTTATACCGTTACTAAAATGAATAAATAAATAAATCATCGTCCATATAAACGAAAAATAAGTCCAGCTAAAACACATACTGTCGGCGAGCGACCGGGTGCTGACACGAGTTTCACCCGCCTCAATATAAGCCAAGCCTGGGTGCTTTTTCACGAAGGGTCGCTAGCGGTGCTAGCTAACTATGCTAGCGGCGCTAGCTAGCTAGCCGGCTATCAGCAACACATAAGAGAACTGCTGCTAAATAAACTACACCTAAACTCGGTTATATCTGACCCAAATAGAGTGCAGGTCATAACTTCTTATCTGAAATTCAGTTCACCTCACGCTCCTGCCTTCGCTTTCCCTGATCCACGATTGACCTCCGCGTTAGCAAACACCGGTCGATCGGCGGTCGCGGCATGTCCTTCTGTCATACACCGGTGGATAGCTGCCCACTGTTGTAGCTCCGCGTTATAGCACCACCAAACAACTCAGTTATTTTTCCACATCCAGCTGTAACTCCGATTCTATGCGAGCATTTGCGAGAGACCGGGGAGGTGAAACGACAGAGAGAGTCCCCTCGCTATCCATTTGCAGCCAAGTGCGGCAGCTAGCTAGGTAGCCGGCTAGCTGTCAGCAGGACCTACGTCGTCAGAGCACTGTCGCTAAATATGGGATGTCTTGATAAAACAAGCAGATATTTGAAGTTTACACACCTACATTCTCGCCTGAAAATATCTTAAAAGTTTATTTTGTGACCTAGAAACACGAATAAAAGACATATAAAACGAAGTGGTGGCCGCCATTGTTCACTCTGTAGAGGCGTGCTATGAATTGTGGGATATGGAGTTTTCAACACAAGGATAAATCTTTTCGGCTGTACTACTCCCGGTATACCACTAGAGAGAGCCAAGACACCACAAATGAAGTCTGTTCTATGGTGCCAAAAGCAGAATCTTTCTCAGGAGCCTAGAAATTGGCCTAAATTTGCACTAAAATCTAAATATTTCAAAACTATAAAGTTATAAACACCAAAAGTCACACCATACTAGCCAGCTCCAGCCGCACAAAATGATGTAACATATGTACCCTATTGTCAAAACTGTTGGCAGAGGAGCGCGGGAAAATTTTCACTAAATATTAATATTTAAAAAACTATAATATTCATAAACACCAAAAGTCATAGCACACCATTCCAGATCCAGCCGCACAAAATGAGGTAACATATATGAAGCTTGTCCAAAAACTGCGGGTCGAGATACACTGCAAAATTTCAGGCGGAAAAGGAAAATAATAATAATAATAATAATAAGAATAATAAATCCGACGAATAGTAATATGTGTGCCTCTTGGCATAGGCACACATAATAATAATAATAAATCCGACGAATAGTAATATGTGTGCCTCTTGTCATAGGCACACATAATAATAAATCCGAGGAATAGTAATATGTGTGCCTCTTGGCATAGGCACACATAATAATAATAATAACTAGAAAGGGAAAATTTCAGAAGAAATTTTATGTGTGCCTATGCCGCTGGTAATCAGTGTAGTTTGCCATTCATACAGCTACAGAGAGCAAAACTCAGCAGAGCAGCCATTCTCCACCATGAATTATGATAAAAACAAACACCGCTCGCGCCTCACAGATGACAGCTTACAGTTTTGGGTAAAGATGAAGTGACTTTGTACAGCCCGATTGCAGACGCTGTGCACACAGGTTCATGAGCAGAAGTCCCATTGTACCACGGCAGACCCAACAATGTTTGCATGAACACGCTTTGAAGCATTATGTTATGGACCACTTTTCACACATGGTTGGTGTACCCACACAGGCAGCTGTAGCTTTTCAACTCATAGCCCAACACACACCCAAAAAACAGCCAAGAGAGCACAGACTTTACACCCGTGGGTCCACCTCCCCTGCAGCGGCACTGCAGACCACGCCCCGACACACACATCAAACACATAAAATAAATATATATGCACTTTTGCATTCACTTTTTGTTTTTTGTTATTTTTACACAGTGTTCTGAATGATGAACAATGGTCTACAGCCAACCTTGTGTATTATTATACAAACTTTGGTTGTAAGATTCGGATAAGCATTTAATAAAAGCTAAATATTTTATATGAGAGTAAGAAAGAAAAGTATATCTTTATGTCCACCTTTCTCTGTTAATGCCCTACCTGGCCCCCTGGCAAAAGCTTTGCTAGATCCGCCCCTGCACAGTTACCAGCTGTCAGCTACACAAAAAAAGGAGCTTGGTGTTTACAGGGAGTGCAGAATTATTAGGCAAATCAGTATTTTGTCCACATCATCCTCTTCATGCATGTTGTCTTACTCCAAGCTGTATAGGCTCGAAAGCCTACTACCAATTAAGCATATTAGGTGATGTGCATCTCTGTAATGAGAAGGGGTGTGGTCTAATGACATCAACACCCTATATCAGGTGTGCATAATTATTAGGCAACTTCCTTTCCTTTGGCAAAATGGGTCAAAAGAAGGACTTGACAGGCTCAGAAAAGTCAAAAATAGTGAGATATCTTGCAGAGGGATGCAGCAGTCTTAAAATTGCAAAGCTTCTGAAGCGTGATCATCGAACAATCAAGCGTTTCATTCAAAATAGTCAACAGGGTCGCAAGAAGCGTGTGGAAAAACCAAGGCGCAAAATAACTGCCATGAACTGAGAAAAGTCAAGCGTGCAGCTGCCAAGATGCCACTTGCCACCAGTTTGGCCATATTTCAGAGCTGCAACATCACTGGAGTGCCCAAAAGCACAAGGTGTGCAATACTCAGAGACATGGCCAAGGTAAGAAAGGCTGAAAGACGACCACCACTGAACAAGACACACAAGCTGAAACGTCAAGACTGGGCCAAGAAATATCTCAAGACTGATTTTTCTAAGGTTTTATGGACTGATGAAATGAGAGTGAGTCTTGATGGGCCAGATGGATGGGCCCGTGGCTGGATTGGTAAAGGGCAGAGAGCTCCAGTCCGACTCAGACGCCAGCAAGGTGGAGGTGGAGTACTGGTTGGGCTGGTATCATCAAAGATGAGCTTGTGGGCCTTTTCGGGTTGAGGATGGAGTCAAGCTCAACTCACAGTGCTACTGCCAGTTTCTGGAAGACACCTTCTTCAAGCAGTGGTACAGGAAGAAGTCTGCATCCTTCAAGAAAAACATGATTTCATGCAGGACAATGCTCCATCACACGCGTCCAAGTACTCCACAGCGTGGCTGGCAAGAAAGGGTATAAAAGAAGAAAAACTAATGACATGGCCTCCTTGTTCACCTGATCTGAACCCAATGAGAACCTGTGGTCCATCATCAAATGTGAGATTTACAAGGAGGGAAAACAATACACCTCTCTGAACAGTGTCTGGGAGGCTGTGGTTGCTGCTGCATGCAATGTTGATGGTGAACAGATCAAAACACTGACAGAATCCATGGATGGCAGGCTTTTGAGTGTCCTTGCAAAGAAAGGTGGCTATATTGGTCGCTGATTTGCTTTGGTTTTGTTTTTGAATGTCAGAAATGTATATTTGTGAATGTGGAGATGTTATATTGGTTTCACTGGTAAAAATGAATAATTGAAATGGGTATATATTTGTTTTTTGTTAAGTTGCCTAATAATTAT
The DNA here is from genome assembly GCF_001858045.2 of Oreochromis niloticus. Taxonomy (NCBI): domain Eukaryota; kingdom Metazoa; phylum Chordata; class Actinopteri; order Cichliformes; family Cichlidae; genus Oreochromis; species Oreochromis niloticus. Next base: position 29,856,906 of record NC_031983.2, read on the forward strand.
GCACAGTAATAGTCACCTGCACACACAGATATCCCCCTAAAATAGCTAAAACTAAAAACTACTTCCAAAACTTTCAGCTTTGATATTAATGAGTTTTTTGGGTTCATTTAGAACATGGTTGTTGTTCAATAATAAAATTATTCCTCAAAAATACAACTTGCCTAATAATTCTGCACTCCCTGTATTTGTCTCTCAAAAATAGTTCATAACTTCCCTTCAACTTATTCATGTCACCTAAAGAGTAAACCTGTTTCTCCATCACCAGTTCAGCTCTGATGATTCAGTAAGGACATCTGCCGTTTTTACAGCTGTAGCTCCAGCAAACATCAGCTGATACCAGAAATTAAAAGCAAATGAATTCTAACAACAGCTGATCAAGCTTAAACGTGCTGCTGTTGTTTTGCGCGATAAACAAACAAGAGAGAAACGCCGATCATTGATCAGTTTCATGACTGAAGTTTCGACAGGGGAGGCTGTCATAAAGTTCAACATGCGCACACAGCTGTATAGAAACTCCGTCGTGCTAGCTAGAACGCAGTACGAGTTATTGTACGTGATTGAAAAAGTCAGCACAACGAAAATAAACTACACCTAAACTCGGTTTATATCTGACCGAAATAGAGTGCAGTTCAAAACTTCTTACCTGAAATTCAGTTCACCTCACGCTCCTGCCTTCGCTTTCCCTGATCCATGATTGACCACCGCGTTAGCAATCGCCTGCCCGGCCTCGTATGTCTCGTTGGCGGCATGTCCTTTCTGTCACACACCGGTGGATAGCTGCCCTCTGTTGTAGCTCCACCACCAAACAACTCAGTTATTTTTTCCACATCGACCAGCATCATCGGCCCATATAAACGAAAAATAAGTCCAGCTAAGACACAGACCCTTGCCGAGCGATCGGGCGATTAAACACATTTTAGCCACCTCACTATCAGCCAAGCCTGGGTGGTTTTTCACGAAGGGTCGCTAGCCGCGCTAGCTAGCTAAGCTAGCGGCGCTAGCTAGCTAGCCAGCCGGCTATCAGCAACACGTAAGAGAACTGTTGCTAAATAAACTACACCTAAACTCGGTTTATATCTGACCCAAATAGAGTGCAGGTCATAACTTCTTACCTGAAATTCAGTTCACCTCACGCTCCTGCCTTCGCTTTCCCTGATCCACGATTGACCTCCGCGTTAGCAAACACCGGACGATCGGCGGTAGCCTCACCGCCTTGTATGTCTCGTTCGCGGCATGTCCTTTCTGTCACACACCGGTGGATAGCTGCCCTCTGTTGTAGCTCCACCACCAAACAACTCAGTTATTTTTTCCACATCGACCAGCATCATCGGCCCATATAAACGAAAAATAAGTCCAGCTAAGACACAGACCCTTGCCGAGCGATCAGGCGATTAAACAAATTTTAGCCACCTCACTATCAGCCAAGCCTGGGTGGTTTTTCACGAAGGGGCGCTAGCTAGCTAAGCTAGCGGCGCTAGCTAGCTAGCCGGCTATCAGCAACACTTAAGAGAATTGTCGCTAATATGGGATGTCTTGATAAAACGAGCAGATATTTGAAGTTTACACACCTACATTCTCGCCTGAAAATATCTTAAAAGTGTATTTTGTGACCTAGAAACACGAATAAAAGACATATAAAACGAAGTGGTGTCCGCCATTGTTTAACTCGGCAGAGGGGTGCTATGAATTATGGGATATGGAGTTTTGTAACAAGCATACAGATTTTCAGCCGTACTACTCCCGGTATACCACTAGAGAGAGCCAACCCACCACAAATAAAGTCTGTTTCTATGGAAATTGGCCTAAATTTGCACTAAAATCTAAATATTTCAAAAACTATAAAAGTCATAAACACCAAAAGTGTATACCATACTAGTCCAGCTCCAGCCGCACAAAATGATCTAACATATGTAACCCTATTTTCAAAACTGTTTGGCAGAGAAGCGCGGGAAAATTTTCACTAAAATATTAATATTTAAAAAACTATAATAGTTATAAACACCAAAAGTCATAGCACACCATTCCTGATCCAGCCGCACAAAATGAGGTAACATATATGAAGCTTGTCTCAAAACTGCGGGGCGAGTTTCGCTGCAAAATTTCAGGCGGAAACTGAAGAATAATAATAATAATAATAAATCCGACGAATAGTAATATGTGTGCCTCTTTCATAGGCACACATAATAATAATAATAATAATAATAAATCCGAGGAATAGTAATATGTGTGCCTCTTGGCATAGGCACACATAATAATAATAATAATAAATCCGAGGAATAGTAATATGTGTGCCTCTTGGCATAGGCACACATAATAATAATAATAAATCCGAGGAATAGTAATATGTGTGCCTCTTGGCATAGGCACACATAATAAATCCGAGGAATAGTAATATGTGTGCCTCTTGTCATAGGCACACATAATAATAATAATAATAATAAAGAATAAAGAGAAACAGGAACTCAATAGTGTGGATGCCTCCAGCATCCACACAATAATAATAATAATAATAATAATAATAATAAAGAATAAAGAGAAACAGGGGGATGTTCTTCGTACCTCGCTTACTACATCCAAGATCAAATGACACATCCAAGATCAAATCATCGCGCTAACCGTGAGCTCGCTAATCCGGTTGTCCGAACGCACCTGTTGTTGACGATTAGTATAGCTGGCTGAAGTAATCTGAGATCACTGGGTGGCTTAAAAGGGGCTACGCATCGATAGTAGAAACATTGATCGGCAACCCTGTGATTGGTCGGCGAAGATGTCGAAGGAGCGCGCGCAGTATCTCACGGCAGCAGACCAAGAACTCTTGATTGAGGGATATCAGGAGTTTCAGAGTTTAATTAAAACGCAGGGGAACACTGCAAAGGCTGCAAAAGCAAGGAGAGAGGGCTGGCAGAAAGTTGCTGACAAATTAAACTCGTAAGTGATCCATGATATTACATTATATCATGTGATATTATTTCATTCCACATTATATTATATTACATCATATCCTCTTTCACATTAGAGCCACAACAGGACCCACTAGAACATGGGAAAAAGTAAAAGTGAAATATAAGAATATTCTACAGAATGGTAATATTTATCACTTATATTGCTTTTAGTCTATGACAAGAGACCCTGGAATAATCTGTTTGTTTATAACAGCAACCAAGAAAAGGGCAGAGCAAATAAAGACAGGTGGTGGTCCTGCACCCCCTCGTCACACCCCTTTTTGTACTGTGACATTTATTGACATTGTGGGTTTTTATGTGTGTAGTTTGAATAACACTCCATCACTTTTACCTGTTCCCATGCAAGGGGTGACTGAAGCATGCACAGTAAGTCGGGAGTAAGTATATACAGTACAGTAAGTATATATATATATATATATATATTTGGAGGGAGAGAGAGAGAGAGAGAGAGAGAGAGAGAGAGAGAGAGAGAGAGAGAGAGAGAGAGAGAAAGTAAATAATAACCTCACGGGAGAATCGATATCTCTCTATGAGCACACCGTCGCGCCGAGCTAAAGGATCCCGTCTATCCCGCAATATACGCTAAATTCTGTAAACTCTCCTTATCAATCTTGCACCTTCCTTGCTTGCGTACAAACGGACAGGACATGGCTGCGACAGACTTCCCAAATCCACCTTCGCTTTTTTAGCCGTGGTCTCTCATCTTGATTGCACGTAGTAATTTACTATTACTACTCTAAAATATGAATTACATCTGACATGATCTACTACATGTAATAGAATGATTAATAGTACATTTCCCTTTTTTTCGGAAATGACCTGTATGTATCTGTATGAAATCAATAAAAGAATCAAATACATTATCTTTAGTTACATTGATAATATTTATTTATGGTAAAACAGTGGCGAAATATCGCTCTTGCTTTCATATAACTGCAGCGGACATACTTGAGAGGCCGCGATCTAATCCTGTTTACATAAAGTAAACCTGCTCCCGAGCAGGCTTACTTTTACGGCTCTGTTGCTATGACAGCAAGCCCCAGATGAGCTTCGGAGAACCGAACGATCCAAGATCACGCGAAATCGTCAACATTCAAATCCGGCTAACTTACTTAGCGAGGTACGAAGAACAGGCCCCAGGAACTCAATAGTGTGGATGCCTCCAGCATCCACACAATAATAAAGAATAAAGAGAAACAGGAACTCAATAGTGTGGATGCCTCCAGCATCCACACAATAATAAATCCGAGGAATAGTAATATGTGTGCCTCTTGGCATAGGCACACATAATAATAATAATAATAAATCCGAGGAATAGTAATGTGTGTGCCTCTTGGCATAGGCACACATAATAAGAATAATGAATCCGACGAATAGTAATATGTGTGCCTCTTGGCATAGGCACACATAATAATAAATCCGACGAATAGTAATATGTGTGCCTCTTGGCATAGGCACACATAATAAGAATAATGAATCCGACGAATAGTAATATGTGTGCCTCTTGGCATAGGCGCACACAATAATAAATCCGAGGAATAGTAATATGTGTGCCTCTTGGCATAGGCACACATAATAAACTTTTTTCCAAATTTATATGGGAAGGCAAACGCCCAAGGATCAAGTTTCAAACATTAAAACTGTCAAAACTGCAGGGGGGGGATTGGCTGTTCCAAATCTGAAATGTTATTTCTGGGCAGCTCAGATGAGACCCCTGACTGTATGGATACGGGATCTGTCTGAAACTCAGTGGTTAAACAGGACAATAGGCAAAAGACCATTGGAATCCCTGCTTTTTTCTAACATTTCAATTAAAAATGTGCATATGGGGGAACGGACAGGGTCACACTAAAGACCTGGCGTAGAATCAAACAATCATTTGGTCTTCATGTTGTGAAGAATGGGCACCTGAGTTCATTTGAACAGTTGAGAGGTCAGTTTCAGCTTCCTTTTTCCGGCTTTTTTAGATTTCTGCAGCTAAGATGTTTTTTGACAAAACAGAGAATGGAGGCAAGTTTTGGAGCCCTCACCCACTGAGGAAATATTTCTAAAAATATATCAAAGTAATTCCTCCCCAAAATTGATCAGCAATTTTTATAACGCATTTACAAGTTTCAATACAAGTGCAACTTTGAATATTAATGGAAGGTGGTCATGAGATATTTTAGAACCCCAGAGATAATTGCTCAAATGAACCCTACAAATCCTGACATCTGCTGGCGAAATTGTGGTGCTTACTTAGGAACCCACTCTCACATATTCTGGTCATGCCCAAAAATTTGCTCATTTTGGAATAACATATTTAAAGCTCTCAATACAGTTTACCAACAACCATTAACAAAAGACCAACAGTTAGCCATTTTAGGAGTATTACCAAAAGGTTTTACAGGAAACGATAAAAAGTATCTCTTAAGAATCTTGCTTACAGCAGCAGATTGATAAAGTAAGAGAGATTTACCAGATGGAGGAAATAACATATGCTCTGCAGATTCAGAGAGATTTGTTCACTGAGCGTTGGCGACCCATACATGCTTTACTGTTTCAATAACTTAGCATAGGTTTGTTTCGTTTTGTTCATTTATGGCTACTAAGATTGTCACATCTTATTTAATATTGTTGTTTTGTGTTTTTCTGGAGTTTTTATTTTAATCTGTACTTCTGCATTGCTGTTCCTGTAACGGTCCTACTTTTGAACATTGACAAGTACAAGTTGCAATGTTGTAAATTATAATAAAAACTGAGTTTAAAACAACAACAACAACAAAACAGCTTGATGTTTTCAGGAGGGGGTCAGCAGAGCCCCCTCAGATATTTGTTTAAAAATGTGGGGAATGAAAAAGATAAAAAAAAAAATGACTCAAGTAAAGTACAGATACCTCAAAATGATGTTTAGAGTAACAAAGTATCTGTACTTCCTTCCTTCCTACTTTGAGTACACTAGTGCTGCTTTAAACTCACCACAAACAGTATCGAGTACTTTAAAGTGCAGTAAACTCACTGCAGTCAGCACCACCTCTCAGTCTGAGGAGCAGCTACAACACTTAATGTGACGGAGGAAGCCTCACCTTTGCTCTGCTCCTCCAGCTCCTCCACCCTCCCCCTCAGCTCCTCTGCCTGTCGGAGCGCTTCCTCCTTCAGTCCCTCCATGCTCCGTCTCTGCTGCTCGGCCTCCACCTCTCCATCCCTCAGCCAGCTCTCCACCCTTCTCAGGATCTGACGCCGGCCCACCTCCTCCGCCTTCAGGCTCAGCACAAGCTCCTTCAGCCCTCGCAGCTCATCCCAGAGGACGGGGAGGGCCGGGGAGACTACCGCTGGCGGGGGACCGAAGCCTCCGACCAGCCCCGACTGACGGAGCAGCAGAACAGCAGAAACAAAGCAGCAGACCTTCTCGCCATTGTCCTCCACCTGCAGAAATCCTTCAGCACAAGGGCGAGGGGGCGGAGTCTACACACAAACACGATTCAAGACAAACAAGCAGAAAACACAAAGTGCAGTTTTTAAACGTGAGTGTCATAACAAGAACAACAAGAGTGAAGGCAGAGCAGCTTCACCCGCTTCCACCTGAACCCTGCGCTCCATAAGCAGCTTACCCAAAGAACAAAGGCTCCTTGCACTCACTCGGCATCCAGTAATCATTCGTCTCGGAATAAAAAGGCTTTTCAGACCTTTCTCAGTCACGGCTTCCCACATGCTCCAAACCAGATAATCATGCAAAGAATTCCAAGTGTGAAAGAAAGAACTGTGGTTCACCTTCAGCCTTTATGAATCCGAGCGCTGTTTCAACAGCTATGCTCTCACGTCCTCCTGTGGGTCAGAAAACAGCCAACAGCTGCAATAACTGCTCACTGAGCCGGAATAACTTCAACCCGAGGCCGGGTAAGCGGAATAACATTAACCTGGCATCCAAACGACGGCGCCCCCCACAACTCAAAATTGCAGCTCAGCTCAGATGTGTTTGCCTGTTGTGTGATTTCCAAAATAAAGCGCAGCAGACAGGAACCATGTTAAAAACTGATCTGCTCTGTCGCTGCTCAGGGATTCATCCACATCAGTAAGAACATAAATCAACACAGACAAAAGAGCTCAGCATCAAAGAGAGAAAGAGCAGGGATCAGTTAAAGTGTAGTTTAAATAAGGTTTAGGTAAACGGATAACAGCTTAGTTTGTACTTACACCTGCTGAGACTGGAGGCTGCATTGTGCTCTCAGGGACACAGAAAGCAGATCTGGGGTCAGATTCATCTGATACTGCCTCTGCTAGAAATAAAATAAGAGCTGTTTAGTAAACTCACAATGAAAGAGAACGAACACATGTAAACGCCACGTCAGGGAAGGTAAAACTTCACTACAAGTACACCTGAAGGAAGCCTTGGTGGGTCAGGAGGACAGTGGTAACGGATGGTTGCACTTATTACAGTCGCTCTGTACAGGTAGGAGGCTTCATGATCCTGCAGGTGGGCGTCAGCAGCATGCAGTGAAGTAAACCTGCAGATGTGAAGAATGCCTGTTGGATGAATGAACGGCACAGGGCAGACCCAGAGGGAGTGACACACACCAGCTGCACCACAGCAGGACTCATGTTATGGGAACATCTCACACACTGTACATGCTGGTGGAGACGATGCTGACTGGCCCTCTGATAATCCTCAGGACCGAATACAAACTGATCTTTATCGTTACTGGACACATCCTGAAACATTTCCATTAACTTTGACTGTAATATGCTACGTTGGCCCTGCTGTTCCGTCTCCACCAGTTTTGTTTTTCCACCAACCGTGCTGCTCGCCTGGTCCGACCTGTGACACGAACACCATGAGATCTTCCATCAGAGCAGCCTGGGATCCGTGTTTGACATCACTGGAACTGCTCAGTCGTGTGAAATCATTACCTGTCCGCTCTCACCTTGTGCTTGCTGTTCACACCTGCAGAGCACAAACAAGCAGACGCTGACGTCCCGCCAGCATCAGGGTGAAGTCTTTAAATCTATCAACACAGCACGCCGCGGCGTGAATTGTGCGGTTACTGTGGAGATGCTGTCAGTCTTCACACGCACGGCTGGCACAGGTGTACACTCACCTGTGCTTCAATGCACCTGCAGGCACAGGTGAAGCTGCCTGCCTGTACAGCAGGTGGATGTCAGCACCTCCTGTGGCCCATGGACTCTGAGGTTAAAGGTCAAAGCATGCACGCACACTCTATTAAAAACTCAACTTCAGATTCAAAAAGCAGAAAACAGGATTTTATTTCAAACGTCACACAAACTGAAACACTTCAAATAAAACATGTTCATCCATAAAACGGCATCATCATCAATCCCACTTCAGAGTCACCAGCTCAGCTAAAAAGCGTGAGGTGGCTCGGTCAGCTGACTCCAATCGATCAGAGCGAGCTCAGCGACACCTTCAAGCAGCGAGACGATAGTAGTGTTACCTCCTCGTCCAATCAGGATGCACGTTACAGAGCAACTGCGTTTCAGGACCCAATCACAGACAGCTGTTCTCTGTCCAGTCAGAAAGGAGCAGCAGGTCAAAGGTCAGCGTCGGGCGAAGGTTTGATTCCCAGCTGCTCTGTGATGGCAGCTCGATTTTCTAAACTGGAGCCAATCAGAAGAGACGATGACGCACGCTCCGCTCACAAGAAGAAACCTTTTTTTGAATCAGGCTGAAAATGTACAAGAAAAACTGAAAATAGTGTTTTCATAAAAACGAGTCAGGCTTGGAGCGGCCTCGGCGCCGGAGCAGAATCCTCCAACCAGAGCGCATGTTGACCTCGTGGCGTCCTGCAGTCTGCTGACGCGAGCGCTTCCAGTTTCTCATCACGACCTTAAAGGACACGTCAGGTCGCCGTGACGCCAACACGCTGGAGACTGAGCCACGCCTTAGCGTGGAGCTTACTTCAGGGATTTTATTGCAAATTGAGAGCTCCACCCCTTCAGACTGTAACAACCTCACCCCACACGTCGTCCAATCAGAGACTGAGTGGCTCCGCGATACGACCTCACAGCAGGTGAAAAAAGTTCAACCAATCAAATCAGCAGTGACGCGTCAGCAGGACCTCTCAGGTCCTCAAACAGCACGTTTATATTTTCAGAGTCTGAAGCGCTGATGGTGACCTCTGACCCCTGAGATCCAAACAAGCCCCGGGACTCCGCGGGGTCAGCGCTGGCCAGTGTAGGTTCTGAGCCAGGAGCTGACGGAGGCGGCGGCAGACGAGATCATCCCTCCAGTGTTGGCGGCGGGCTGCGAGACCTGCAGGGCACTCTGGGAAAGATCCATGGACTGCAGGAGGAGAGAGGAGGAAGAGCAGAGGTTAGAGGTCATGAGGCGGAGCCCCATAACTCTGCACTGATGTCTGAGCTATGGAGGTCACAGTGACTCCTCCCATCAGGCACCCCTGCCTGCTGCTGCTCTAAGCGCAAGTCGTCCTTCACGCCGAGTTAATAACTGATCGATAATAACGGTTACGGATCCAAATAATCGAGCAGCTCGGTTTCATGTTTGGGTTTTTCATGCTCAGGTGTGTTTACCTGTGAAGGGATGTCACAGAACCGCGGGCTGGGCACCGTCTCCCAGTCCGTCCCCAGGTCTGTCTCCTCGTCCGTCACCGCCTCGTCTCCGCTCTCCTCCGCCGGCCCCTCCGCCTCCGGCTCCACGAACTCCATGGACTCCTCCAGGTCAGCGCACACCTCGAACGGACCCGTCCTGAAGCACACAGGTAAACACTGCGTCACGCTGCAGGCCAACACCTGTGCCGGCAGCTCTGCGACACCCTCAATCAGCAGATCGCACCCGTGTTTTACTGAAATCAAACACTTCACCCCTCTCACCTGCCCAGGCTGTCGTTGTCAGGGGCAACCAGAAACATGATGTTCCTCAGGGTGTGATGGAGGTGGAGCTTCTCGCTGTCAACGTGCTGAACACAGAGAAACGGGGTGAGAGGCGGGAAGACGGAGACGGATCAATTCATCAGAATCAGTCCTGCTGCGTCTCAGAGTCCCCTCAACACAGAACAAACAAACAAACATCAGCGTGCGAGTCTCACCTGAGAGAAGCACAGGTGGAGCACGTTGGTGTTGAGCTTGCTCAGAGCTCGGGTGAAGCGGTAGCGGCTCAGATTGTCTCCGCAGAACTCGCTGGGAAAACAAACAGCACAGAGCGAAGATTAAAGATGGACGCCGCGACATCGGCAAAAATGGTGCCACTTTTTAAACGTTCCCACCTGTTGCAGAGCTTCTTGGGCAGGTTGACATCCAGCATGTGGGACAGGATAGTGACGAGCTGCGTGGTGAAGCAGAGGGCGGCGCTGATGGTGTGAGCCGGGTTAATGTGGTCCAGCTCTGCGGAAACAGGAGGTCAAAGGTCAGGACAGGGTCACCTTCACCTGAAACCTTTTCAAACTAAAGTTTTCTGAGCACCCACATAAAAATACTCATTATTAAAAAAATTAAAAGTAAATGAAGCACTTTTAAATAATTTTAAAATCTCAAAACTGCAACAATAAAAACAGATAAGTTACAATAACCGTGATTTATAATAATAATGATAATAATAACAACTTCAGATAAACACAAAAACAAACTTCTGGCTGAGAGGAAATCTGAACTCAGGAAAAAAATGAGATCAGTTATCAGTAAGAGGATTAAAGCCCCGCCCCCTCACTCTTCACCTGGGCCCTGATTGGTGCTCTTCTCCTCCACCCAGCTGTAGTAGGCGGAGCAGTCTCCATTGCTGGGCAGGGCCACAGGGGGCCCCGTGATGCTGATGCTCGTCTCTCCGTTCTGGTCGTCCCAGATCCAGCGTCCTGACAGGTAGGTGGTTCTCCGGGCCTCGGCCAGCTCGCTCACCGTGCTCGAGGTCAGCGGGTCGCACTCGGCCAGGACGTCCGCGGGGTCTCTGATGGATACACACAGGGGCAGAGGGTGGGATGATAACACGTTTGCTCCATCGGTCCCATCAGAGGTATTCCTGAAACTCAGAAGGCTCCGCCCCCTACCTGCTGCTCAGTTTCTCCTCCTGCATGGGGAAGATGTGGGTGGTGAGGTCACGGATGTGCTCCCGCCGCAGTGCGGCGAGCTGGCTCAGTCGGCTCTGCAGGTCTCGGCTGCGCTTCTCCATCAGCTCGCCGAGACGCCGGTTGTGGCGCTCGATCTTGTCACGTTTCTCGCCATGGCGAACGGCCCGACGCTGCAGCCGCTGGACGTCCTCCTGACACCTGGAGAGGCGCTCGTTATCTGCGGCAGGAGGGGGAAAACGGGTCACGCGACCAGCTCACGAACCGTGTCAGTTTTAAACCTACTGACACTCACCGCGCTTCGCCTCCTCATTGCCCCATGCGACCGCCTCCTTCAGCTGCTCCACCTTCATCTTACACGACATGATCTTCCATTTCTGAGGACAACACACACATTTGAACTTTAATCTGAATGTTCACATTTTTATTTATGCAAACAAGTTAAAACACCTGAATTTATTTCTCTCATTTCTGCCTCTCAGCTGTCGGCTGATGTTTGGAGGTCAGAGCTGCCGCGCAGGTGCACCTGACGTGCTCTCAGAGAGTATGGGAGGAGCTACAGTGCATTAAAAACTGCAGGTGAGCTCACTGAAGGTGACAGTACAGAGCAGAGGAGCGATAAGGAAGCAGCCACGGCCCTGAACGCACACCTGTGCAGCTGTGAACTCACCATCTCGTCAGCCAGCAGCTTCCTGTTCATGGCCTGCACGACACTGTGAGGACAGAAGACGTCACAGGTTATCTCCACAGCTGCTGTTACCAAAAACACACAAACATCTGCAACATCTGCACAGATGCCTCAAACAGCTTCACCCGTCCTCCCTCAGTCCACAGCTGTTTGTGACATCACCTGTCTCTGTGAGCAGCAGGTTTTACCTCTGCTGCAGCTGCTCCTTCTCCCCCTTCAGCTTCTTCAGCCGCTCTAGCTTCTCAGTGTACCTGCAGACAAACAGCAGATGAGTTCACCTGCAGTAGATAAAGCCTCACACCTGAGAGGATTTTACAGTTTCAGAACCAAAAGCCAGCAGGATCCGACAGTGTGATTAAACCCAGCACACCTGAGCTACGTAAACATCTGCACCAGCTGCAGTAACAAAGAGCAGGTGGTCCCCTGAGGTCAGCTCACTGACCCCAGCCTGGGAAACGTCTAAACCAAGCATATGGCATCATTCTGTAACACAGCAGCTAGCCACCAGGCTAACACTACCAGAGCAGGTCAACACACGATAACCTGAGACCTAGCAGACTAACAAAACTGAGCTAACCGGACAAATAAAGCGCAAAAAAGCTAACAGGCTAACCGAGGCTAATCTAGCTGAGCTAACAGTAACAGATGTTGATACAAAGGCTAACCGAGGCTTATCGAGCTGAGCTAACAGGCTACCTGAAAGTTACTTAGCCAACCACTGTTAGCTGCTAATGCTAAGCGCCGTTTTCAGGTTAGTTTACACCTTTTTAAAGACGAGACTGGGCGACTGGAGTATTAGCGCCCCAAACCTCCGGTCATGACACCGTAACTTCTGACGTTTGAGAAAATAAAGTAGAGTTTCTGATTTTAATAATAATCGCGCTTCAGTTTAGCTGAAACACCTGTTTCACCACAGCAGTGTTATTTGAGCTCCATGCTTCGGCTAATGCCCCCACCAACAGCGCAGTCAGCCACAAAGAAAGCCGTGAAAACCGTTTTTCAAGACGCAGTCGCTGCTCACAACGACGCCGAACGGCACCGACAACTCCCGTTATCCTCAGACGAAGCCGAGCAGCTCCCCGATGCTGCGTGTCCGCAAAGGAACGTAGGAACGAGAAACTTTGAGCGTGAGTCGGGGGACTTCGGCACGGGTGTTTACCTCTCTGTATTCCTGCCGTCGAAGTACACGAAGTCTCCGGCCTGCACGCAGCGAGCGCAGGTAAGCCTGCGGCGGGAGGTGCTGCACAGAGGGCAGCGCTCCACGGCTACGTACAGCCCCTCCGCGTCGTCCACGGACTCCAGCATAACGCAGCCCGGCGCGGAGTGGGCCGAGGCCGGCAGGGGAGGGCGCAGCGACGGCCGGGCCGCGGAGGCTGGAGCGGAGCGGGCCGGGCCGGCGGAGGACGCCATGCTAGCTGCGCTGTCTGCGGCTCCGCGAAGGTCGGCCTGCCGCTAACGTCTCATAGTTTAGAGCCAACGCACTGCTGTAACCCGAGGACAGTCCACCACTTCCTCTTTCCTCTCACAGCGTGACGGGTTTGTTTATCTGAGGGCATCACGTGTGGGCGGGGTCAGGCATACGTCACCATAAAAAACATGGGAGGCTGTTAAAAGTTCTGTCCACAGAGCTCAACGTAGATAGATATAATTTTATTTCGAACATGCAAATATAATTGAAATAACAGAAAAAACAAAACAAAAAAACAAACCAAAACTTAATGTCATGTATATATCTTTGTCTACAGAATGCGTGTGCTCGAAAAGGAGTAGGATGAAGTTTACACTTTTCTTGTTCCTACCCCCTTATTTCAAATTTCATTTCTTACAAATCCATATCCAGGATTCAACATTATTTGATCATATATAGTTGACTATGTACAAGTCTAACACATTGAACATACACAAATAAAAACCATTTTCAGCACGTAAACCAGAACAACAACAAACTACATTTTTACATAAACTAATCACCCTGTCTATAACACCCACTTAATCTCTGAGCTTGTTTTATATCTATGTGACAAACAGCTTAATGAACACTTAAGGTTGGGTTACTCAGGCCTTGATCTATAAAAAAATGAGGACACAATGAGACGACTCAGTCACTGAGAGGAAGATTTCCTATATTCATGCAATTTATTATTTTTGAACAATCGTGTGAATTTTTGTATTGATGTACTTGTCTTGATTTCATCTGTACAGGTGTTCCACACACTAACTCCTCTGACTGTAATGCTCTGATATTTTACATTTGTCCTTACTACTGGCTTGCTGAACATAAGGATTCCTCTCAGGTCAGGAGTATTTTGTCTTATTTGGAACAAGTTCTGAATGTTGTGGGGCAAAGATTTATTTGCTGCTTTGTACATTGTTTGCGCAGTTCTGAGGTCAACCAAATCTTTAAATTTGAGAATATTTAATTTGATAAAAATGAGTGAACGACTCATCAGGTGATCGGAGGGTTGGTGGTTCGATCCCTGGCTCCCCCAGTATCCTTGGACAGGATACTAACCCCGGCTCACTCTCTGATGCTCCATCGGAGAGTGGATGTTGTAGAAAGCAATGAGTGCTGCATAAGAATCAGTCCATTTATTCTGTGAAGTTTTCATGAACTCTGCAGCCCCACGGAGATTTAAATAGGAGCCTCCCTTCAGTGAATGGGTGAGGATCTCAGAGAGGAGCATTGCTTCATTAGATTTCTTTAAAAACCTGCGGGGGGACACGTGCTGTGACTGTGGGAAATTAGAAGGATCCAATTATTGGTGTTCGTCGAGCAAACAAAATCACGAGTGAAACGTGGAAGGACAGAAGCGAACCATCGTCTCCAGGCTGACGGGGAAAGGTTGCGTGGGCTGATGAGCCCCTGCTCCGGGGTAACTCGTGTCTCAAGTCTACGGTGCCAGCGTGTGGGGCAGGTTATGATCCAATCAGGTTTTAGTTCAGCCACATCATGTGACCTACAAAGTTTTTCGTCTGTGGGGTTTGTTTGCAGATGACAGACAGATGAAACGATACCACAGCAGTGCACGCCGTCCTCACCGCTACAGGTGGGCCAATGAACTGTCAGCGTGAGACTGAGGGTTTGTTGCTGCTGCGTGTTTGTCCAGGATCATCAAAGACTCAAACATGAGCCCAGTTCACTAAACTAAGGCCGTCTCTGAATGTCTGTGATCAGTCACAGGTGAAGGCCTGCCATTCAGAATTAAACAGCTGGAGTGTTTTTCAGAATAAAAGTTTGAAAGCTGTCTGAAAGGCTTTGAAGAGCAGTTTGTTTCTCTGGAATAACGTAATCCAGATGAGGCGGTCTTTTTGTTGGAGGTTTGTATCTGGTGTGTTTCCCACGGTTACCGAAGCTCAGGTGTGAAAAGCTCAGTATTAGATTTGGGATTTTGAGCGACATCTGCTTCTTCCAAACTGTTCCTGCACTCCAGCGTCGGCCGCTCAGTAAAGACGGTTTAAAGGTCGTACAACGTACACAGCAACCTTTATTATTTTCAACAGCTGATGTCTCCACATTCATTCAGTGGAAATATTTGTGTATGAAAACACTGAAGTCACATGACTCTTAGAAAACAGATTCATTTCCTCAGGATGGTGAACTCTTGAGCACAGACTGTAAAACAAATCCCATCCCATAACTCTGCAGTGCGACTCAAAGTAAAACATATTTAGCCCAAATATCGAATCACATATGTACACAGGAACAGGAAGTGCCGTTCTCACTGCTTCCTGAAGCCCTTCAGGATCGGATAAATGTTCTCGAACGCTTCGTAGATCTCGGCTCGCTCTTTGGCTCCTGGAAGGCAACAGCTCGGTGATTAGCACGGTGTCATTCGGTCACATTTCATGATTGTAAGAGTCACATTTCTGAGACATTTTCAAAATAAAATACAGCATGGATAGTAAGCAGCAGGTGTCACGTCATCATTAAGTCATGTTTCTACAGTTTTTCTGTTCATCAAATCTGATTTTCAGACTTTTGCAGGAAGTTGTTTCTTTAAGATCAGATCCACATTTTGGACTTAGCAACAAATTAAAGATGTGACAGATTTTCAGTTTACTTTGTATTTCAAAGATATTTTAAAGATCATATCATTTTCTTTAAATATTATCGTTTTGGCCTCTTAATTGGATAGAGACAGCGGGCGCAGAGCACAAGTCGGACTCGAACCCGGGCCGCTACTTTGTGGCCACGCCCCTCGCCCGTGGAGGTGAGCCGGCGGCCTTTAAGATCATGTTTAATAACATGTGACTGCAGTCATTTGTAAATGAAAGGCCCGTTTGCAGAGCTGTGTTGAACGACAGACTTCATAATGATTTCATTTGAAGAACAGTTTTGTCTGTAATCTGGTGACAGATCAGTCCCCGTGTTGAGGCTTCTGTTTGTGTCTGTGCTGATGAACTCGGACGTGTGGAGGCGATTACCCGTCAGAACCACCTTCCCCGACACAAAGATGAGCAGGACAATTCGAGGCTTCACCATCCGGTAGATAAGTCCCGGAAACAGCTCCGGCTCGTAACTGTGGAGGGAACGCAGCGTTGGTCTGAGGAGCGCTTTAAATCAAGGTTAAACACCACGGGGATCAGGTCGGCTTCTTACCTGCTGAACTGCTGGTGGGTCAGAACCAGTCCTTCCAGTCTGATGGGGAAGCACACGTCACAGCTGGCCACCATGTTCTGGATCTTGAACTCCAGGAAGCGGGCGGGGAAACCGAGTTTCTGCACCACCCGGGCGTATTTCCGGGCCGCCAGGCGCGACTGCTCCTCACTGCACGTGCTCAGACACAGACGTGAGGGAGATTGCGCTTTAACACAGCATGCTGCTCACACCTGAACCGGGTACGCAGATGGACTGACCTCTTGGCTCCTGTGCACACCATCTTCCCAGAGCTGAAGATCAGAGCTGTTGTTCGCGGCTCACGGATCCTCATGATGACCGCCGCGAAGCGCTGAAATGACACGAGAGCGATGAACCCCGCTGGATGGCCTTGGATTCAGAATCAGAATTTTCAGTGATTTCGGTACCTTTGGGTTGTACTCGGCGTTTCGGGCCTGCAGGGCGATGAACTTCAGATCCAGCGGACAGCCCAGGTTCACCGTGGAGACGATGTTCCTGCACAGGAAGCAAAGCAGGAAGTGAAGGTTAACCCGCGCCCTGTGTCTGAAACCCGCCACTCACAAGACGGTTTGGACACCTGCATGCAAGATGAGTTTAAAGGCATTTTTTGTTATCACCACCACCAGGGGGCGGCGTTTCACCTGTTGGCGCTGCCTCAGTGCTCAGTCACAGCAGTTATTTCTTCACAAAGCTCATGACAGACTCGAGCTGTATCCCACTTCAGGGTCTGCAGCCTTAAAGGCTGCATTTTAAGGCCGATTACGTCACAGTGACGCGACGAAGGCTGTCCCAATTCAAATGCTGCTCGAAATAAATTCATTTCCCTGAATTTTAAGGATGGGTCTGTGTATCCTCCATGTCCCAACATATCGACGGCTGAAACGGGGCAGCCAGAGAGTAAACTTTCAAAAGTAAGTACTCAATAATATGTCACTTATTTATGTGCAAATGTTTAATAACGAAGAACATTAAAACATTACTGTTGGCCACATGTTGGCAACGTTAGTACTAAAATCGCTAATGTCACATAACTTGGTTTTAAAGCGTTTACTTTAAAATATACGCCATTCAATAGTCGACCTTAATCTTACAGAGAATGTGATGATTTTATTTTATTTATTTATTTATTTTTAGAAAGAGGGGCAATACATATTAATGAACATTTTAATAAATGTAAATATGCCAGATTATAGCCTTGGGCTAATTTCCATCTGCAGACCCTCTGGCAGGTTGGTGTTAAACACAAGTTAGTAAAAACATACAGAGACAATATTTACAGGTCATGTCACAAGGACAAAAACAGTCATCACATTATACTAGAACAAACAAATGACAAGAAGAGTGGACACAGAGGACAGTATAGATAACAATAACGGAAACACATCAATTATATTGCACAAACCCCAGTATTGCACATGCCCTGACTGTCCTGATATTGCGTTCACCCATTGCACTAACAGTTGTTTCCCTTTTTGTAATACACTAACTCTTTTTCCTGTCCAATATAAAGCATGATTATTAAACATGATCACATGTTTGTGTGTCCCTCAGCCGCCCTTTTAAGTGACTCTTAAAGATGGGGAGACTTGTACTTTCCCTCACTGACAGTGGAAGACTATTCCAGAAGCTCACTCCCTGATATGACAGAGCATTCTGTGAAAAGGTGGTCCGCCTGAATGTCAATTCACAATCGCCTCTAACAGCGGCTCGAGCCAGTCGAGACCACACTGCTAGACTTTTGTTTAATAAAATCACTCATTGGTGGAGGCGCCAGACCATGTATAACTTTGTATATTAGACAGGACGATTTAAATAATTTGAAATTAGTAAAATTTAAAAACTTGTACTTATCTAAAATTTGACAATGGTGATATGACAAAGGTTTTTTATCTAATATTTTCAATGCTCTTTTGTAGCATACTTGATGGATGGACGTCCATGGATAATTAAAGTCAGTCATATATCCACAAACACAAGCTGAAAGTCAGTGATGCTGCTCGGTTTGCAGTCCTGAATATGACGGCACAAGCAGGATTCACTGCACTGTTAATGTTAGCTATGTTATATTGCTGCCTCTGTTCGGTGGTGTCGAGCCAAACGGACTTTAACGTGTGTTTGAACGAGCTGACGGTTCACTCGTTAAGCTGAAAGAAAGATGCTTTAATCACAGGAGTCACACATGTGTCCACTGGACCATCTGGGAACTCTTCTTGTTTAGCACTCGTAATAACACAAACACTAAATCCTCCTTCTCTTGTGCTGTTTTGTAGCAGTGTGTACACCTGAGACTGTCACCTGTCTGTCTGTCCTGCACTCTCTCTCTGTTTCTTTCTCTCTGATTGTGGAATAAAAGTATGAACATGTATTTATAAGTTACACTTGTGTTTGAATCCTGCAGCTTATCACACATTTGATTTCCATGTGTGACAACTGCAAGTGTCCAGAGTGAGGACAGACTGAGGGACCCACTGCTGCACATCATCTGTGAGGCTTTGCACCCCTGATGATCCACCAGGACAAACTCAGCAGTGTGTGAGGAAGAGGAGGAGGAAGAGCCAGCAGCAGCTGACAGATGGAGAGAATAGACAGACTGTTCCCTGTTTGTGAAGGACTGCTAGGAAAGCTTAACATAACTAATTGTCTGTCCTGAATCAGTCTTATTAGGTAATGTTCAAATAATGTTATCATCCCAGTGTTTTCAGTGTGGGAGAAAGTACTCAGGGCCTTCAAGTTACACACTATGAAAGGCAGCAACAAGTTTAATATTCAGAAACCTAAAGTATGTATCAGCAGCAGAATGGAGCTAAAAATAAATGTTTGTTTCAGTTCTATGAAGCTTTGAGTATTTTGGATTAGTAGCACTGCTGTGTTTGTTGCATCATATTGCTGTAACTGTTTATATGCTTTATATATTCTGAGGTAAGTTGATCTATAGTGTTACATCATATTCTATAAGGATGTTATGTGTTTGTTTACTTTCTGCCCAGTTTGACCCATTTAGCAGAAGTCAGCCTGTTTAAGGCTCTGATATCTATTCTGTATGACTTAAAGCAGTTATGACATGGTCTGATTTTCTCACCCAATAAAGGAATATTTCATATATCAGTCTGATCTTCATTCTATCAGAAACAGTTATCACAGCTCGTACATTTTCTTTTTACACATATATGTAAGCATTGAGCCAAATTTAGTAATGCCAACATACTGAAGGAACAATGTTTGTCTCTTATATATAATACATCTGTATATACACTGTCAGAGATACTTGTCTTTGACTGAAGATTTAAGGTGATAGGACATATACATGTCCTGTATGAAACGTTTCCAGCGGTTGGTGTCATGGTTGCTAGGCAACCTGGGCAGTGCGATGGAGGCTAGACCGTCCCATTTCACAAACCTTGCACTTTCGGCCTTAGCGGTCTTTGAGTAGGCGGCCCTTGTGGACCGTTAAGGCTGCGTACTTTAAGGCTGCAGACCCCGAATTGGGATACAGCCTCTGTGAGCTTTAACCTCAGTGACTGGTTTTCCCTTCCAGTTGTCATCAGACCAGGTGTGGATTAATGACATCACAGCCACACCTGTCTGATCCAGATTATACTATTACACAGCTGGTTTTCAAAGCAATCCTGTTAATCATTTACTGCACTAAAATTCTGCTTTTTCACTGGAAAGAAAAACACAGCGGACCTCTGCAGGTCATCCACAGTCTAAGAGGCACAGTTCGTTCTGATTGGCTGTCTCCTGGAAGCCTTCCGAGGGGCTGGGATTATGGGGAGTTTCAATACTGTATGAGAACACCAGATGAAGTACGACTCCTGTGTTGTTCAGCAGTGACTTACTGTAGCTGCGGGATGATTCCTGACCTCTCTGTCACAGGGGTCATGGGGGTCATAGGGGTCATGGGGGTCATGGGATAGAAGGGGGAGGCCCTGGTCCCCGCTCCTGATGTGGACATCTCCTGTGTGCCCTCGGCGGTCGTGGATTCCTGGGAGTTGTAGTCCACACCAACGCCGCTGTCCTGAGACATGTCCAGAGCTGCAGACCCGCCTTCCTCTCCTGGAATAACACGGCGTACAGGTGAGACGCGGATGTCACTGGCTGCTGGGTTGTACACGCCCACTGTCTGGTGATGTCATACCTGATATGTCATGGCTCGGTTCCTCCTGCGTGCTGAGCTCGTCGGGAAGGAAACTGAGGTCAAGCTCGTCACCGGCCTCACCGCTTGCTCCAGGCTTCTCTGACGGGTAGGCGGGGTCCTGTGAAATGAGGGCAGGGCTTTGAAGACTAAGCCCCTCCACCAGCATAAAGCTGGAGTCCTACAGGAGAAAAAAGCCTGAATAAGAGTTTGATTATACATTTGTGTTTGAGTAAGCCACCTGTACCATCTGCTATTTTCTCCAAGTTCATCTCCTTTTTAATTTTATGACCACTGCTTTCATTAAATTTACTGATTTGTTCTCAGATGACTCGCACTAGTTCTTTGATAGTTGTGCAGCTCGTGTTCAGTTTGAATGGGCTTTGACTTAAAGGTGATGTTCTTCCTCTGAGTTCAGGACTGTCTGCAGGATTTTGAACACACATTCACACTTTTCACAGATCCGAGATGTGAACAGAACGAGCACAGACGGGAAACAGAGTGGTCACATTTACCTGCACAGTCATTCAGTATAGAAGCTCAGAGGACCCAAAGCTGGCCTTCAGTACCAAATCTACACTCGACTGCTGGTTTACTTCATGTTTCATGGCTTTTGTTTTTACAGATGTACGCTGGCTCCATTAAGATTGGACTACTCCGGCTTTCACTGCAC
Source organism: Oreochromis niloticus (assembly GCF_001858045.2). Taxonomy (NCBI): domain Eukaryota; kingdom Metazoa; phylum Chordata; class Actinopteri; order Cichliformes; family Cichlidae; genus Oreochromis; species Oreochromis niloticus. The sequence continues at coordinate 29,877,992 of NC_031983.2, forward strand.
ATTTTCTGTTTTAATGAGCAGAACAAACTTTCAGAGGCTCAGGGGGAGGACTGAAGACCAGAGAGAGTCCAGACTCACCCAAACCTGCTGACGTCACCTCTGTCTCACACTCACGTTTGCAATGGAGTCTTCAAAGTAACGCTCCAACGCCGACTCGTCCATGACGCCACAGCATTTGACCTAATCCAGGTAACCATCGACAGCCTGAGCCAGACCTGATCTCAGCAAAGGTGCGTCCAATCAGGCACTCAGAGGCTGAGCAGGAGGACTCACCTGCTGACAGCTTCCTGTTTGCTGACTCAAACAGGCTGCTCCTGTCTGTCATACTTTACATTTTAAATCATCACCTTTATTTTCACCTGTGGGGGGTGGAGCCTCACACCCGAACTTCCTTTGCTTCCTCTCACTTTTCTGCTTCTTTACTGATTTTTCTGATGAAGCAGAAAAAAAAGGAGAAAAAGCCCCTGACAGTGACGCATGTTTCACTTCCTTTTTGAATAAAGTTTTAACCTCCTAGGACCTGGCGTCCACATATGTGGACATCACATTTTGGGTTATTTAGACCAAAATACTCAATTTTGCTCTACAAGGGCCTGATATCCACTTACGAGGACATTATACTGCTACTGTTCTATCAAAATTTTAAACAAATATCCTCATATGTGGCTCTTATTTTTTTAAAAACAAAAATAAGGTAAAAAAAACCAAACAAATCTGGTAATTCTTTGTTTTTACATTCTTTGGACCCCAATATACCCAAATATCAAAGAGAAATTAAAAATGCATGTTGTGGAAGAGTTCGGGTCTTAGGAGGTTAAAGAAGATCACGTGGTGTTTCACTACTCTGCTGGAGGTCGTGCACATGCTCCCACCTGCCAATAAATAGAATAGAATAGAATAGAATAATCCTTTAATTGTCCCACAAGGGCAAATTTGGTTGTAACAGCAGCCAAAAAGACACATATACAAACAGTACACAGGACACAGAACAGAAACATACACAATTTTTCTTACATATTTACATTAGGGACAATGGTTACTATAAACAGAGTACTGTACAGTTATTAAATTAAATATAAATAACTACAGATAAGAGGCAAACCAGGTTGTAGTGCGAATCGGTTGATTAACTTATTGCAGTTACAGCACAGATGTAAACATCTATGATTGTTGGGAGCAGTCTTGATTGTACAGTCTGACAGCTGCAGGGAGGAAGGACCTGCGGAAACGCTCCTTCATGCATCGAGGATGCAGCAGTCTCTCACTGAAGGAGCTCTGCAGTTCAGCAACATTTCCATGCATGGGGTGGGAGACTCTGTCCATCAGAGATGTTATTTTGGCCAGAGTCCTTCTGTCTCCCACCACCTGCACTGGGTCCAGGGTGCATCCCAGAACAGAGCTGGCCTTCCTGATGAGTTTATCCAACCTCTTCCTCTCAGCTGCCAATAAACTGCTGCTCCAACATACCACACTGTAAAAAATGACAGATGCCACCACAGAGTCATAGAAGGTCTTTAAAAGCGCTCCCTGTACTCCAAATGACCTCAGCCGCCTCAGCAGGTAGAGTCTGCTCTGACCCTTCCTGTAAAGAGCATCAGTGTTGTGGCTCCAGTCCAGTTTATTATTCAGGTGAACACCCAGGTACCTATAAGAGTCCACTCTCTCAATGTCCACCGGTGTCGGTGTGGTGGGTCTGCGTCTCCGGAAGTCCACCACCAACTCCTTGGTTTTCCCGGCGTTGATCAGCAGGTGGTTCTGCTGACACCAGTCAACAAAGTCCAGAGTCCACTGTCTGTACTCTGAGTCGTCCTCACCTGTGATGAGGCCGACTATGGCAGAGTCGTCAGAGAACTTCTGTAGAACTAAAGTGTCTGATTTTAATCGTGTTGAGACCACAAACAGGCAGCGAGCCTCAGCCTGAGCCACAGAGCAGCAGCTGGGACTGAATATTTTATGGATTGATTATTATCTGGTTCATGATCAGCGGATTTATCGACGCTCTGGATCAATAACTGCTTACATGCTGCTGCAGTCCCTCCTCCCGCCAGCAGGGGGAAACCTGCTCTCACCTCAAACAGCACCGGAACCTTCAATCTCTGCGCATGCGCAATGGATGTAAACAAAGCAGCATGGCAGCACGCTGTTTGCAAGGAAGCGATCATCAGTATTGACGATAAACTTAAAGTTATTATCGCTGCTGAGGGGAGGAACTAATCATCGATCGACTGATCGTTAAATCAGTCAGCTGCAGGATGGAGGCAGTGAGGAATCGACTGGCCGAGTGTTCACAGGAGGCTCACGGTGAGGCTCACAGCACCGATCCGAACATTGATCACAGATAGGTGACAGCTTCGGCTCTGGGACTATTTCTTTTGCCACAGAAAGTAGATCCGACTCAGAGCGGCTCACTGCGCATGCTCGTCATCGGGCTGAATGTTTGATGTTTACCTGTTGGGTTGAATTACACACGTGACACACCTGCCCTGCTTTGAGGGGAGGGGTCATAAAAACTACAGACTCTATATAAAAGATGAAGGTTTAAGGCTCAGGACTTTTGCACAGCGAGTACTCCAGACCCGCCTATCAGCAGATTAATAACTAACCAGACGCTCTCTGGCCGTCTGCTTTATGTCACGTGATGCCGTTGTCTTTATGGAGACAGGTGGGGGCGGGGACTCCTGTTGCTGGGCAGACTTTGCTGGATGGGTGGGTAAGGTGTGTTTTTCACTCGTTTCCATGGTTTCAGCTTCTTAAATGTCTCGCTGTGGTGACCCTTTCTGTCCTTACTGGTCTGTGTCGGCTTGTGAACCTGGAATATCGTGACCAATCGCGACAAATGTGGGCGGGGCTTTAGAGTTCTCCAGACTGTCATTACAGGTGTGATCACATAGTTTTACCGAACAAACAGGAAATAAGGTCACATGATTATAATATGAATGATTGATGCTGACATCAGTGCCCCACCCACCCATGTATCTCAGGTGTTTGCTTATCAATCAGCATTGCTGATCACTGATTACTTTTCAGAGCTGTACCTGAACCAATCGGTGCCCTACCTGGATGGGCCACCTGAGTCGCTGCAGTTCCACCGTGACTGGATCGCGCCAAACAAGCCCTGCATCATCCGCAACGCCTTCAGCCACTGGCCAGCCCTGGCCAAGTGGAGCCCTGACTATCTGAGGTAAGCAAGCCCCACCCACCCCTGTCACCATGGTAACAGGTCAGCTCCTGATAACTGAAGTCAGGATTAGTTCATCCAGATAACAGAGAGATATCCAGGAACTGTGGAGCTCGTGCATCATCATTTTCAGGCACTCAGCGCTCCTCCTCAGGTGTAGATGTCACATGATCATTTTCTTCTCTGCAGGCAGAAGGTGGGGTCAAAGGTCATAAGCGTGGCAGTGACTCCGAATGGCTATGCCGATGCGGTAAACGGAGATCGATTCGTGATGCCTGAAGAGAGACAGATGAGCTTCTCCTCTGTTCTTGACATCATCGAGGGGAAGGTGAGACTCCACGCTGCCGTCTGAATGGCCCTGCATGAACGCCGGCTTACTAATAAAGTCCTGATTGAATGTACAGGTGGACAAAGGGGGCGGAGTCTTTTATGTCCAGAGGCAGTGCTCCAACCTGCTGCAGGAGCTCCCCGAGCTCACTGCCGACGTGGAGCCGCACATCGCCTGGATGAGCACGGCACTCGGTGAGCTGTTAGTCTATCCGCGATGTTGCCCAATCAGAGTGTCTCTCACAGATACGCAGAATCCGCAAACGTGCTCATCACAGGAAGTCGAGAGCATCACAATCCAGGCTGTAAAAATGATGTGAGCGTGATGGCGGTGACCTTCACAGGAAGCAGTTTCAGTGCGTTTCCTGTCAGCTTGTCTCTCCATCTCCACCTCTGGGGAGAAAACAGGTCCAGCTCCTTGGCCCTGTGAACTCCATAATTAATCTCAGTGTGTGAAGAGGACTCTCCATTTACATGTACAAACTGGAGTCTATTAGATAGATATGATACAAACCACTGCAGTGCAGTACCTGTAATACCTACAGCATGTTCTAATCGCTCTAATAGGATATTATGGTCGACAGTATCGAATGCAGCACTGAGGTCTAGCAGGACAAGCACAGAGATGAGTCCACTGTCAGAGGCCATAAGAAGATCATTTGTAACCTTCACTAAGAAATTGAATTATTATGATATAATAATAATTATTGAATGAAATTAAAATCAATTACTAAATCAAAAAGCTCAGTGGAACAGATCCAACAGCTTCTGCTTTTATTACTGAGGAAAATAAATCATCATATTACTGTTTAATATCAGCCACAGGAAACAGGAAGTTTCCTGCCCCCCGCCCCCGTTTTTGAATAACACACTGCCTCCATGTTTCTCCTGTTGTCCCTGCCGCAGTAACTCTGTGACCCAGAGGGGGACCCACCCCACAGTTTGTCCACCAGCTGATCTTACTGTTACCCTTGTTTTTTCAGGAAAGTTACCGGACGCTGTGAATTTTTGGCTCGGAGAGGCGAACGCCATCACCTCTAGTGAGACCCATGCCTCTCTCTCTCTCTCTCACACACACACACACACACACACACAAAACCCCGTTCAGCTATCTTAGTGAGGTTCTTCATTGACATAATGGTTTCCCTAACCCTTACCCTAAACCTAACCATAACCTAATTGTAACCCTGACACTAAAACCACATTTTGAGCCTCAAAAATGGCTTTAAATTTGTGAGGACTGGGTTGTGTGTCCTCACAAGTGACTGTTGGTTCTCACAAGTATAGTAGAATGCAGATTTCGGTCCTCACAAAGATAGCTAGAAAGGAACACGAACACACACACACACACACACACACACACACACACACACACACACACACACACACACGTGTCGCAGCGTGCTGATGCGTGTTCCTGTGTTCCAGTGCACAAAGATCACTACGAGAATCTTTACTGCGTCGTCTCTGGAGAGAAACACTTCACCTTGATGCCGCCTACAGACCGCCCCTTCATCCCCTATGGTAACCACGGCAACCACCAGGTCTTCTCTACAGCAATAACCATCCACCTGTGGTAACCATGGTAACTATCTCCACAGGTTTGTACCAACCAGCCGTTTACCATCAGCGAGATGACGGCGAGTTTGAGGTCATCGATCAGAGCGACTCAGAGATGGTGCGTTCAGGCTTTCTTGTACGTCTCAGCACCTCATTTCAAACAGCAGACCTCCATGACTCCCCCTCCCCCTCACAGGTCCCGTGGATCCCTCTGGACCCGTTGAACCCGGACCTGGAGCGGTACCCGCAGTACCGGCGGGCACGGCCGCTCCACTGCAGCGTGAAGTCCGGAGAGATGCTGTACCTGCCGTCGCTGTGGTTCCACCACGTACAGCAGTCACACGGCTGCATCGCAGGTACCTGAACGCACCACGCTGTGTTTCACTTTTCATTGATCAATAAGGGACAGACACGATCAGATCTCACTGAGGCGTTCACACTAAACGTGTCCGCTCCCGTTTCGTCTGCAGTGAACTTCTGGTACGACATGGACTACGACATCAAGTACAACTACTTTCAGCTGCTGGAGGCTCTGTGTGAGGTCACAAGGTCCACGTGACATCACAGCGACAGTGTCACATGGCCACCGTACAATAAAGTTTTGTTCCTGTGGTGTTTGCAGGTTAAATATAGTTTTTCAGAAAATACATTTGACTAAAGCTCCTCACCTTCATCGTTGGAGTTGTCATCAGCAGCTCAGCCACGGTTTCCCACGATTCTTTATTCACTTTGAGAACAATAAACTTTATTGTTCTGTCACTGAAAACTTCATCAATAAAGTTCACCTGGAGTGGATTGATTCCACTTCCCGTTAGTGCCTTTGAACGAGCTGCGGATCAATAAAAATAAAGTCAAACTTTGTGTGAATTTAACGTTTTAATTGCCGACTGAGTTTCTTTCCCTGAACACCCCCTGGATGCTCTTCGAGGTTCAAAAAGTTAAACTCATTCCCGCTCGTGACACACGAGTCAGCGGCGTTTTAGAAACCGCGGCCCTGACAGTAAAAGAATCACAAAAATAAATTCCCCAGAAAACTAAATGATGAGAAAAAGATTAAAATAGAAAACAAATAAAGAAACTTTAAGAATGTCCTGAAACAGAAACAACCTTGTTCTTCCTGTAGGAGCAACTTTGTTTCTACATCTCCGTCTGCCACCTACTTCCTGTCCCGCTGCGCCCCCGGGGGCTGATGGTGCTTTTGCCGCCATGCGTGCATTGGAAGGAAAGACACAGACAGGAAACGATGAGAAAAGCTCTTTATTAAAGCACAGAAAAACGGAGCAGACAAACGACACACTCTAAAACTCTCAATCACCGACTCCACGCTCAAGGCCTCGATTCATCAATGATTATCAATCAGCTGATCGCACAGGAAAAACAAACACTCAAATGTAAACAAACAAGGTGCACAGAGAGGTCGTCGACCCCTGAAGCTCCGCCCACTCACCCATCTCTCAGCCTCCATCAGTCACGTGATCATCAGGAACCTCTGCATCTCAGAATCAAAAAGATGAAGCTTAATAAGCCAATCAGCTGATCGATCAGTAAAGGGATAACAGGGTCGGATAAACCTGCAGAAAGTTCAGGAAGCCAAATTTTATTTTAAAAAAGTCAAAACAAGGACACGCCCACAATCATTCCTGAACAGCTGATTGATCAGCTGGGCCAATCAATCAGACGTAATGATGATCAATAAACTTCTTCTACTGTGATAAAACAAAGTTTCTTTAAAAACTGGTGCATGACCTCAGAGAGAACATTGACCGTGCATCTGTTTTAGGCTCCGCCCCTGAGGGAGGGAGGAGGAGGACAAGTTTGGCCATCCTGATTGGTGCAGACGTGGAGGTGTGTTAGGTGGATTTCCGTCACAGACCTCCGACTAATAGAGTTTAATCTCTTTTAAAAAATACATATTCATAAGTTTTTGACGACAGGAAATGGGACAAGGGGGCGAGATGCGTGATGACCACCTGGTCTGGTCCCACCAATCAAACGCCGCTCAGACGGACAGCTGCTAACTCATATTTTTACTTCTCATCGCTTTGATACTGCTATCAGATAACTCTGTGTGCCCTTATTTTGAAAGTTCAGCTGTTGCTAACCAGTTAGGCCAACTCCTTCCTGTGTAAACCCCCCCCCCAAAAACCTGATTATCGGGTCATACATCTTTGCAAAAACATGAAGCAGTTTACTTATCTTCCCGTTTTCAAATTAAAAGTTGAAGGAAACCCACGTTTAGGAAGTTTTTTTCTGTCGGTGATCGTGATCAATAAAGTTCAGGATTTCGATCCTTTTGATCAATCAATCCCTCTGAGACTCAAATTAGCTCTAATTAAGGAAGTCACATCACAATGGAAGTCAGACGGCTCGCAGCATTATTTTGAAGGTACAGCTCCTGTTTGTAAAACTAGCTAAATGAATAAAGGTTGAATTTGAATAAATACGATCGATAATTCAGCCTCATCAATACGAGATCAGAAACCAGCCAGCGAGGAAGAGTCCTGGGTGAGACTCCTCCTCCAAACCTGATCACTGATCAGTGAGCAATATTGATCTGCAGATCAGAACATGGAGGCTGTGGGGGGAGGGGTGAGCAGCAGGGGGCACCGCGAGGCCAGCGGTCCGCCAGTTGCAGGGAGACGCTCAAACATCTAATCGATCAGCAATCAATAATCATAATCTGTCGGCATCTGACGGAGCGCCGGCCTGCCATTGCATCATGGCTGCAGCAGCTGTTTGTTTATTTACACTGACGAAACGGCTGTTTGTCAGACTCAAGCCCCGCCCACTCGCCCAGATCTTTAACCTAAACATCATCCAGCTCAAAGTTTCGTGGCTTTTTGATTTGTGGGCGTGCCATCCTGCGTGAAAGCGCTCTGATTGGACACTGCTGACATCACACACAAACAGCACAAGCAGCCTCTGCGGCCCGTCACACACTCACAATCAGTCGTCATGGTTACTCCTGCGGTAGATGGGCACGTTAATGCTGTGGAACGCCGGCACCCAGCGGTTGTCATGGAGACCCACATTGCAGCCGGGCGTGTCCCTGCGGGCACCATGGCAACACATCCAGTACCCTGGGCCGTACGGCAGCGCCTGGCAGTACGGCTTGTGGTGCCAGCGGCAAAGCGACACGTCGCCATGCCCGTAACGCTTCTTGCACTGCTTGCAGGGGTCGTCACGGTAACGGGGGTCTGACACCCAGAGCGAGTCAGCGGGCCGTACGCCGTAGTTCTCGATGATGAACTTGAAGTAACTGCAGGCGCACTTGAGCGCGGCGAGGCTCTGCGTCGGCAGGAGCAGGAAGATCTTGACGAGCAGGTGGTGCGGCAGCGCCGTCAGGTACGGCTGCGGCTCCAGTAGCTGCTGCAGCCGCTGACGCTTCTCCAGGAAGCCCTGCGACGCCGACGCACGCCACATCAGAGGCGCCGAGGCAGGGTTGCTAACTATGCCAGCACCCTCAGTTCCTCTCCTCCTAATCTTCTCCGATTGGCTGTCAGGACTGCAGGGGGAGGGCTTAACAGGCTGAAGCACACAGGTGGCTCTGTGGCATGGGGGGCGGGGTGCTGAGTCCGTGGGGGAGGGGGTGGAGTCTTTGTGGTTCTCAGGAGTTGGAGACAAAAACAATAAGCCAGGCACAGGCTCCTCCTCCTCAGACTCAGAGGGCGGGGCCTTAAGGTGTGTCTCTGTTACAGTGTGCTCCCTCTCCACATCTGCAGCCTCCACTGACTTGACCAGCTCACCTAAAAGGGGCGTGGTCAAAGCTGAGGCAGGAAGACAGCTGACTGGTTCCCTGCTCAGACACTGAACTGCAGGTGGTGATGATGGTGATGCAGGCTGGGTGGGGGTGGAGCTGTGACCTGTGGCGGCTGCGAGCAGCACACGCCCCGCTGTCCTCCGCAGGCTGTTGCTGCGCGACAGGTCGCCCTCTGTCCGCCGCCTCAGACACTCAGACTCTAGTCTCGCCACCATGTCTGACACTCGGATGCTTTCTGGCTCCTCCCCCCTGTGCACCGAGCTGTCCCTGAGGTCAGGGGGCAGGGCTCTGGAGAGCATGATGGTGGTGGAGCTCCTCTGGAGAGCGAGCACAGGTTTGGAGTCCAGCTGCTGCTCACTCGCTCTCTGCTCCAGAAACGCCACCATCTCCACCACTGACACCTTCGGCTCCGCCTCCTCTGCTGTCCCCAGCTCTCCGCCACACTGCTGAGCAGAGTCCAGGTGCCGCGGAGCAGGTCTGAGGTCACAAGCCCTCTGATCTTGCTGAAGGTTTTGGGTGTTTCCGGACCGGCGGCGCCGTTTGGCGGTACAGTTTTCATCCCAGCTGCCCTTTGCCTTCACGGCTCGTGACGGGCCCGTCGCGACGCTGTAGTCGGTGCATGGCGCCGGTGCCCTGTCCCTGTTGTTCGCAGCACACTCGCCAGCTCCGGCACCATCTTCTCGTCCCCTCTCTGAAACAAAGATGGCGATCTTCTCGCGGACGTGTCCGGGTTTGATGACGGTCCAGACATCCAGCGGCGCGTCGGCGTCCTCAGCGGCAGTCTGGAACAGTTTGGGCGTGTTGTTCTTGCAGCCTGACAGGTGCCGCAGGGTGGTGCCGGATGGCGTCTTGAGGCAGAGCGTCGTCACGCTGCTGGTAATGGCGTTGGCGGGGCATCGCAGTGTGTTAGTGGAGATTACACTGAATGGGAAGCGGCTGCTGCTCCCATGGTTACCAGTGTACGTCCTCAGCAGCCCCCCCTGCTGGCTCACGAACAGACTGCTCCGCTGTGTCCCCGTCTGAACACCGGATGCATTGAGACGCAGCTCTGAGCGCACGAGCTTCGGGTACGACTTCAGGTGCATGATGGTCCTATGGGGAGGGAGAGAGAAGTCACATGATTAAAACACAACAGAGATATTCATCACTTATCGAAAGACCCCAGGAAGCTCTCAACATGTTTGGCAGTCAGATTATCAAAATAAAAGTCAGTTAGAGGGACTGACTTTTAGTCTGTGGGTGTGTCTCAGATCAGAGGAGGTCAGACACTCTCCGAGGTGACTCAGATATTTCATCACCCGATCGTGGTGTAAACATTTCTCCTCCTCATGAAGAAAGCCTTATCAGTCGCACTGGGACTCAGAGGGAGGGCCACACTGGTTTTACTGGAAAACTTTACCTCTGCTCGTAAAACTGGGACAAGAGGAGGCCCACAGACTTCCTGTTCTTCAGATGAAGGCGGCACCTTTTCGCCTCAGTAATGAACAAACTCCTAAGCGTGTTTATGGCTGCTGTAACTCTCCTTCTTCAAGCGAATAAGAAAAGCTTCTTGCCTTATGATTTTGGGGGGGGGGGGGACAGCTGGGACAGCTGATATGAAGGGGGAAGTCAGCTGCACAGACCAAAAACAAACATGTTCAACTCCCTTTGGCGTGCACACTGCCTCACTGTGGGCGTCCCAGGAACTGCAGGTTTAAACCGGATCATTTTGACTCCTTGGTTCTTCTCTTCTTCAACTGCCCTCCACCTCCTCATGTTTCTTGACCACATGTACTGAGCATGTGCAGAAACACATGTTTTTAACGTTTTGGGTGGTGGATGACATCATGATGAAGACTCAGTGCAGCAGCATTACCTCAGCGCTCAGCTGGGTGCGAGCCCGCAGACACGCCCGCACAGATGTGGAAGAAACCTCAGAGCTTCATGCTCTCGGCCATCAGTCACATGTACTCGCGTGTGAGCGACGTGTTTATTCAGGACACTGATTATGATAATGATCAGTTATTTATTGGAGAGGATAAAACCATCTGCACACACACACACACACACACACACACACACACACACACACACAGAGTGAGAAACTTTCAGTCTAATTTTGTCTGAATGAGTTTAATGAGTCATTTTACTTCACAGGGACGTTTTTTTTAATTTAATGAGGATTTTTTCCTTTTTGAGTGATTTTATTGATTTATTCAGATTTTATTCCGTTCATTTCATTTTTTGTGTTTATTGAACATTTGGGATAAATAAAGTCGATCTCGCTCATTATTAGTTTTCAGTGAAGCCATGTCACCTGACAAACAGTCACATGACCAGCAGAGTTTCCTGTCACGCCTGCATCTCAGCCGTTCAGGGTGCAGCATCATCATCTCCATGAGAACAGCTTTCCCAGCAGATAAAAGCTGTTTTAAAGTGCTTTATAAATCAAGTTGGATAAACCCTGGAAACAGCAGCCGGGCAGTGCAGACAGCTCCGTGTGAAGTGTCCCGTGTGCGCAGAGTTTATATAACCTCGTGAAGCTTACAGAGACGGCTCACAGAGGCAAGACCGACTCGGAGCTTCAGGTTTGCAGGATGACCTCAGTGATGATGTAACCCGTGAAAAAGGCGTGTTTGTACGAACACATAACAGTTACACAACCGTGCTCAGAAACACGAAGCCCGTTTGAACACAGTAGCAGTGAAGTCGACTCGTATCCAATCAGACGCGCATCCACAGCGAGAAGAGCTGCAGAAAGGTTTCTGAGCGAGAGGAGTTTGGTTTCCAGGCCGTCGGCACTGCGCCTGGGAACAATTAGGATTACTCAAACCGCAGCAGGGCGGCCAATCAGAGCCAGGTATAAAACACACTGGGAGCACACGGAGGTCAGAGGTCGCACGCAGGCAGCGAGGGATGAGGCACAGCTGTGTTTCTGAGGTATTCATGTCCCAGTGAGCTCTTTAAAGGTCTTTAGATTCAAAACAGCCGCTCAGTGGTGTTTCAAGATGGCTGCCGAGGTGGACTTTGGTGTGGTGAACACAAACTGATCCAGAATCAGAACCCGGAGCTCTGATCTGTCACACAGCATCTTGGGAGTTGTATTCATGTGTTTCTCTGTGTCACTTTTACACAATGCTAACGGCGTTTACCTCCACTCTGTGTGCTGATTGGCCGGTGGTGGTGCTGGGGGGCGTGGTACTGATTTGAGTGACAGCTCCGCTGATCCTTCAGCTTCACATTTCTCAGACGTTCGCCTTGACTCCTCCCACACAGGAAGCTGAACCAGACGCCGTTTCTCCTGCGCTAATGTCTCCACAGCAGTCAGGATGTGAACGCACACACACACCCTGCAGGAAAAAACAAGCACACACCAACACATCAGTGACTCACACACACACGCACACCTGAGGCCACGGCCCAGGTGTATAATCCTCACACTGTGAGCAGCTCTTCTCTTCAAAATGAAATGAAAACATGTTCTACAACAGCTGGATCAGACATGCAGACTCAGACTGGGAGGACTGGGAGTGAACCAGCAGGGCCAGAAGTCAGTTTACGACACATGGAGCAGCAGTGAGCTCACAGCCTCCAGTAAAAGCTCGCCGTACATCAGAGAAACCTGCAGCTCGCGTCTATAGCGAGACACCAGCTCCTGATACCTGACAGCCAATCAGCTGCCAGCTCTGTCCTCTCTGTCTATATAAGGAGCCGGTCACAGTGTGTTCAGCACACACACACACACAGGCGCACAAACACACACACATACGTGTACATACTGGTGTGTGTGTTTGTGCTGTTGAAGCAGGAAACTGGAAATATTTCAAAATAAAAGCTGAGAGTTTAGTGACCAGCCATTTCTCCTCACAGCTTCATAGCTGATCAATTCCCGCCACATCGTCCCAGCTCAGACGATCTGCAGGTGCTTCCTGCTCCCACCACAGGAAGAGTTCAGGACTGAATGACATGGACCTGCTCACCTGCACAGGTGTGACAGGACTGGGGGTGTCCTGTAGCCTCCTGTTTTCACCTTTTTCTGCTCGACATGTTGGAAGTCGAGCCCAAACATAATTCGATTTTTATTTTTTACCATGAAAAATAAATCCTCTTCTATTTTTGAAATAAAAACCTCTAATACATCATTTTCACAGTGAGCTGAAAAATATTCTTATCATCAAAAATCCTTTTAATGATTTTTGTTGTTAAAAATGAACAAAATTCCTCAGTTCAGACTCGGATTATCAATCAATAATCAATAGCAGAGAATAAAGAGGACGACTTGACTCAGTTCCTTCAAGTGTCAAAGATTCTGATAAGAAATGATTACCGATCAGCTGACTGATTAACCAAACACACACACAGAGGAGCCCGAGCGGGGGTTGGGGTGGAGTGGAGGTATTTCCCTCTTCCTCCCTCTCCTGAAACCACCTCCTGCTGCTGGATCTGCAGCTTCCTTCTCTTTTGTTTGACGTGAACCAATCAGAGACATGGATCCTGATCAGGATCAATACACGAGCCGAGGCAGTCTAAAAAGGGATCGTTTCAAAGCTTCGTTAATGCTGTTGAACCAGATGCTGACTCTGATTAAGGAACACACAGTGAGCGTATGCTGAAGCATTGCAGGCCTCATTATTTACTCTGTGTTAACAGGAGATTATTGATTGTTTGGGGATTTTACGATGATACTTTAGTTTTTTATATTCCACCTTCCCCTGATGGAACACTGATCCAGCAGCCTGAGGCCGTCAGGTGTGATCTGACACGGGTGAAGGTAAAGATAAACAAACACCAACATCTGCCTACGGTTTCATCTCCAAGACATGCTGCCGTCCATTCAGCGGCGTCCTAACTGTGTCCCCGCCTGTCAGATGCCTGTTTCCTTCAGGGTGAGCAGGAGAGCTCAGACATGTGACCTCATTTACTTTTGTAACATTCATGATAATAATCTGAACGACATCTCTAAAAAAAGTCAATTAAAATCCAAATAAATTGTGTCAAACTGCGGTAACTCTGCAGTGTCCTGAGCCTTCAAATTAAAAGCTTCTTTAAATCAGTGATTAATCATTAGCATCTTTAGTGCTGAGTCACTGATCAGGAGCCTAAAACATCCTGTACGAATCACAGAGGTCTGTGTTTCAGGCCACTGATTCTTTTATTTATTTAACCAGGACACCCTTGAGACTAAAGTCCGCTTATAGGCAAGAAAGCACCACATTGACAGGTTATATGAGTGGTCAGGTATAAGACAAACAGAGGAGCGAGCTGCTGAGGAACAAGGTCCTGATGGTTTCTGCAGCAGAGGCTCAAAGTCCTGTGAGGACCCCGAGGATCCTGAAGAGGAGCGAGGATCACAACAACTCTGTTTCAATGAGAAAAGACGGCGTTCACTCACATGCTGTGATCTACACGGGCTGAAGACAGAGACACCAGCTGATAACGTCCACACACAGAGAGATACCCGAGTGTTTGTGGGCTCTGACTCATCTCTGGGTGTGACAGAGTTTAGAGAAAAGTGTGTTTCTAAAGTGATTTTATAACCACCACGAGAACATTAGACCCTGTGAGAGCCACATCTAGCTCAGTCTCAGATCAGACCGGGACAGACCCGGGCCAAACCGTCCGCCAGCTGCTGAGTCTGCACTCTGAGGCTAACAGCTATCAGCTATCAGCCTGTAAACTTCCCACCCTCCGGGGCCTCCGCCCTGCTAACAACGAACATTTATCGGTAACCCAGCTGGGAGCGGCTTGGAGCTCCGCCACACCCGCCGCCATCACCGGGACACTCAGTAAACAAAGTGTCCCGCGCACTGTTTACAAACAAACAACCGAGCTACACGAAAACAAACTTCGCTGCCGCAGCGCTAGTTAGCATGCTACTAGCTGCAGCCGCTCGCTCCTATTAAACACCTGGCTAACAAGCTAGCCTCTGCAGCTAACTAGCGGGGAGCAGAGGAGGACGGAGCGGCACGTCGACACTCCGGAGAACACGGGGGAAGTTGGAGGAGACGTTGCGGGTGGAGGTCGGACCGTTTCCACCGCACACCGACACCCAGCAGCGGCCCCGAGCCACGGACTCTTGGAGAGAAGAGGCCGCGGGTCGCACTGACCTGAGGGAGGAAGCTGAGCCCGTCCGCTGGCAGCGACCGCAGACGGTGCAGTCCTCCGGTCCAGGATGTCCTGACTGTCCGTAGCCCAGCTACTGTCGATGGCTCCGCTTCGCCGGTGCGTGGACCCACTTTTGAACTGTTTAATGCTTAAAGGCAGCACGGAGGTGCGCGCTCCTCACCTAACTTACATAGTAGAGCTCCCGACCGAGCACGCGCACGTCAACCTGCGGCTGTGCGTCATGACGTAGCAGTCATGTCCTGAGCATCAACAACATGTAGGTTCGGTTTTAGCGACACCCAGAGGGCCTTCATCAGTATGGACGGTGATGGCTCAACGGCACGAAGGCAAGGAGGTCCCGGGTTTGAATCCGAGCAGGGTTCTGTGTCTGTGCTAAGCACCTCACAAGAAACGGACCGTGTTTTACATTTTACGTGTTGAGACTGACTCGATGAAAAGCCACGGAGTTCACCCGAAATTACCCAAAAGACCAAAGGTGTACATCCAGAGCAGCAGGTCCGCTGATCACAGCCTGCACACCAAGACAATCTTCTGCAGCTCTCAGTAGAAATGATTGTGAGTGTGATTGTTTTCCCCACACTGAATCATTACACTGATCTTAGGGTTCCCCACCCACTGAATCCACTATGACCCTGACTGTGCACAGTCTGTTTAACTGTGGAGGGAAAGTCACACTGTGTAATCTAGACAACAGAAACTCGTTATTTATTTAAATTCTCTGTCAGTGCGGGTGTCCTACATAACAGATTCAAACTGAGTTCGTACAGAATTACATTGGATTAATATTTGTATTCTCATGTACTAATATTGCTTCATATTATATTAGTACAGCACAAGGTTCAGTTTCCTTTGTAACTGTAGAATTGTCCTTCAAGGAGCCACTTTTTACTTTCTTACTCTGAGTACACGTCAGAGCCGTACTTTTTCAGTTTTACTTCAGTGAAAAAGTTGCTTCAGTACTTCAACTTTTACTGGAGTATTTTTAATCAGAATCAGAATGTCTTTATTGTCATTGTTGCAGGTACAATGAAATTAAAAGCGGTCTCCGATCAGTGCATCATCCATAAAAATATATATATTTTTAAATCTATATGTATTAGAAGTAAAGAGAGTCTGTACTTTTGCCACCTCTGTAAATGACTCAGGTAAACTTAAACTCTTCCTCGGAGCTGTGCTGACACGCTAACTTTAAAGTAATTCTATTTTTTTCGAGTGTATGTAGGAGTACTAGGGACACATTTGTTCCTGAATGTAGCTCTGACAATCCGTCATAGATTTCTTTCTATGTGGAGTTTGCATGTTTTCCCACGTGTCTGCACGGCTTCTCTCCGGTTTCCTCCAACAGTCAGTTCCACACCGCTGGTAGGTGTGAATGTGAATGATTACCCAGGATGGGCTCCAGGCCCCCCTGAATTGGATAAGCTGAAGTAAATGGATGGAAGCAAAATGAATTTATTTAAATGTGAATCCAAAACCTTTGCTTGTAACTAAGCTGCCAGCCTCTGAAGCCATGATGCCATTCTTCCTCTCTGTAGTTGTTATGAAGGGGAAACTTCTCTGGACCAGTTTCTTACATTAGGCTGTAAACATGTTTATTTTAACATGGGAATCTGTAGGGACGACTCACCGCTGGGGCCCCTGCTGGACATTAGAGGAACTGCAGGCTGAAAGTTTCTGTCATGTGATAAATAAAACTGGGTATCATCTGCACAGCAATGAAAAATATGCAGTGTTTTCTAAAAGTGTTGTTCCCAGCACATAACCCTGTGGAGCTCCATGAACAGTTGTTATGTGTAAAAAAACATTCCTTGTTTACGTGAACAAACTTACGGAAGAGGAGGAAACAAAACAGTGTCAGAATTCTGACTTTTTTCTCTGAATTCTGATTAAAAAAAAATACGTCCACACCTTTTTTTCAGTGGCCCTGATCCTCGTCCCTATAAAGTGGATGATTCAGCCACTGCAGTGCATTTCCTGTAACACCAACGCTGTGTTGTAGTCTCTGTTTAAAGCGGCATTAAATGCTGCACTGACATCTCTGTAGTCAGAGGCCATAAGACGGTCTCTGGCAACGCTCACTCACTCCTCTGCAGATGACCCCAGCTGTTTTAAAACTCCCGTTTGAAGAGTTTTTGTCGTGGTTTGACAAGGCTCATCATTTTCAAGCATCCAGGCAGGACACAGAAATAAGCACAAAACCCAGAATATGAAGTCTTTATTCATTAGACACCTGAACAGAAACATGTGGAAGAATCAAAGCATCTACTGATGATTGCCTTCAAACATTCACTGATAATTTCCTCCTGACTGATCTCTGCTGGGTCAGCAGCCTGTCTCAGGGCATCATCTCCATGTTGACCCTTGACAGCGTGAGGTCGTAGTAGATGCTGAGTCTCTTGATGTCTCTCAGGTTGGTGATACGATGCTTGAAGTCCAGCATGTGAGAGTTGTTGACGGCCACCTTGAACTCCGTGTTGGTGCACAGGATCTTGATCTGGAAGAGAAACGTGACAGACTGTCGTTGGCGTCATCTCCACCTCACAGAAGTCAAACGGAGGATTTTTTTGAAGCTGTCTGACCTCAAAATTCTGCCCCGGCACAAACGGGAAGTGCTGCAGCTCCCTCTCCTCTTTGCCCCACTTTTCACCGATGCAGCTGTTTCTGACGATCAGCTTCTTGCCGCCCTCGTTGAAGCGAGGGTTGAAGTGGAAGGCGATGTCACGAGCTGTGGCCAGGTCCACTGTGATCCTGATAAATGACAGAGACCTCAGTGAATTACTGACTCTATTAGAGCTTCTCCTCCATCAGAATCTGATTATCTGGATCAGTCGTTTCTCTTTTTGGCCGATGTTAAATGTGGTGTTAACGCGACATAAGTCTGATTTTGCTTCACTGAAACGAGTGAACAAATGCAAACAAATGAAAATGTAGCTGATGTCTGACCTCACTCATCCTTGTTCAGGTGAATGAGACACCAGCTGTAATTCAGGACCTGGATCAGAAAACTTGTCCTCGCATATCTCGTTGTTTTTTTAATCATGTGTTCACAGCAAACATGAAGGTTTTGTGTGATTTCACCTAAAGTTTGTCCAATAAGGTGACATGAGTGTGAGGGCGAGTGTTTGTGGGTTTCTACGGGATAACAGCTCACTGTCCTCTCCTACTGCCCGGCTTTCATTACTGTTACTCATCTGCTGTCTCTGGACTGGATTTAACCACTCTCAGTTTATTGCTCTGTGCTTCCTGTTTACTTGGCTCTACACCCGCCCGTTCGCTTCTTTAGTCTGACCTCTGCTCTCTCGTCACTACGTGACGTCACAGCATTCGTACTGACTTGTCAGCGTTGGGTTTGATAGTTCCAGCGATGGTGATCAGCAGCTTGTCGTACACTCCTTGAGGCAGAGGCAGATTGAAGGGAACCGTCTGTCAAGAAGAAAACAGCTGTTTACTACATCTGTCCTTCTGTCTTTCCTCTGTTTCCGTCTCTGTTTGGCTCACCAGATTCTGCTGGGGTGCAACAGGAGGAGTGGGTCCAGGTCCAGGTGAAGGGCCTGGACCTGGACCCCAAGGTCCGCTGGGTTGGCTGGGGCCTTGGGGCCAGGTAGGGTTAGCAGGCTGACCTCCAGGCCAGGCTGGACCAGTGGAACCTCCGGGCCAGGTGGGCTGGTTGGGCTGACCTGAGGTTTCAGTGGAGGTAAAAGTCATTTCCACAAACATTCACCTGTTTATTTAACCTAGAAACTTCCACCTGGGCACCGCAGTCCAAGCATAAACCCAGATGGAAGCTGCGAACGGCAATGGCAAAATAACTGTAGGAGACTTTGTTTGACAGATGACATCCCACCCTAACCTTAGACAGGTAGAAGGTGACCTGATGGATGTAAAGAGGTGAGCCTGCTTTATTAATGAGGCCTCGTGAAGACTGAAGTCCCTTCAGAGACGTGACTATCAGAGGTCAACAAAAGTCTAATTTCTCTACAGCGGAGGGTTGGGCTTGTGTTTGGGTTGACCAAGTCAAGTCAGGTGACTTCATTGTCATTTCAACCATGTGCACAGTGAAAGGAGACAGACCATGGTGCTACACATGACAGACAATCAACACAGGACTACATCAAGTGCAATGTGCACAGACTGCAGACACGGTGATCTGGAACATTTGGATGCATGAAGACTATAAAACCGTCACTTTTCATTTATTTTGTGCTTTAATGAAAACTCTCACTGTCAGAAGATTTTGAAAGACTCAAACTCTTACCCGGCCACACGGGTGCATTGGGCTGTCCGGGCCAGAGACCTCCTCCTGCTGCTGACTGGGTGGTGCCACCATCAAGAGCGTCTGAGAGCTGCAGAGACCCAGAAGCAAAGAAACCCTGAGCTCGACGGTTTCTGACTGAGCAAAGTCTCTGCAGCCGCGATCAGAGCTGTCTGAAACACGCAGGGCTAAGGTGCTTCCTTCATTGCCTCCTTTAGCAGAGGGGACATTGGAGTTCCTCCATGAGAGGAAAGGAGGTCATTCCATCCCATAATTCTTAGCAGTGCACTGTCAGACAAGGACTGAGGTCATGAAGGTGTAATTAATGAGATGTTTTTCATTTCATGCCGTTATTGTTTTACCTGTTTTTGTGAGAGTGAAAATCATTTTAGTTTGAAAGACTTTTAGTCTAAATGTCCACACAGAGTCAGGATTTGCACTCTTCAGCCTTCTTCTTCATCACTTCTGCAGCTTCTGAGCCAAATCCTGCCTCACAGGTCTGAGCCAAACGGCTGACCACAGATTCTGGATGGGATTAAGATCTGAGGAGTCTGTCCCTGCCAACAGTCTCCTCCCAGTGCTTTCAACGGTAAAGACCCTAAAATAGTAGGAAGTAACTTCAACAACCTTCAGCCCACTATGAGCAGGTGGTAGGTGACACCAGGAAGGAAAAACTGCATTTTAACAGGAAGAAGCCTGTGCTGGAAAATGCTGGACTGTTGTCAAACTGCTCTGGGATCACTGGGAGAAGAAGTCGAGGATAAATTCCACCGAGGGCTGCAGAGGTTATGAACAGGAAGAGTCAACACTTCACAATAAAAGTTTGTAAAACATATGAAACCGTTGTGACTGTTCTTCAGTCTGCCACAGAGACAGCGTGTCTGAAACACGAGCTGAGACGCTGCCAAAGCTTTGCTGCGACCCCACGTCAGCGGCCCAGCTTCACCTCACTGCAGCAGCGCCAACGACGCCAGAGGGACACGAAGTGGTCGTCTGAAGTACTGAGTGCAACTGAACGCACCACAGTTCACACTGAGGGTGTGTTCAGTGACAGACTCTTCAGGAATGTTCTGTATGAACTGGCTGTAAAGAAGGAATAATAACGCCCTGTTCTCACACACACACACACACACACACACACACACACACACACACAGACTCTCACACACACACACACAGACTCTCACACACACACACAGACTCTCTCTCACACACACACACACACACACACACACACACACACACACAGACTCTCACACACACACACACAGACTCTCTCACACACACACAGACTCTCTCACACACACAGACAGACTCTCTCACACACACAGCCAAAGACTCTCACACACACACACACACACACACACACACACACACACACACACAGACTCTCTCACACACACACACACAGACTCTCTCACACACACAGACAGACTCTCTCACACACACAGCCAAAGACTCTCACACACACACACACACACACACACACACACACACACACACACACAGACTCTCTCACACACACACAGACTCTCTCACACACACACACACACACACACACAGACTCTCTCACACACACACACACACAGACTCTCTCACACACACAGACTCTCTCACACACACACAGACTCTCTCTCACACACACAGACTCTCACACACACACAGACTCTCTCTCACACACACAGACTCTCTCTCACACACACAGACTCTCACACACACACAGACTCTCTCTCTCTCACACACACAGACTCTCTCTCACACACACACACACACACACACACACACACACACACACAAACCAGTTTGAGTTTTTTGTTTCAGGATCACGTTGAGGAAAAGTGTCCTAAGGACATCAACGGTGTCTGTTATGCAGAGCTCACGAGGTCATGTCTCATCATGTCTCTCTGATGTTCATGTGCAGCCGGCTCTTCTCATTATTATTAATGAGCATCTGAAACTGTTTGAGATAAACTGAGTTAAACTGCACTGATTTGAGATTTTTTTACAGGTTTCTAAAGGATGGATAATCAGCTGGTGCCTCGTGACCACATTAACAGGACCGTGCTGCACGTTCCACCTAATGTCACATCAGAATAACTGAAGCATCGATAAAACCTGAAAGCTGCACATCAGGAAACATCCAGGTGAAAGTTTGTGAGAGAAGATGAAAGAGAAAAAAAGAGACTCACGTCCATTCTGCTCTTCTGCAACCTGAAACACACAGACAGGAAGCAGCATTAAAACCAGAAGAAGAAGAAAATGAGGTCTGAGGGCGTGGTGGTGCGAGTCCTGACACTGAGCGCAAACAACACAACAAAAAACTGAAAGTGCTTATAGCAGGTGCACCGCCGCCTTGACATGGAAAACACAGAGAACGGGACTCTGTTCAGAGCGTCTGAGGCCCAACAGCCGGCGGAAGTTTCCCCTAAACTCAGGTTTGGGTTTTTGGGGATTCTGACCTTTAAGGCTCAGCTGCAGCTCGTTTGGAGTCCCTGAACTCGACCTTTGAACCGTGTTCGTGCCGTTTACATGGATCCCAGAAACAAACTAACAAACCTTCACATTTAAACTTGTTTACATAGCCAGCTAGGGTGTGCTTCTGAATGCTCCCTGCAGAGGGCAGCGTGAGCCGGTAAACTGGCCGCTGAGCTCAGTGAGCTGTGAAACAGACCGGCCGCATGCAGTAAATATCTGTTTACGAGCCAGCCAACACAGGCGGGTCTGTTTCCCCGCTGACTGTCGTAGAAACCTCGGCCATCAGCACAGTCAGAGAGACAAAAGAAATACGACACGATCAGAAATCAGTGAAAAGCAGCTGCTGTGTTAGTCACAAGGGGGCGCCACAGCTAGCAGAGCAGCATGTCACATGATGTTCCTGATGGACGATTTGTCTCCTGGTCTCAAACTGGGAACACCGCCACATCACCCAGTTTATGTTCTCTGAAGTTATCTGGAAGTTTTTTTAATGTTTTCTGTCTGCTGGTATCGATGTATTAGTTTACGCTGTCAATTGATAGCAAAAGGTTGCTGGTTCGATTCTAGCTGGAGACACAGATCCCTGCAGGACTCTGTCAGCAAGGTGTGAAACTGCAAAATCAGACTGTGCAGAAGTGCCCTCTGAATGTTTTCCAGATGTTCCTGTGGTTTCCTGCTGCTGGCGGGTGGAGCAACGTTCTCATGCTAAACAAACAAACATGGCGCCTGCAGCAGGAGCAGACGCCGCCCAGGATCACACGGCTGTCAGCAGACCTCTCTGCTGCTCCTGAGCTTGAGTCAAAGAGGCGTCTGTTCCTCTGCGCGCTGCTCAGTGTAAATACAGTTTGAATGAAAGCACTCGCAGTCAAAGCTCCCTGAGTAACAGACACGAAACCTCACAGATCAGCAACTTCCTCTTCTTCTGAACAACGAACCGAATCGGGCGTCTCGGCAGCTTCCTGTTTGTCTGCGTGCTTTGATTCGAGCATCAGAGGAAGAGACGCCGAACTGAGTCCGACCTGCAGGTAGAGAGCACAAGGACGAGAAGGAGACCTACCTGAGTTCACCTGAGCGCTGCCGATCACACAGACTCTGAAACAGGAGACGCGCTTTAAGTCCTGAGCCTCGCCCTGCTCCTGCATGCAGACCACACCCACACCGCACGCACACACAGCTGGGTGTGTTTTTATTTTGAACCCTGCTTTTGTTTGCTGACAGCCGGATTTAGCACACTTTACTGATGATGGTCTTTGCAGGTTTGATTGGTCTGTTTTTATGTTACCAGGAAACCTGAAGAGCCAATCAGACCGCACCCTCACTACACAGAGCACGATTGTTTTAGACAATATTCACTTGTTACAGCAGCACAAAGGGGAAGTTAGAGATGTGTTACAAAAGAATAAAAACAGAAAAAACAAATAAGAAGAAACTGCAGCGTGTCACCATGGTTACTGCACACGCAGAAACATTCCCCTTTAGTATGTGGTGGCTACAAGATTCCCTCGCTCTTTCCCAGGATCAGGTCTGCTTCCCAACCCTGATTCCTGGAAGTTCCCGCCTCGTGTCATGGCTGATTGTTTTTTTCCACTTGGTGGACCAGCGAGTTGAATATGATACAGATTACAGCAGGCTGTTGGAATACTCAGATTACTTTTTTGTTGTAATTAGTGATTTAAGTTTGGGATTGAAGTAAACGGGTGTTTAATCATTTCTGTGATCTGTCTCTGTTGACCCTGCTGTGGAGGGTACGACCCACAGAGGATGACAGTTGTGCTGAGAGGGTTCACGTGTGAAAGAAACACTCGGTTTGACGGCACAGTGCCGGTGGGATGACGAGCTGGTCACTCTGTGACTCAGCAGCAGTGATCGGTCTGTGCCATCACTGTGGACGAGCTTTGGTCATTGAGGTTTGCAGCATTCGTTCATGCACAGCTCTCTGAGCTCTGCAGCAGCTCCGTTCTTTCCTTTTTCAGCCGTTCTGTTGGATCTTTGTCCTGTTGATGACCCAGTTTGGTCCCAGCTTTATCTGTGGGACAGCCGGCCTCACACTGACTCTGGGAGAGTTTGGAGTTCATCATCCCTCCTGCACCGTGCTCACAGCTCTTGTCAGGTGTTTGGTTAGAATAGAGCAGCCCTTTATTGTTATTGTACAAAGTAATTATGGGAGCTCCGTGCCAGGTGTGCAGGAATAAACAACAGACAGGAGAAACTGCACATTTCCTCCAAACGTGCTGCTGTGCATGAAGAACATCTGCTCCTTGGTCTCGTCTGACAGAGCACATTGTTCCAGGAGGCTCTTTGTCCTGGTGCTTTACAAACCGGCCGTACTTGTTCCACCTATTTCTGACTGTACTGCTATGACCTTTGACCCTGTAGAGAGTGAGACGGAGCTCTTGGTTCTGACCTTGGGGTGAATTTTCCAGGATGTCCACTCTGTGGAAGACTGGCTCATTGGTTTAACACAGCCGAACGCTCCAGACCTGCAAACTGGAAAAATGTCTGCTTTCATCGAGGCGCTCACACTGACGATGATCAGTCAGTAAATGCACCTGGCCGCACCTTACACTCCTGTTGAAGCGGTGAGGATCAAAGCCGTCCTTCTGTTAATCTTCTTCATCCTCACCTCAAACACGTCTTCTTTTTCATTGTAATGTTAAAGTTCCCCCTCATACCAGGGACATGGGTCTCACCACACCTGACACTGAGCACAGAGCAGGTGTGGTGGAGTGACTGCATGTCTGAAGCAATCACAGGTAATCCTCCACCAGCACCACAAACACGTTGTTGAACACCTGCAGGGACGCTCCCGCCGCGCCATCCTTTACATTTGAACTGCAAAGTGCACTCTTTAATTTTTTTTTTTTTTTTTTTTACCAGGGGTGTGTTCAAAATGAACCAATCAGATCCACAGGGGTGTTAAATAGTTGTCAGTGCACACCTGCAGTCAGGTGAAGTGTGATTAAAGTCAGGTAAAATTTAATCACACAGCACAGAATCTGCGTCCTTGTGTCCACTTCCTGGTGAAGCAATATCACCAGGAAGTGACCTGCTTACTGCCGACCGATTACTGCTGCACCGTCTGAGTCACAGCGTGCGCCACATCCACCCATCTCCACCGCACTAACCACCTGTGGGGCTCTAACACTGTGGGGAAGGGCCCTCTGGTGGCACACAGAGTCACTGCAGGAGGTCGGACACGAGCAGGGAAAAAGAAAGTTGAGTGAACCTGGTCCCTGATCTTTGTCTCACTGACCGTCCTTCACATCCTTCTCCTATTGTTCATGTCGGACTGATGGATTATTTTGGTCTCATAAATTTTTTTAATGATCCCTAATCTACAAACACAAAGCATATAGTTAGGGCTGGATCAGGTGACCCTGAATCCTCCCTTAGTTATGCTGCAATAGGTGTAGGCTGCTGGGGGATTCCCATGATGCACTCGGTGTTTCTTCTTCACTCACTATGTGTTAACAGACCTCTCTGCATCGAATCATATCTGTTATTAATCTCTGTCTCTCTTCCACAGCATGTCTTTATCCTGTCTTCCTTCTCTCACCCCAACCGGTTGCAGCAGATGGCCCCGCCCCTCCCTGAGCCTGGTTCTGCCGGAGGTTTCTTCCTGTTAAAAGGGAGTTTTTCCTTCCCACTGTCGCCAAAGTGCTGCTCATAGGGGGTCATATGATTGTTGGCTTTTCTCAGTATTATTGTTGGATCTTTACAATATAAAAGGTTGTTTTTTAGTTAATGATATTTAACGATGATGTTAGAGTTCAAGATAGAGAGAAAGAGAGAGAACGAGGACACATCTGTGACAAGTTCAATGGATTTATTCACTGTGTGTGTGTGTGTGTGTGTGTGTTTGTGTGAAAGATGAGGCGGCAGAGAGATGTCACAGCAGCTGACCGACAGCAGGGGGAGCTGTGGATCTGCAGATTCATAACACCACACTTCCCATCCTGGTTTTTCATAATAAAACCACAAACTGAAGCTCTGGTTTATTTTCAAGGTTAAAACAGAGGATTTCCATCAGACTTCACCCTTTAACACCCACTTCATCCCTGTGGTTTTCTCTAAAGAGCTTCAGTGATGTTAAATCATCTCACTGGTTATGATAAACGGAACATGTGATCAAGTGGAAAAACTTTCATTAAAGACAAGAACAGTTCACAGCAACACAGAACTATAACTGGAGCCACTCACAGAGGGACACGAGGGAAATGAAACACAATAAACACACAAGTATGACGGGAATAATCAGAAATCAGCTCAGCCTGACGGTGAGTTCATGTTTGCTGCTCCGTTTTTTTAAAAGTAAATGTGGACGTGCGTGCGTGCGTGCGTGTGTGTGTGCGTGTGTGTGTGTGCTGCCTGCAGACTGGGATAATCCCATCCGAGCTGCTGACCTCGACACGAAACCAGTTCAGCAGGAGAGCAGAGACCCAAACAGACAACGACTGTGTGTGTGTGTGTGTGTGTGTGTGTGTGAGGATTTAGGTTACAGACTGTTTATGATGATGATGATGCTCGTCTTCTCTTCACACTCACATAATAAACGGTATTTAAGCCCCTCCCCCCGTAGTTTGATTATTTTTGTATTTCATCCTTAAAGAATATCGAGGTTGCCATGACAATAAAGTTTATTATTGTTTATTATTACGTCATCTGCAAACTAAGTGTTAGCTGTCAAACAGCAGCGATGAAGGACTGACCTCTTATTCCTGTTTCTCATTTTCTTATCAATATAAAGTTAGCCGTAGCTAACGCTAACAGCTTGTTCATCCTTACGCAGAGTTAGGTCATTAATCTGAGCGCAGTCAGAAATGTAAAATTGCCTTTAAGCCAAAACTCTGTTTTTATTAAATCATAATAATTTCTGAAAAAGAAAAGACCTGAAAAACCTGTGGTAGTGTGAAACGGGTCAGTGCGGAGAGAGCGGAGGTGTACCTGCACACACACCTGCGGTTTGTGGCTCCGCGAGCTGCTCAGACACGCAGAAACCTGCAGCGATGAGCCGCAGATAAGCCTCCTCACAGCGAGGCCCCGGGGCCCAGACCTGCAGCTTCCAGCTCAGCTTCATCAATCACTCCGGTAATTGACAGGAAGTGGCTGTTAATGAGTCGGTGTCTCACCTGTGAACGTCCGACAGTTTTTCACCGTGGAATGAAAGAACGGTGAGATGTACTGATGATGAGTCAGAGCGACCTCACAGGGCCTGAAAAACAACATCAAAATCAGCTGTGCAGGAAAATATTCAGTGTGAAGAATAATGTGGAGTAAACGAGGATCCTGCCCCCGCCCTGCTGGAGGTGGTGGATGTGTTAAATACCGCAGGCCCAAAGAGCTGAACGCAGATCTGATCTGAAGCCTGCAGCCGTCAGCGCTCAGAGGAGGATGTGATCTTCATCACAGTCGTTATGCTTACTGCGAGGAAACCAGACTGAAGAACAAAAACACAGAAATCTTCAGAAAATCTTCAGATTTTATTCACAATAAAGCAGAAAAAAGTTTTCCAATCAATTATTTTTCATGTTGACATCAAACACACATCAGCTGCTGAACACGGAATAATCTGCGTTTCCGGTCTTTCGGTTACGACGTGATTTCCCGCTGAAGCCTAAAAGTCTGTTCACATCAGGCCGCTGCGCTCTGCTTCCTGCTTCCCAAACATGTATCTCTCTGTACGTTATGTCCTGGACGAAACTTTGTGATGTATGATGTTTAAATGTTTAATAAGTATCTTTCATTCATAAATAACAAACACTGTTTGCCCCCGAGGTCCGGACAGCTGTTGAAGAGGCTCTAGAGGTCCCCATACATGCATGTAAACCAGTTCACCGAACTGGGACACAGAATGATTTCCTTCGCCTTGTGTTTGAACTCAGCGCCTCGTTTCTATTAGTCATGTGCAGAGATGGGCAGTAACGAGTTACTGTAATCCGATTACTTTTTTCAAGTAACAAGTAAGGATTACTATTGCAAAAAAAGTAATTAGATTACTGTTACTTTCCCATAAGCACGCTGCGTTACTAAACCGTGATTTTGTTTGTCAGAGAGTCTCATGAGTGACGTCCGTGGTAACAGACGTGTGCAGATCAACAATGGCTAATATGGAGTGCAGGAGAGAGTACGACCATGCAGCATTTAAAGTGTGGAAGTAATCACATTACTTTGAGTTTGATTCTGTAAAAAGTGACACAAACATTAGCGTCCGCTGTACACTCTGCGTGGGAAGAAAACTTCTTTCTACAGCGAAAAGTTAAACTTCAAATCTGAGCGAGCAGCGAGCACGTCGCCACGGGAACGTGACATTCACAGAGAAACCCCCAGATCCTCCCACTGACATGACCGCTGTGGGCAAACCTCCACCTGCCCCACTCCTGCTAAACAGCTGGCAATAGATTTAAGAGCTGCTGAATCTTTTCTGCTGTATTTTACTTGCATCTATTTGAAAGAGTGTAAACATAAAACATGATTTTATTTTATAGAATAGAATAGAATTAGAATAGAATTCAACTTTATTGTCATTGCACATGTCACAGGTACAGGGCAACAAAATGCAGTTTGCATCCATCCAGAAAGTGCTTTAGTCGTGATATAGATATATTACAATATAAATTAGCAATAATAGAGATGTGTAAGTATATTACAGAAATGGGTCTATTATGGTATGTTATAATGTACACAGTGTGAAGTATGTTATGAATATTCTATAACTATAAGTATGTACAGGCTGTAGTGAGTACAAGCTATGTACAGGCTATGAACAGGATATAAATATGAAATAAAACCTATACAGAAATCTGAGATATACAGTTATACAGAATGTGAACTATGTAAGTTATAAACAGTTGTGGGATTAAAAATTATCGTATGTACAGAATGATTATCTACACAGAACTATACAGTAGTGGTAAAGTGCTAGTGGTTGTGGGTGTGTGTATGTTCAGTCCATGTGTTAACGTGGGTCAGATGTCAGGAGGCAGAGTTCAGGAGTCTGACAGCTGTGGGGAAGAAGCTGTTCCGGTACCTGGTGGTCTTAGTCCGGAGGCTCCTGTAGCGCCTCCCAGAGGGCAGGAGGGTGAAGAGTCTATGTGATGGGTGACTGGGGTCTCTGATGATTTTCCCAGCCCTTTTCAGACACCGCTTCCTGTAGATGTCTTTTATGGCAGGAAGTGGTGCTCCGGCGATGCGCTGGGCAGTTTTCACGACCCTCTGCAACGCCTTCCGGTCCGAGGCAGAGCAGTTCCCGTACCAGACTGTTATACAGTTGGTCAGGATGCTCTCGATGGTGCAGCGGTAGAAGTTCACCAGGATGTCTGAGGACAGGTGGTTCTTCCTCAGAGTCCTCAAGAAGAAGAGGCGCTGGTGAGTCTTCTTGACCAGCTTGGAGCAGTTGGTCGTCCAGATGATATGCTGGAATATGCAGAACATAGGTTTAAATGTTTAATGTTTAATGTTAAATGTTTAAATGTTTAAATGTTTAAATGTTTAAATGTTAAACACATTTCTTCAAGTCAAAGACTGTTGCATATAATTTAATTTTTGCCTGATGCATGAAGTTAAAAGATTAAATCGAATAAAACAATTTTTAAAAGAGGCTTTTCCATTTGATTACATTTTATATGATGGATTATGCAGAAAAATAGAATTGGGCTGAAAGGTCTATGGCGGTATTACGTATTCAGGTTGTGTATCATGTTTGTAGAAAATAACTAAGTAATAAAGTAACTAATTACTTGAAAATAAGTAATCAGTAAAGTAACAGAATTACATGAGGAGTAGACTTCCTGTCTGAGTAATAAGCACGCCTCGTCGACCCCTCAGGTGACAACAGGTTTAATTAAACGCTCTGTGGTCAGACTGTGTGTGTGTTTTAATCCGCATTTATTTAACACTACAGACCCTCATACACATTTAATTATGCCTGCAGGGACTCAGCACACACACACACACACACACACACACACACACACACACACACACACACACACACACACACTCGGAGTTATTGGGCTTTAAATCTCTTGAATATTAATTTTTCAGTTCACTGAGTTTTAGTTTTATTAAACTTGTTTAGTTAAAAATATAAAACCTGCTCACGCGTCTCTTTGGGGGAAGAGGCCTGAGTCTTCATCATTTCATGTTCATCCTTAAGCCTTCATATTAAATTTTAATGATCTGCAATATGGGGATATTATCTGTGTGTGCGTGTGTGTGTGGGGGGGGGGGATGTGTGTGTGTGTGGGGGGGGGGGGGGGGGTTGGGCATGAGGATAAACCTGCTCCGCGGGCTCGTCTCTGCCTGCAGGACCATTAAATCACATCGGATGGAGCCCGGGGCCACCATCTCCTTGTGGCTCCTCCCCCTCTGCCACATCATATAGACCCTCTGAGCTACAACAGCTGACCTCATCGTGTTTGTGTGTAAATCTCACTGAGGTGTCAATGCAGTGACGGGGAGGGGGGGGATAAAACACCGAGAGAAGGGCGCCGTAAATCAGGGGGAGATGTAATGAAGCTAATGGAACAGAGCAGGAACTTCATCTGAGCGGTGAAGAGCATCCACGAACCAGCGACGTCTCCACCCAGGACTGAAACTGCTGCTTGAGCCAGCACAGCCCACACCCACCTGCCCCGAGGCACAGGAGGTGTGAGCACACGGTTAAAGAAGTTCTCCTTCCACACCTGGCAGGTTGAGTTGAAGCTGAGGGTTAAAGGCTTCCCTGATCACAGTGGGTGGACTGCTCCTCCTCTTATTTTGAAGGTTTGGAGCTGGCAGCGTGTAAACCACAGAGGTGTCACTGCAGCTCGGTGAGGACGGGGAGAGGACCAGAGTCCCAATAAACACCAGCTCTCACATGGACCTGCTGCTGCCACCTGAGCGACGCCACCATCAGCTGTGAGAGACGCCCTTTATTCTTACAGTCATCACTGGGTTCATTTAAAGTGATGTCACTCACAGGCCAGGTGCACACAGCCACCTGATCAGGTGTAAAGACTGACCACATGTCTCAGGGTGACAGTGGACCTGCTGTCCTCCAGCCAATCAGAGCGTGACGTCTCGGGCTCCCTTCATTAAAGGGCGTGATGACTCTGAGGCGTGCTCTGCATTTTTAATCTTCTTTAACTCTGACTTCAGTTTGAATTTCAGGGTTTTTACTGAAATCAAATAAACATTATGTAATATCTTGGAGATTAAATGACCTGATCAGAATCAGTAGATCGCCCAGTCCAGGTCCGTCACATGACTTCCTGTGTGACTCCAGCCTCATTTATTACCTGTTGTATTGATTAGTTTGTGAGGCAGTAGCCGACCTGCTTCCTATGTCCATCCTCATCTGTTCTGCTTGGTGTGAACGTTAACGTGTGATTGGCCGATTCCTCCCGCAGGGATTGGTTCACCTCCTCGGTGGGAGGGTTAAAGCGTCCTCCTCTGGTTGCGTAATGAGGCTGAGGGATCAGCTGAGACTCTCTGAGCTTAGATCCTCCCTAATTCGGACTCTCGATATCTCACACTGACACATCAGAGACGCAGATCTGAGCCGAAGCCTCCCGAGGCCCAGGCTCCGCCCACACAACCTGCATTTCATTAATATTCATGAGACCAAAGCACCACCTGGGACCACGCCTGGCAGGCATCCTTCCTGCTCCGCCCATACACTATGCTCTTCATCATCATCATCATCATCATCATCATCCTCACTCTGCTGAGGTGACGTCACTCAGTACATCAATGAGTCACACAGCAGCTGACCTCTGTCCTTCATCCTCCTATTCCTCCTCACTGTGGATGAAGACATCATGTCTGAGCCTGACTCACTGACCCTTAGTGACCTCTGACCTCTGACAGTCCTGCTCCTCCTCTGGGACTCCCTAAAGAAGAAGACAGATACAACATGTGAGCCCAGCTGAGCGGCGCTCGGAGCTGTGAATAAATCACCGCGTGCAGGTTCATCAGCAAGAGCGCGAGGCTCCAGACGGCTGCATCTACTTTCTCTGCTGGTTTAGGCACTGATAACAGACTCGGTGGTGTTTGCTACAGGGTGGTGTTGGTGGTCTTTGGGTGAAATCAGCCTCTTTTCATCAGGAACCCTGCACGCTGAGTTGGAGGGAAGCCCGGTGCTGTTGCCACAACAGCGAAGCTCTGCAGCATCCCTTCAACCCAGTGCCGATTAATGACGCAATGAACTGACGGGCTCATCAGCATGTTAAAGGTGTGTTATCAGCCGAGGTCGTCACACACACTCACACACACACACACACACACACACTGTACTGACGGGGACTACAGAGAGAGCCTGGTTCTGCTGGAGGTTTCTTGCTGTAAAAGGGTTTTTGCTTCCCTCTGTCGCTGTCACTTGTAGGGTCCACCTTATGATGTAAAGTGCCTTGATGCAACTGTTGTTGTGATTTGATGCTGTATAATAAAAATTGAATTGAAGCTCTGCAGCTGCAGGTCATTATGAAACCTTCTTAAGATGGAATTTCTCTTCTGTTGCTCCTCCTTAAACATGCCCAGCATCCAGAATAGATGACCTGGTTTGTGAAACAGGGGCAGAGGAAGTATCCAGCCTCCGAGTCTGAGCCGTCAGGCTGATCTGGGGTCAGTTTTCTTCTCTCTCTTCCTGTTTCTTTGTGTCGCCTGCTGCAGATTAAAAACATTCCTATTGGCTCTCTCTGCTGCCTGTCAGCCAATCAGATAATTAACCTCGATCCTTCATTTTCTCCTTTTTCCTCCATCAGTGGATGAGTTCATTCTTTCTGTCTCACACACACACACACACACACACACACACACGCTCTCACCTCTCGCCTGGACTGTCACTCATCCCTGCTGTGCAGATGGTTTCCATGGAAACGGGAGGAAACTCTAGTCCAGGTCTGTGATGATGAGCTTTAAAGCCTCACTGCAGCCCAACAAATACAGAAACCATAAAGAAAATCTTTTATTTTGGAAAAAGTTTTGAACTATTTATTTATTTGGTGATTATTATTATTAAATAAATTCTTATTACCAAAAATGACTTTATTTTGAAAGTATGCTGTTGCTTCATGCTTTTTTTAAGTTTTATTTTTCAGTGTAAAAGTGTTTGTGTGCTTTTAAACTTTAAATATCACTTTATTTTGCAATGTTGTGCTTTTATTTGGGAAACAAAGAAAATCAAATCTAAAGATAAACATGTGAAACTCTGATGTCGGCGTACTCGCAATGTAAAGTGACTCATTAACTGTCATCGGGTCGTTTGGGTGTGATCACTTATTAATAGTTAATCAATAATCCGAAAGGACACCGCAGTGCTGCTGCTCACCCCTCTGTGACCTTTGACCCCGTGGCTGTGAAGCAGCTGATTTCATTTATTGATGGTTTGACTCTGAACGGCTGCAGAGCGGCCAGAGGCGAGTCAGCAGACTTCCTGTGATGTCAGCAGATCTGAGGTCAGATTAATGCGACATTTGACCTTTCACCCTGGATTTAGGGCAGAGGTACACAGTAGTTCAAGTCGGATCCATGCAAACAACCCGAACATAAGCTGTTCAAACCGCTGCCTTCAGGAGGCGCTACAGAGCGCCGTTTACTAAGAGTGACAAAGTGGTTCGGCATGAACTCATTGACCACTTGTCCTTTGGCCATATTGATAATTTACTCCTCGTTATTTTACAGTTGACCGTAATGGTTTGATTTAGACGTTGCTGGTGTAACGTTGGTTAACACACTATCCCGGGTTTGTTTGTGGCAGCAGTCGTTACATCCATGCATATGTTTTTAAAGCAAACACTACTAACCATCAGGTCAGTTGAATTTTCTTCTGTTCACAGGCAAAAGGCTGCTAAATGATGTTTCTTCATGTTGCTTTGGTTAT
Source organism: Oreochromis niloticus (assembly GCF_001858045.2). Lineage (NCBI taxonomy): Eukaryota > Metazoa > Chordata > Actinopteri > Cichliformes > Cichlidae > Oreochromis > Oreochromis niloticus. Next base: position 29,911,509 of record NC_031983.2, read on the forward strand.
ACTTACCATGTCAGTCCATTTATTCAGGTCCTATATTTAAACAGGTGTGTGGGAGGGGCCGCCCCAGTACTTCCTGTTTATATAGGGTCATGAGGTCATTGATAACATCACTGGGTGCAACCAAATGAAGGGTTTTTCATTTTGTATAGTGTTGTTTATTTATTTTTTTAAAGTGGCCTTTTGAGTTGTATTGTATGCAGTGTTTTACTTTTCAAAACATTTAGCTGAGTAAATGAGTTTCATGCAAAATCTTACTTCTGTGCTTTGGTCTGACCTGTTTGTTTCAATGGTAGAGACTAACGAGGCTCAGGTGTGTGTAAAGTCCTGTATAAAGCAAGTGGGACCAGGTTGGTTGTTTTATGGTCGAATGGAGATGCCAGAAATAAAAAGAAACTTGACTAGTATGCTGATGCTGTCCACTTATCACCTTCCTTGCTGCTTACGTTACGCCACCTCACAGGAGACAGTTTCTTCCCTCAGGCTGTCGCTCGGTGATATCAGCCAGGTCACATTTACGTTCACGCAGTACACGACTGCTCAGTTACAGCTTCGTAACACTTGGTGCAACTTGTTTTTTCTTACTTGTAATCTCGCTCTCTGTCTGTATCTACCTTTGGAACGTATGCACAACTGTAACTGATCTCAGGTCAGCCGGCAGAGTGTCCCAAGGAACAGGTCCACCTTCAGCGCTGAGATCTGATCCCAGAACAGTTCAAAGATCTGCAGCTGATGGTCTGAGAGGTGAGATGTGCTGAACCACTCAGAGCTTTCTGAACTAACAGAAGGATTTAAAGGTAACTCTATGGTGCATTGGGACCCTTCAACACCGGGGTAGTGTGGTCACATGTCTGTGGTCACATGTCATGCACCTGTGAGGTCGACCGGCTGATGAGTCTGAGAGTCCTGCAGCATTACAGTAATCTGAGCTGTGTCTCCGAGGCAGTGTGACGTGAGAATATTGTAACCACAGACATTTTGAAGCGATAGAAAGCAGTTCTGGCAACATCACCGATGTGACCATCAAAACTCACATCATGGTCGTGTCCAAATTCATGGGCTGCATCCTCCTGAGGTCGCATTTGTAGACCAACTACGTCACAGCGACACACCGAAGGCTGTCCAAATTCGTAGACCCCCCCTAATGCAGCCGACATTAGCAGTGGGCCTGCAGTCAGTGAGGAGCTGTGTCACAGTCTGAGGGGGCGGGGCCAGACCTGCTGCTCTCCGTGCGCGTTCAGTCAAATCAGCTTCACCTTTACTCTGAATTTGAATGAAAGCAAAGCAGAACTTAAAATACCAGCATGACACACACACACACATATACACAGCAGGACAGTGCTGTTATTCATCCACTCACCTGTGGGTGACAGATGGACATTTACTCGAGTATTTTACTGCAGTTTTGTTGTACCTGTACTTTGATTTCTTTCTTATTCTGCACTTTTGAAACACATGAAGCTGTGCTGCCGTGTAAGAGTCACAATCATCCAATAACATCACAGATCTGCTCCAGCTGTAAACATCTGTCCATACTGAAACAGGACCTCCTGTGAGTCCACGGTCTGATTTGTCTCTGTGTACTTTGTGAAGCTCGTATTAACCAACCTGGATACCTGTGATCCGTCTGTACGAGCCTCGGGTCTCTGCCCTGGATTCCTTCCTGCTCAGATGTCGTGGTTCCTGTGGAAGCCCTGCTGTGGATGCAGGCCCCACTCACAGGTCGTGAACTTGAACGTGGCGATCTCCTCACTCGGCAGCCATGGGGGTAAAGCCTCTGAGCTCTTATTTTGAAGGTAAATGTCTGATGTGACCTGCGGATGAAACTTTGCAGCGCGTGTCTGAAGGTTGAACCTTCGCTGCTCAGGCTGCACCTCTGAACTCTTTGAGGACGCATCTCTCTATCAGACACATGTTCCTTGTCTCCATGGTGACAGTGATGCTGTCACCATGGAGAGTCATGTGTTCGTTTGTTGAGCTGAAATATAAAGTGTGTGATGTCATCGTCTGGACTCTGACTTCATCTCAGGCCACAAGCACTGGAAAACATGGAAAACATGGAAAACATCAGTCAGGCCCAAACTAAATGCCCCCAAACCCCGGACTGAAGCTCTGTGCCCCCCACAAGTTAGCAAACTCAAATACATCCTCTCTCTCTCACTCACTCACACGCGCACGCACACACACACACACACACGCACACACACACACACACACACACACACACACACACACACAGCTGCTGAGAAGGCCAGGAGGGATTTTCTGTATCTGATGGTGTTGAGGGAGGCGAGCAAATGGCTGGAGAGGGGGTGTGTTTCTGTGTGTGTGTGTGTGTGTGTGTGTTTCTGTGTGTATGTGTGTAGGCAGATTGCATGTTTCTCTCTCTGTATGTATGTGTGTGTGTTTCAGTGTTTCCTGTGAGCAACACTGCAATGATTTATTCCTCTGTTCCCTCTGAGCCGACAGCCTGATCCACATCCAGTGTGTGTGAGTGTGTGTGTCTGTGTGTGTGTCTGTGTGTGTCGTCTCGCAGCCAAACCTGCGACTCAGATGGAAAAACAGGAAAAAAAGTGAGCTGATGCGTTCAGGCTCCTCTGGAAAGGAGCCTGAACGCTTCTTCGTGCTGTCAGTGAAGCTGCGGTGCAGACTGATCTGTGATAGGTTCATCCCGGGGACACTGTTTTCAGCATCAGTGCTTCCTGATTGTTCCCCTGGGACACTTCTCCAGAGTCCAGAGGGAACATGGACAGATTAGCTCGAGTAATTTCACACTAAAGAGACGAAATCCGCTCGCCTGCGGAAGCATCAGAGGGAAAGAGCGAGCGCTTCTGCTGCACCTTTGAAAAGACGCCCAAACGTTTCATTTTACCTTCTCACAGCTGTTTCCTGCAGTTTAAACATGATTAGTTGTGTTTTTGTAGATTTGACTTGTGTGAACAGTTTAACGTAACGTGAACTACAGCCGCCTACGTCCCCGTCCGGCCGTTATTCAATGAGGCCACGCCCCTAAAAATTCAAACTTCAAGCCTTAATGTGAATTCTAAAACCATCGTGGGCCCGTACAGCTGTGACGCCATCTGCAGTTTGTGTTTCAGGCTGCAAACATGTTTATTTTAACATGGGAGCCCATGAACGCCCAGAAGACAGTGGAGATTATTGTGGACTTCAGGAAGCACACAGCCCCACTCCCCCCCATCATCCTGACTGACACCCCCATCACCTTTGTGGACTCATTCCGCTTCCTGGGTACCACCATCACCCAGGACCTGAAGTGGGAGCCCACCATCACCTCCGTCATAAAGAAAGCCCAGCAGAGGATGTACTTCCTGAGGCAGCTGAAGAAATTCAACCTGCCAACACGGACGATGATGCAGTTCTACAGCAATCATCGAGTCCATCCTCACCTCCTCCATCACCGTGTGGTACGCTGGAGCCACTATCAAGGACAAGCAGAGACTGCAGCGTGTTGTGCGCTCTGCTGAGAAGGTGATTGGCTGCGGTCTCCCATCTCTGCAGGACCTGTACACCTCCAGGACACTGGGGCGTGCAGCTCGGATCACAGCTGACCCTTCTCACCCTGGACACAGTCTGTTTGACCTGCTCCCCTCAGGCAGGAGGCTCCGGTCCATTCGCACCAGAACCTCTCGCCATAAGAACAGTTTCTTCCCCTCTGCTGTTGGACTCATGAACAATAACCACATGACTGTTCCCACCACTAACACGTGACCCTACACTGTGTTCACTGCATCATTCCATGTTTGGACCTGATGATCACCTGCACCCATGTATATATCTATCTGCTTAGCACTTTTAATTCTTTAATTCTTATTTTTATGTCTATTTAAGCGTTATATGACAGTATGTTTGCACTAAGTACCGTAGCAATTTCCTAATGTTGTAAACCTGCTCAACATTTGGCAATAAAACCCTTTCTGATTCTGATTCTGATTCTGATGACTGCCGGAACCCCCAGTGGACATTAGAGGAACTGCAGGTTCTGGTGATTAAATAGTTAATTTGTTAATGATTTAATTTAATGATGTGAAGCAGCTTTAATGTGAATCTGCAGCTGGGCTGTGTGAACATGCTCGTTGTGCGTGCATGTTAATGCAGTTCTTATCAGCTCAGTCTTCAGCAGTCGACTCCCATTACAGTAATGATCAGATAAAAGCCATGAGTAATGACCTCTCTCACACACACACACACACACACACACACACACAGGGTAAGAATAACACCAGAGAGGCTGACCTGCCCCATCAGCGTGCAGCGTGTGAACATGTGCACACTGCCCTGAAAATGCAGACGTGTCGGGACATTCGTCTTCATTTTTCCTGGCGTCTGACTCAGCTCTGCAAACAAAACCAGAGGTCAGCACACACAGACAGGAGATGTGGGGACACGTTCAACTTCAGGCTTTTTAGACCTTTTAAATGAAATGTATACAAATGCTTCACCTGCCTGTGTCTCACCTGGCAGCCCACAGGCCTCAGAGACTCTCACACCGTTTAAGCTGTCAGTGCCGCTGGACTCGGCCGTCTCCGGCTGTGTGCCCGTGCAGAGTCGGCAGCAGCAGCAGGATGATGATGATGCTGCTGCTGATGCAGTGGTCAAACAGAGCCTCAGTGTGCACATAGACTAAGCGTGCTCTGAGGACAGTAGTTGCATGGAAATGAGTCTCAGGAGTACGACACAAACACCGGGCTGTCTCCACACACACAAAACTCCGCCTCCTCTTTACGTTCAGAGGAGGGACCAGCAGGAAGTCTGCAGACTGATGACGCCACGAGAGACGGACGTTTTCTCTGCAACACGACGTCGTCACAGAGAGGAAATCAGCTGAAGCATGCAGACTGTATGAGAGTATCTGGACAACCATATGTGTCCCCACACACACACACACACACACACACACAGAGTCAGACCTGTGTGTGTAGCTCCATCTGATCCAGGAGAGAGCAGAGCGTGAAGACACCAAACTGAAACATGGACTCACACCTGTTCTGGTGTCTGAAGGTCTGAGGACGAGACCTCGGTGAACTTTCAGCTCCACATCTGGATTCTGGTTCCTCGACATGTCGAAGGCTCAGCGAGCACGCCGCCGACTCGCTCAACACGTCACGTTCCAAACCACCAAGACGGCGATGACAAAAACATAAACCAGCAGGCGGCGTCACACACTGATCCAGTCCATGTATCTCTTCCTGTTAAAATGGAGTTCTTTCTTCCCACTGTCACCATGTGGCGCACACTCAGACAGACACAGACTTACCCAGAGTGCTTTTCTTCCGCCATACACACCCACATGATGGCCTCTCCTGCATGGCTGTTATATTTATTGTTTTGAGCTGCTTTCTTACTTGGCTGTGTAAATAAAGCAGAATCTAAATGAAAACTCTATGTGTGTGTGTGTGTGTGTGTGTGTGTGTGTGTGTGTGTGAGTGTGAGTGTGTGAGTGTGAGTGTGAGAGAGAGAGAGAGAGAGAGAGAGAGAGAGAGCAGAACAAAGGTTTGTTTGAATAATGAAGCTCAGATCAGACGACAGCGCCGGAGTCGACATCAGAAGAATCAGATCAGAGCCGCAGATTAAATTCTTCAACTTTCTCTTAAATCCACGCACCCAGCTCTCGCTTACATAACCGATTCATGCGGCGGAGAGCCGGCGTGTGTGATGTGACGAGCTGAACTCGCTCTGAACTCTCTCTGAAAACAGCATGAAGATTTGTGGTTGCACTAATTACAGCCATTAGTCATCGCTCCAAAAACACGGAGCCCGTTACAGCCTCCGTGGTTCCTGCAGCTGTACAATGAGGAACAGTCAGGCAGAGCCTCTTTAACCGACTGATGAGGCATCCTGAGAGCAAGGAAATCCTCCACAGCCTTCAAATATGGTTCAGACCAAGGATGCATCATAAGAACCAAAGGCAATGAAACAAACCCGGACAATGACGCCGTCGTCATGTCCACCTGACACTTCCCAGGTGTCTGTGAGGAATCTCCGACTGCAGCTGGAGATTCTGCAGAAACAAAACGTCAGCGTTTACAAAGAAACAGGTCAGAGAGCAGTTTGAGGAAGGAAATGACACGAAAATATGAGCATTCCCTGACCGGTTGGCAACAGGTTGCCGGTTGTCTCCGGGTGAAGTCTGCAACCAACATGATTCAAAAGGCACAACTTCCACATCACGATTCTCAGTTTCACTCGTCAGCGTCTTCTGTGCAGACGTCAGGCGACCGCAACAATCTGCTAGCAAGTGTCTGCACCAGCAACCCGTCGGGGAATACAGCGACCGACTTTCTCAACGTTAGCCGGCAACACGAAGCCACAAACTTGTCACCGTGTACACGGCACGCTCACCGATCAGCAGAGCAGGACTGCGATTACCCATAAAGCCATGTATGCACATCCTGGGACGATGGCGGTGAACTTTAGAGTGATTAGTGGCAACAAAGCAGGCTGCGAAGTCTTCATCGCACACAGTGTGAACATTGCATTACTCACATTAAACCCATCTGAGGCTCTGACACGGTTAGGGCATCTGCAGAGTGGGAAAGTGTTCAGCTTCACAGCTGGTTTGGAGCCAGTGCTGCTTCATTTTTTAGCCGTTCACAAGTTTCCACCTTGGAGGTAGATTCTGTTGGCAGTGACACCGTCAGCCGCACAGACACATAAAGCCAAGTGTCATCAGTGTAACGATGAAAATATCCCACTAACACTGACTGCATCCTGTCTGTGAGGCCGGGCGTTATCCACGACGTATGCTGCGTCGGTGTCAGCTCGTTGACGAGAGGTCCAAAGCTGCACTGAAGCCCAGCAGCATTAGGATAACGCTCCGTCATCTGAAGCACGGAGGTCGTCATCATTTACCGTCACACTTTCTGTGCTGAACAGACTGAAATATCTGAAACACGTGTTAGTTTTTAGTGATCCTGAAGCAGAGACGCTGCCGTCCTCTCCAGGACGTCTGGAGATCAGCAATAATTACTATCAGGACACAAGAGTTTCCATTATTGAAAAAAAGCTTTTGTTCAAACCTTTTGTTACTTTAGCTGCTCTCACCTGAACCTGGGCCATCTGATTGTGTTATCTTTGCCTCATAAAGCACCTCAGAGTGACTGTTGTTGTGATTTGTTGCTAGATGTAGAAAGCAGTGTTGTCTGTACGGCTCAGCGATCCGCAGACTGAATGGTGAAAAATGTGCCGATTAAAAGGTTCGATGCAAAGGTCAGAAGTGTGACGCAGCTTAAAACACTTGTGATCAGGCTGAGCAGCAAACAGGAGATTACAGCTGGGACAAAGCCCTCACGGGCCAGAGGCAACACCGAGTCAGGACACGGGCGCTGAAAGTCCACATTTAATGAAGCACAGAAAGGTAAAGCACCATTGTTGACATACACAGGCTTATACACACATCAGTAACAGTCGTCTCCAGCTGCATATGTGAACATTTACAGAGTGGAGGTGGTGCAGTCGGATGAACAGCAGGAAAAAAACAAATAGCTCAACACAAAGGCAGAACAGTGGATGGCAGCTTTAATGAGCTTTATATGGCTTTTAAAAGCTGAGGAGCTATTTATACCCTGAACATGTAAACTGTAGCCCCGGCCAATGAGAAGAAAGAACTGGAAACTGAAGACTGCTCATCATCAAACGTCTCGAATATCTTATTTGAATCCTCTTCGTTCCGTCATCGCAGAATCAGATGAGACGACGGAGGCGAGTGCGTGAAACATCCCTGCAGGACACGTTTAGCACAAACACGTCTACAAGCAGAGCTGAAAACTGACATTCACGGACCTCACACACTGATACTCGTGTCGACTCTGATTACAGGCTAAAAACAGTAGAAAACCACAGAGTTTCCATTTCTGTGTCTACATCCTTAAACACTTCCTGCTTCCAGCTGAGCTCGGTAAACACGTCCCTCCACCGTACCCGATACGCTGCTGTCTAACTGTGAGTATGAAAAACAGATGCAGTAGAAACATTTGTGTTAAAAAAGTCGCGTTAGACTCGAGTATAAAGTCATAAAGATCCAGATCGGGACCTGTCAGTTAGTACCGTGTGGGCTTTTCTAAATGCACCAAGCAAATATATTAGGCTTTAAATAGATTTCATCAAAAAACATCTCAGGACCTAAAAAAGAGAGAAGCATTTACAGGCATTTGGCGTGCTGCGCAACAGCAAAGGTCATGTGATAATAAATACAAACCAAGGCTACATACAAACAACAGAACACAAGCGTTACGCCACCGCCCCGTCCACTGACGACTCATCTCAAAGTGTAGGAAATAAAAAAGGTTACTGTGGCGAGAACGTCCTCAAACCTCACACCGGGTTTTAAAGGAGTCCAACAGAGCCTCAGTGATGAAGAACCACCGCAGGAACCCGGGTCCAAATGAAGCTCAAAGAGCCAAAAAGTCCAGAAGTCTGACGGCAGAAAGTTCTAGACTCATTTCCTGCGTTACAATCAATTTTTTTTAAAAAGGCAAAAAGGCCCAGAGTGAAGCTACAGGAGGAATCTGCTGACAGTCCAGGCCTCAAAGTCGGAGAACCCCAAAATGTTCCTCATTATTTTGTACCGACACAGATTAGACGAAACATCTGCTGCTTTTTCATGTGGACACATAACAAACCGGAGGAACTCTGACTGCCTCGGACAGATCCTGGACAATCAGTCCCTTCAAATACAAGTTCTTGGACTTTTGGTGGAACGTTGGAGAAACTCTGAGGAACCAGACTAAAGTTCCACTTCTAGAACAGGTCAGAGGACATGAGGCTCGAGTCCAGGTTGCTTCTGACAAATATGTCGTCAGACCGACCGAACCGCCGCCACCGGATGTTTCCACACATTTGCTCTAAATTATTTCTGGTTTAATCAGTGAGTGACGCTGTTGTCGGTGAATCTATCACGACTCAGCTCCACTGCTCAGCACAGACCGAGCAACAAATCTGGGAAGCCAGACGGTGGTGGCGAGGGCGGCCTTCAACGCGTTTGAAGCAGCGCGGTTCCGGGTTCAGCCAAGTCACGTGTTTGACCAGAGAAAGGACAGGGAAGTGATTGGCTGGACCCAAACCATACCTTCACGTCATTACAGAAACAATGCTGCGTTTGAGGGAAGTTGGAAATAGAAAACTTTTACAATCAAAACGTTTTTAGATTTTTTGATTGTAAGAACCAGTGAAAGGATGAAATTCAAAGATGCTTTTTTAAGTTTAAAAAAATTATGCTTGTTTATACATTTCCTACTTCAACAGATGTTGATTTCTTTGATGTCTTAAACTATTGTACCCAGAGTCCAGGTGAATCACCCAGTGCTGACCTTCAGGTTGCTTCCTTAGATTTCTGAAGAGTGGGACCAGTAAGCAGCTGGGCTGATGTGGTTTCCAATCAGGTGGCCTGGTTTGTAGCATTTAAAAATGACAGTGAAGACCACAAGCAGGGGAAGAAACACATTTACTGGGTCACCGAGGTGAGCTCGACTGTGTTTGCCTAAAATGTACTTTGTTTAATTACAAAAGATCCAATCAGAACGGTTTATCTGTTGGGGATCAACAGATAAACCAGGTGAACCAAACTGTGCTGCCACCCTGCGTCTGTCCACCGGGTTAGTGTTTGAATGAGTCGGGTTAGGGCTGGGTAAACTGGGTTTGGGTCAGGTCCACCTGAGGCACGTGGGTAAGGCAGGTGTGGCTATGGTCCAGTCTTGGAGGTTACACGGTGGTCATGAGCTTCAGCGAGCCCGACCTGAATCGCAGGATCTTCTTCTTCAGGTTGTGAGACGCCTTAATCTTAACAAAAGCCTTTGCCTGAGCTGACGTCATTTCCTGCCCCGTTGCCCTGACCCCAGCTCCCCCCAGCTGGCCCCGCCCCCTGCCCATGCCTCCCCCGCCACTCTCCTCAGTATCGCTGGTGTTGGTACTCTCCTCCACGTACTCCTCCTCGCTGGACTCGCTGTCTCCAAAGCAGTTTGCGGTGTAGTTCGACCTCTCGTCTTCGCTGGTATCCACGATGGTGGAGTGAAAGAGTGAGGCGCACTCAGCCGAGTACTCCGAGTCACTTCCTGCTGTGTAAGAGTACGGGCTGGTCAGCCGCGCTCCGGCGGGCGGGTACACGCTGCTGTTCAGCAGCTCCTTTCTCTGACGCCGCTGAGCACGTCTAAACGCCTCGTCGTACGAGACCTCCATCATGGCTCGTAACCGCCGGTAATCGTTCCTTTTGTACTTTGGTTTGGCCACAACCACGACCTGGTCACGTCCATGGTGATGGTGGTGATGATGGTGGTGGTGGTTACCACTGCAGCAGTGATGGTTTCCATGGTGGTGGTGCTTGGATATGCTCGGTCGTGCGCTGTTAAGTGCCGATGGGGGCTGTCTGTCCAGCACTCGGCCTTCTGGGATGGATGCAGGTAGGCGCTTTATTCTTGAGGAAGCAAATCTCTTGGAGACTTTAATGTGGGCGGAGCCTCCATCTTCTAGGAGGCAGGACCTGTGGTGGAGTTTGTCCCGTCTTCTCTCTGGCGGAGGCTCGCTGTGCTCAGAGACACGATTTGTCTTCATCGATGAGCTCTTCACCTTCACTATCTTGAAGCCGCCCTTGCGGAGTTTGTGCTGGTGGGCGGGGACGTACCTGTTCGTAACTGTGTGACAGCTTCCTCCTTCGCCGGCTGCTTCGTCCTGACTCTGGGAGGAGGACCCCGCACTGGCGAGCTCCAGCGCTGACCTTCCTGTTCCTGGACTGTTCCTGGGAGTACTCGACTGTGTTTTCATGACTGGAGCAGATTTCAGGAACATCTCCTGGTCCGGGGGCAACATGGCGGTTTGATCTCTTTGGGGGCGGGGTTAGCTTTGGGACTGCCCAGGTCCCTGAAGTTTTTAGGCAGAGTTTTGGCAGACAGCTCAGCGTGAGGAAGATCTGCTTTGCTCTTCTTTCTCAGACTGTTGGTGCTGCTGTCGTTGTTGTTGGCAGAGCAGCTGCTCTGTACGTCGTACCGAAGAGGAGAGCCGGACTCGCCGCTGCCCCTCCTGAAGCCATTGTGCATCGCCTCAAAGCCACCATCCTTCAGTACACTCTGGGTCTCCTGCTCCTCCAGTTTCCCGTCCACAGACCACTGCCTCTGTGAAGACGAGGTCCCAGCTCCCTCTGCTGATGTTCTTCTAGCCGTCCACGAGGCTTTAAATTCGGATCCACTCAGAGTCCCAAAACCAGAGCCAGGGCCGGACACCTGCCTCACACACAGACTAGCCTGCCTGAGGATGCTCTTTAAGGCGTCGGTGCTGATGCTGGTCCTGGGTTTGCTGGTCCTGATTGGCTGGGCCCTCCTCTGGAGCAGACTGTAGATGTAGCTATCCAGTCGCTTATGGGAAGGAGTCTGGGAGGAGGAGGCCGGCCAGGAGGAGCTCTGAGATACATGAGGGGCTGAAACAGAGGCAGGAAGAGCTGAGGTATCTGGCTCATCTCTGCCGGGACCTCCGAAACCCAACATCTGCAGAAAGGCGGGGCTCTGGACCACCACGGCGTGCAGAGGACTCGGGTAGCGATAAACATCGTTGCCGTTTTGGGCCACCAGGTCACAATGGTATTTAGACTGAGGCTCAGTGGAAAGAAAGGACGAGGCTGCATCCACAGTGGGCGGGTTCGGAGCCGAGAGCGAGCACCGGACCGTACCAGAGGATGATGACTCATCACAAAGCCCTCCAACCAGGACGTCACACTCCAAACAGCTGGCCAGCTCATCTGCAGACAGAAAGAAGGCGACATTAGCGAGCAGACCAGAGGTGTTAGTTTACATGGCGAGGGCGTGTGATGGCGAGCACGTGCCCTCCCCTCACAGCTTCAAACATAAACACTGTGAGCTTATTTTAACGCCGCTGTGTTTGCTAAAAGCTGACAGGAAGTTCAGGGAGAGCAGGCCGTTTCCAGGCAGCGCTGCTCTGACGAAATGCTCGGCTGACTGCGGTAATGACTCTGTTTGGGTCGCTGTGGAAGCTCGGGCATTAGTAAGTGGAAAATTCTTTCAGTGGAGACAGTGTGCTGTGAAACGTTAACCCTCCACACCCACCGCTCTCCCTGCAGTGGAAATCAGACTGAACACAGCATAACCGTGTGGGCCGGCTCACGGCCGAAAACGCCGTTTATTCAGCAGCTGAAGTCTGGGAACAAAGCCGAAGCACAGCCGGAAGCTCCGCCGACCCCGCGGGGCCAACGAGAACGCCCACGCTCGCGCATCGGACACAAACACAACCGGCGGCTCGATCCGCTTCACAGCAGCTCTGAGGTCCCACAGGAAGGAAGGCAGAGCTACGAGGCATCGACACACACACACAGAAAAAAACACACACACACACAGAAAAAAAAAAAAACCACACACACAGAAAAAAACACACACACACACAGAAAAAAAACACACACACACAGGTTGTTACTCCACTGTGATGGGCGGAGCCTGAGGTCTGGTGTCTTCGTGTAAACTACGGAGCATTAAAGTGCCGCCGGTGTGACGGCGCTCTGGCAGGCGTTGGTCAGCTGGAGCCAATAAAGTTAATGAAGTGTCGCAGATGTTTTTCTTGCTGTGATGCGTCGCGCTCTGCAGCGGGGTTGGTGTCCCGCGCCGGCCCTCGGCGGCTTCGTGGACACAAATAATCAGAGAGGCAGGAATGAAAGACAGCGAGAAGCGGACGTGCAGACGGCCCGTGGCGCCTGAACATGACCATAGAAGGTGACGCTGCAGCGTCTGGTGGTGCGTTCGGGCTGGTCGCGGCTCTTGGAGTACTTGTTGCTGCAGATCGGTCGCACAGAGACAGAAACGTGTGGGCGTGTTCATGCCGCTTATCTGATGATGTGTTAGTGCCAAGTATGAGCAGAGCCTCAGGAAGCCTGCAGCGCTCAAGGTTTGTTTAAAAGGAATCTTCTCTGTGCCGACAGACTCCCGCTGGAGGTCAAAGGTCACAGAGTGGCTCGTTTTAATGCAGACAGACTAGCTGTGGGGCGCTTTTTCAGCGTCCTGCGGGATCTGCAGGCTTTGCTCAGAGTGAGACTATAAACTGACGTTAGTTAAAGTACTCCACGAGGTCTGCATCCTCCAGCCTCCAAACGTCCACACGCTCAGTAACGGCAAACATCCCACAGCTGACCCAACATGGCGTCATTCTTAGAGACATGCATCTGTGACACATTCAAGGACGTCTTGATGAGCGCGAGGAGGCTGCAGGCCTGCTGTAACCGAGGACACACACACAGTGACTTAAACACTGTGTGTGTGTCTTCATGTCAAAGTGACCAAATGGAGCTGAGTTGAGTCATGTGACATCAAAGAGGGCGTGCATACCTGTGGACGGCAGGCGTCCGTCGGCGTCGGCCGTCGAGCAGAAACATTCGCTGAAGATCGAGTTAGACGAGTTGGAGAGCGAGCCGGACGCGGCGTCGCTGAGGTCGTAGAAACCTGAGGGAGAGAGAAAGCGGGGTTAACAAAGCTCAAATTTACGTCTATTGTCATGGCAACAGTTAAAGACCTCACTTTCTTTTAATCTGAAAATCTGACATTTTTTATTTTGAAACTTGTTTTTCTGCTCAGCTCAAAACTTTTGCTTCTGAATCTTAAAAATCATCTCGCTTCCTGTTTAATCACAGTTTAACCTCCACCTGCCACAGCGCGCACACACACACACACACACACACTTACACAGGTAAGGCGTACCTGAGCTCGGTCGGCTGTCGGGCTCCGGCTGGTCATGTGACGTCTCGGTGTCCAATTGTAGGTCACTGATTTGTCGGTCGAGCTCCTGCAGCTGAGCGATGAGGCCAGCGTCCCGCCTCCTCAGACAGTTCTGACACACAAACACAAACAGCTGAGATCGCGCACCGCCGTGACCACAACAACAACAACAACAACACCACAATAACAACCACAGCCTGAATGACTAACAGAGAATAAAAGATGACAATCTGGACTTTTGATTTATTTTATAATTTCCAGTAACATTTATTTTATTCACAGAGGACCTTTGACCTTTGAATTAAAATCAGTCAAAAGTATTTTTCTTCATTTTAAAAACATTTTTATGGTTTTTATCTTTGATGTTTCTGAACTTTTTAATCTGGACTTTTGTATGTTTTTGTGCAGCAAAAGTCAAACTCGACTTTTCTCTTTTCACGTATTTCTAAAAAATGTTTTTTGTCTTTATTCGCAGGTTTTTATTTTCAGGCTCGAACTTCTTTTGTGATGAATGTCTGGTTTTGTTTTAACCAACAAAAAAGACAATTTTGGTTTTTATGTTAACGTCCGTCTGAGGGTTTTCTCCTCGCCGCCGTCAGGTCAGCTGTTTCCTGTTTCGTCTCTGCTCCGAACATCAGAAGAAGAACAGGAGCGCTCATCCCGGAGAGAACAGACCTGAGATCAGCCAACAAATCAAACTTCAGGAGCACGCGAGGGAGGCGGAGCTGACGTGAAGACCTCAGACTCAGAGCAGTAACGCTGCCCCTGATTGGTCCTGCTTATAAAAATAAAAGCTTTGAGCACAAACTGAAGTAAACCGGAGACTCTTATTCTGTGTGAGGCCAGACACTGAAGGTCAGAGGTCACCAGAGGACACCAAACATCCTGGACGGTCCTGGGACAGACCGCCAGGCCTGAGATCATAAAGATTATTGATTACTGATTATTGATGGAAGAACAGGAAGCAGCTCAGACATCACACAAATCAGCGTCGACTACACAGGAAGGACCAGGTGACTTTAACAACCAAAATCGTCTTAGAAACATTTTTCACATCGAAACGTCCTGAAAGGCTTTAAAGACAAACAGGAAGTCATGTGACAAAACATGTAGCTATAAACAGAGACCGAAGGTAACATACTGACACACACACACACACACACACAGGCTGAAGCAGCCCCTCCCCCAGCTACAATGGAAAACATGCAGGCTATGTGGCGCTGCTGCGGGTCATGTGCTGCATTCCTGCAGCTGAACTGCAACACAAACACAGCTGCTGCCATCACCAATACATCATCAGTACCCGATCAATAATAAAGGATTACTGTGTATGTCTGTGTGTGTGTGTAGCTGCAGTTCAGTAACGAGCGTCAAACCCATCCAGCTGTTTTCTCTATCAGCTGACAGCTGGCCTCAGTCTCTGCCCATCTGAGCGCAAGCAGGAAGTGGTGTCACACACACACTTGTAGCTGACAATGTGACCTTTGACCTCTGATTTGACACCACCATGTAGACTGTGCAGCGTTGGTCACTTTTAAACATGTGGTGATATTTTGGTAAATGGTAAATGGCCTGTATTTGTATAGCGCTTTACTAGTCTACTAGTACTAGACTACTACTAGTCCCTAAGGACCCCAAAGCGCTTTACACACCCAGTCATCCACCCATTCACACACTGGTGATGGCAGCTACATTGTAGCCACAGCCACCCTGGGGCGCACTGACAGAGGCGAGGCTGCCGAACACTGGCGCCACCGAGGGCCCCTCTGACCACCACCAGCAGGCAACGGGTGAAGTGGACACAACGACCGAGACTGTCCAAGCCGGGGCTCGAACCGGCAACCTTCCGATTACAAGGCGAACTCCCAACTCTTGAGCCACGATCGCCCCAATCGGGACGAAGCGGCAGTTAGATCGATACTTAGGCTAAACACGACCTCACACACATGCAGCCGTCCTGCAGCACTGAGCATGCTCCAACTATAAAACACACGTAGAGGGTTGGACTTAGTTAAAGGTTTAAATTTACGATCTACCAGACTCCAAAAAAACACTGATTTTAGCTCAGAGTAGCTTCAGCGGCCCAGTTTGTACTTTGAACCCATTAATACCAGAAAAAGACACAAAAACACAAACTAACCGCCCAACCGGGACAGCCCAACTGTTCGCCCAGGTAACATTGTTTTTACTTGCAGCTTGCTGTATGTCTGCTCGTTCAGCTTCACGAATTTTCCCTGAGAGACCTCTGTGAGCCTTCAAAATAAAAGCCTGCCTCTGCACCGCTCAGTGCGGCTTCACCATCACTCTTTTCCAATAAAGAGCGAAGAGCTGACCTCATGACTGCGTCTGTCCTCAGTGCTTTAGCTCCGTTTCAAGCCTGGAAGCTCCTCCCTGATGCGTTCACTGCTCCAAACGCTCTGCAGCCTACCACAGAGCAGCTCGTAAAAACAGAGCTGATGTCATAAATCAATCAGCTGTTCCAAAAAGAACAAAAACAGCATGTTTAATGACACTGATGCCCCTGTGAAGTTACAGGTTACTGTAATCAGATTACTCTTTTCCGACACCTGTGCAGTGATCGGCTGGTTTCAGTGAAGAAGCCCGAACAGCACTGCGGCCGACGGTCTGCACCAGCCGACAGCAAACAGCAACATGGCATCCAGCCTGACGTCACAGCAGTACATACTACAGTACAGTACACACAATACTACTGCACACAGTACAGTACACAATAGGTCAGAGGTCAGAGGTCACAGCAGCCTCTCGGTTCAGAGTTTGGGGTCGGACCAGAAAAGCTCTGAGACGCGGAGCGTTCTCAGTCTGATTTTAGAGAATGAGTCAGCCGCCTGGTTTGTGTCTCAGCTGAAAGTCGAGCTGCAGAGTTTCCAGCCGCTCGCAGGAATCTCCATTTGTTCGTAAGGGGAGGGGCGGGGCTGAATGTGGTGGTGGTGGTGGGGGGTCACTAATGCGATCCAGACGGCGGGGAAGAGCTTCAGCTGCAGGACAGACAGCAAACAAATGCTCGACCAGCTCAGACATGTGAGCTGGGAGCAGATCTGAGGTCAGATCCTGGACAAGAACACAGCGCCCGCATGTCCAGGCTTCCCAACATGCACCTGAACGTGCCGTGACCGTGCAGATGAAGACGAGGAGGCTCTTCCTCCCCCATCCTGTTTGACTTCACGCCAACACTTCAAAGCTCTTACTCACACGCCAACGTGTGAGGAGTGGCGCCTGAACGCACCATGGGGACGACAGCTGACGGTCAGCTGACAGGAAGTGCTCTCAGCGCAGATCAAAGTGAAGGCCGGGTCCGTTCCAGCGTTTCCACATCTTCAGCTTCAGCCTGACATTAACCTTGGTGTGACATCACTTCCTGTTTTTCTTCTTCCCAACTTCAAGCTTCCTTGGTCTCTGACCTCTGACCTTTTTGGTTTCAGCTTCACTTCAGCCTGAAGCTGCGTTCGTGCTCCTGTGTTTGGGTCGGTGAAGCTCTGCAAAGGATTGTGGGAATTTAACCAGAGAGGCACATGACTGGCTGCAGCCGTCCACGTGATGCCGAAGCGTGAGCGACAAAACAGCCGATTTAGATGTGCCTCACACCTTCACTTCCAGCTCCGCCTTCAGCTCCGCCCTCAGTGAACACCTTCCTGATATGTTTCTGAACTCGGTTGCTCATTTCAGGTGACGCCGACTCAAACAGGAAGTCCAGGTTTGTGCAGGTACGCAGGTGTTCTCACTGTTAAGTCCGACAACAGAGCAGGAGACATTCACAGCAGCCACAGAGGTGTGACTGTGCCACAGCTGATGTAGGAGGCGTGGCCTGACAACAGGTGATTTTCCAATCTGATCGATCAGCTGTGACGCACGCGCTGGGAGGACCAGACACACACACACGCCGTTTTATTCTCCACAGTGAACCCGCTGACGTTCACAGCAGCTTTGAGGCCTCACAGGAAATCTTCAGGAGAAAATCAGAAGCCCGTTCCCCTTCCTCTGATAAATTATCGCCATAGAAACCGCTGCTCTGGCATACCTGGCTCAGGTGAGCTGATCTCAGGTCAGCCTGAAGAGTTCCTCAGGGCTCTGTGCTCAGTCCTCATCTCATTTTCTGTCTGGTCAGGTTCAAATTCACCAGAATGAAATCATTTATTTTGAATATTTATTGACGTAAATAACATAACATAAAGTGGAGTTATTTCTTTGTGATAACAGCATAATGATAAAATAAGTTTGTTTTACCCATTTTTAATAAAAACTTATACTTTTAATTATTAATGAACGACATTCTTTTCTTTCATAAACACATGTTTAGTGTTTATCATGTCAAATATGGAGAAATGTAAATATTAAATGGGTTTTGCTCACATGTGATGGGAGATTTCACACTGTGACTCATGATCTGAATATTTCTGCTGATTTCGTCTTGATGCATTCTCATTCTCTTTCTGCTGATTGTTTTATTTCCGTTTTATCTGAAACTTAAATGACTCCAGATCAGCTGATTTATCCTTTAACTGATCGATCACTGATCAGCTGACTACCTGCAGCTCTGCACGTGATCGTCAGGCTGACCCCTCCCTGCACCCTGACCCAGGCTCACAGAAGACAGAGGTCATAGACAGACACAGGTGAGGACCTACCAGCTGTTTCCGGAGCAGCAGGATGTTCCCCTCCAGCAGCTTCTCCTCCGAGCTCAGCTGAGCCTCTCGCCGCCGCCGCTCCTCCTCCTCCCGCGGCTCCCGGAGCCCCAGCGCGGCCCGGACCAGCACCTCCTGCCGCCGCCGCAGGAGCTCCAGCTCCCCGAGCCCGGACACGGAGGCCTCCAGCCGCTCCCGGACCGCCAATCTATCCCGTCTGCAGGTCCCGGACGGCAGCATCTCCCAACAGAGCTCAGGGCGGGAGCATCCCGCGGAGACACACCTGCCGAGCCCACCTGGACCTCACCTGAGAGCCCCGGAGCGCGAACCGGACCCTCAGGTCTCCGCCGGTGCCGTCGGCAATCCGCTGCGGGGTCTCCTCAGGCGGTCTGCAGGGAGCTCCGAGGCTCCCCGGAGGCGCCGCACGCACAGGACCCGAGAGAAGGCGCAGAGATGTGTGCAGAGCTACTGCCGCCGCCGAAGCTCCGAACACACTGAACCTCCGCTGCACCCTCTGCAACTAAACCCCGCCCCCTGCGCACAGACACGCCCCTCACAGTGACGCACCAGCAGACAAACGCGCGCTTCCTGTTCTCTCCTTCAAAATAAAATGCCTCAGTTTCACTTTTTATACTGCAGAAGCGCTCATTACATACTCCTAAAGAATACGCACGCTGTGAACCAAGAACACGAACAAGTTTTCATGTAGAGTTTGAAAATTGTGTTTCGAGGGTTGATGTTTGAAGAAACGAGGCACGATCGCCACATTAAATATGAACAAACAGTCATCAACGTGAGCATCAGGACAGATGATCAATAATATCAGCCACAAAGTTCATTAAAATTACAAACACATTCGATCTTTTTCAGGAAATTAAGTATATAAAAGAGAAACCGTCCCAGTGGATAGTGAGCATGCTGAAATATGAATTTACGTTTGTGTCTGCTGTCCTGATCTCTGCTCAGGTGTTTGCAGCAGAAACGAGTTTTTAACTTATGACTGGAGTCGAAAAACTGCAGACGAGAGCAGCAAAAATACCGAATCACTGTCAAGGCTTTTATTTTAATATCGGACCGAGCATGGGGTTTTATTTTGGAGGGCGGAGTCAGGGCACTTCCTTTCTGATCACGTTAATTAGCGTTAGCGTGATGCGCCGCAGCTCAGGCCGGGCAGTTCTCTGAGGGTTTCCCGCAGGTCCCAAAGCCGTCCACTCTCTCCTGTTGTTCGAACCGCTTCGTGTTTTTAATAAACCACAAACTGGAAACATTTAGTTTCTATTTTTTATGTTACATTAGAATTTATTGTCACTGAAAAAGGAAATAACTGCAAACAACAAACAAAGTTCTGCGAAAAATAAACTTTTTATTTAGGCTTTTATTTTTCTAACAGTTCATCTGCCAAGGCGGGGGGCGTGGCTGAGAGCTGAAATCGTGTTTGTGCGCGTCATCACTTTGACTAATCTTTATTGTTCTCCTGCAAACAGCTGAACAGACAGTGAGAGGTCCTTTGTGCGGTTTTTGGGTCACAACAGTCTCAGTCTGCTAATGAGGTCATGCTTCATTAATGAGGCGCTCACAGCACAGCGCCCCCTGCTGACCACGGTCGGCAGTCACTTCCTGTCTGACAGGCTGAGACCTCGTGAAGCTGATCAGTGATCAGACAACATTAAAAACAAATCATCACAGTGTAGTGAAGCAAGGAGGGTGTCTTGGAAACCTCACAGCGCCAGAATGTGGCCTTTATCTCAGACTGGGCGGGGCTATGATGGCGTGTGAGGTGTTCCTCTCACAGGTAATGATGATGGGTGGAGGAGCGCTGATGTGGACGGCGTACCGGTTTGTCGTGGTGGAGCGAGCTGAGCGTGAAGGTGAAGCTGACCTGTGGTGGGACACTCTACACTTGACCAATCAGAGCTCTAACAATGCAGCGCTGAGAAGCCTTTGTTCTTCTGTGCAGCGACTTCCTGTTAAGCTCCTGTGATGTCATGGCGTTGGGCCGTTTCATGAGGAATACGTGGGCGGGTAATCTGCTGAGTCTCAGACCCAGAAATCCTCCTAAAAACCTGGATCCTGCTCTCTGCTGCAGCTCGGGACAAAACATCCCGTTAGAAAGAACTAATCGGCTTGTCACCTGTCGACCAATCAGGCGAGCCAGCGGGCTCAAAGACGCCACTGAGCCGGGAACAGGAACACAAAAAGGGAGCAGAACGGTGCTCCTGCACGTTCAGCCTGAAGGTCTAAAGGGACGGCCGACGTCCAACCAGCTGCTGATGGGGGAGCAGGAAGTGATGCGTTGCCCTGACAACTCTGTGTGTGTTACCTGGTGATGGCTCCCGGAGTCCTCAGAGGGATGCAGACTTAAAGATCCAAATCATCCACGTTTTCAGCTCCAGCTAGCTCCAGAAGATCACGAGAACCTCCTGAAGCCGTCCTGAGCCCCGCCTCCTGCGAAGGACAGCCTGAGTTTCAGTCAGCTCAGACGATCTGTCAATGAGCTTCAGTTCCTCAGATGTTTACAGGACAAACTTCATTTTAACCATCAGACCCCCAGACAGAGGGGAGCACACGACGACCACACGATGACATGAAGCTCATCTTCTGCTTTGGTGGAGCTGAACGTCATGGCAACAAACTTCTGTTTTACAACGAAAAAAACACAGGATAGAATATTGATCAAGACCGGAGGAGCAAACACAGCTCCATGAAAGTTTCTGTAGATATTTATGGATCAGTAACACACACACACACACACACACACACACACGCTCTGTTCTGCTCAGTGCAGCACTCGAAGCACGATCGTTCTCTCCCTCTCTCGTTTGTCTTTAATCCCTGCAGAAAATCATTTTTCGGATTATTTCTCAGCTGATCTGCACTTCAGCCTCGTTAACTGTGAAATGAGATCTTTGAGTCAGGGCTCAGCAGATCAATCAGAAACACGACTGCAGGTAAAGAAGCAGTGTGTGTGTGTGTGTGTGTTTCCTGAGGCTGGAGACCCGCTGATCATCTGCAGCTTAATTAAACCTGCACAGAGTTCAAGCCTCCTTCTGAGAACATCGATCATCACACAAACACACGGACCCTCAGAGAGCCGATCGATCAGCCCGATCAATACTCTCTCTCACACACACACACCAGCAGATGTGCTGGATTCCTCACACTGTCAGGATCGTTTCACTTCTGATGAAATCATAAAGTATGTATTCCATTTTAATAAAACTAATTTCTGTATTTTCAGCTCAGCTTTTATTGTGAAGAGTCGACTTTATCTCTGAGCTCTTATTGTGGTAAATAACAGCTTCCTGCAGGTGTCTGTGAAGGCTCTCAGTCATCCAGGTCATCGTAGTCTAAGGAGCTTGGAAAGAAAAGCGTTTGGACTTCTTTAAGTTGCTCAAAGACGTTTCACCTCTCATCCGAGAAGCTTCAGTTCTGTTTAACAATAAACAGAACTGAAGCTTCTCGGATGAGAAGACTTTTCTGTGCTGGATTCCTCACACTGTTGGGATCAGTCTGCTACCACATGACCCAGAGGCCCCTGCAGATCAGTTAGTGTGTGTGTGTGTGTGAGAGAGAGAGAGAGAGAGAGGGTGTGTGTGTGAGAGAGAGAGAGAGGGTGTGTGTGTGTGTGAGAGAGAGAGAGAGAGAGGGTGTGTGTGTGTGTGTGTGTGTGAGTGTGAGGCCTGGTCAGTGTCAGTCTCACTGTCTCCCTCGCTGCTTCACTAATCCCATTTCCTCCCCATCATCCTCTTATCTGCAACACAGTCTGTATTTGCTGAGTGTGTGTGAGTCTGTGTGTGTGTGAGAGTGTGTGCGTGTGCTGTGTTGTAGGAAATGTTCCCAGGGTTTGGACTTGCAGGCTCACTCTGTGATTTCGAATGACTGACAAGTGAAATTCACCGTGAAGGTGAAATACGAAGAAACACATTTCCACATGAAGCGACACCTGGAGAGTTTGGTTTACGTCTTTAAGCGTCTTCATGTCCCAAAAGCAATAAAGTTTTATAAGTCAAACTAACGCTCTTTAAATTCCATGACAGATGTGCGACGTCACGTTAGCGGCATGTGGTGGGAATGAAGCCATGCTGCTTTAACGTCCACGGGTCTCCAGCAGCTCGACTGTTCTACTCTGAGAGCTGAATCCTCCGCGGCCAGTAGATCTGTTTTCCTCCCCCTGGAGCCGTTGAATGGAGGAGTCGAGTCATCTGCGTTCTCTCCCAAGGACCGTGTTTTTACAGCAATGGCGTTTTATGGAGCCTCACATTAGTTCCACATGTTAGCAACATACAGTAGCTGTGCCACATTTATATTTAAAGGTGAGAAGTTAAAAACCATCAGCTTCTTATCAGCACACATTCCAACTGCCCGATAAGAAGTTGAGGGAACTCTTTGAAGGCTATGACCCTGAATTCTGAACCCCCGCTGACAGGACTCTGACTCACACAAAGGCCCCGCCTCTCCAGATTCAACTGCATAATCCTGGCTAAACATGTTTTAGTCATTCAAGAGAGATCACAAACATTAAATATGATTGTACCCCATAACAGCTGTGGCCAGCTGTCCGTGCACTGTTTACCTCAGCTGTCTATGCCGGGGGAGAGGCGTCCATCTTTATTTACTCTGGGGGCTGTAACACTTTGTGCAAGGAGCCGATACGAGTCAGTGAGTCAGAGAAGCTCACTGCTGACTGATGACAAGCTGTTGAACATATGCTGAACTGTCTGTAAGGGCTGCTGTTTAGCTGGGATCTCTGTTAGCTATTGTCAGCTTCTATTAGCTACTGTTCGCTAGTATTAGCTGCTGTTAGCCGCTGTTTGCCCAGGTTAGTGAAACTTTATTTAAGTATATCTAACGTTATTGGAGTCTTACAGAATAAACTCAAAGAGGATGGTGTTATATTAAGATGTTGAGGTGTCTCTTTGGGTTTTTGTTTCTTTGGTTACGTGTAGCATTAAGCTTTTATTGCTGTGAGCAAATTTTCAAAATGAAGTTATAACGTTTGTTTGGTTTCCATCAGACTTTATTTATTTGAAATGAGTTAAAATATAAAAATATTCTTTTTAAAAAACATCGCTGGTGGAGGAATCTGAGTCTGCCGCCGCACTGACCGACGCCTCCATCACCTCCTCCTCCTCCGGAGGTCTTATGGGGGGCAGGTGGACGCCCATCTTCCTGCTTCCTCCCTCCTCCTCCTGCTGTCGAGCTGCAGGTACAAACACAAAAGATGAAATCAGCTGCGTCCACACAGGAAGCTGGGCCCGCCCACCCTGCCGTTATTCGACTCATTTGTCACATGGTGTGAGCAGAATCATCTGCAGCTCAATGTGGCAAAGACCAAGGAGCACTGTAACCAACAGAATTTCCCCCAGGGATCAATAAAGTACTCTGATTCTGATTCGTCCCGCTGTTGAAGGTGCTGAACTTTTTTTGACCTCTGTGAGTCACTTCCCGTGTGGACGGCGCTTCTTCCTGCTGAATCTTTTATTCTGGACTCTGCTAGACCAGCTTTGCATTACTCCGTTAGTAATAAACTCCTCAGCTCCTCCCCAAAATAGTTCTAGCTCCTCCCCCCTTTAACTTAGCCTTCTTCTGATTGGCTGACCTCTGCAAGCCTGCAGATGGGCAGCACTCAGAGCTGCAGTGTTCATATCTGCTGAGTGAGTAAAACGTTTACATAACGGACTGACATCAGAGCGCTGTGAAAGGAGAAAGAGGCTCGCTGAAGTCACAGCCGAGCAGCATGGCGCGCTCGAGGCGAGGAAGAGGAGGTGACGAGAAACGCTTTGACGCGTCCGTTTCCTTCTGCCGGCTCGGCTCACGAGGTTAGTCTGAAGCCTGAGAGCAGCAGGAACTCGCTGACCCTGAGCTGCCAGCAGGAATGGAAAAGGCGCTGTGGGTTTCTGGGACACACTGAGCGGCTGTCTCCAGCAGGGAGGAGCATGAAAGAGGAGCTCTGACGGGGAGACAGGAGGCGGTGTGAGGA
The DNA here is from genome assembly GCF_001858045.2 of Oreochromis niloticus. Classification (NCBI taxonomy): domain Eukaryota; kingdom Metazoa; phylum Chordata; class Actinopteri; order Cichliformes; family Cichlidae; genus Oreochromis; species Oreochromis niloticus. The sequence goes on from NC_031983.2 coordinate 29,935,844, forward strand.
GCTGCAGGACACTGAGCTCACTGTGAGGAGGAGCCGCCATGATGGAGGGCTGCACTATTTATTTTTGTTTCAGTCGCTGAATCGAACCTCTGTGAAACTGCTGCTCCTCACTTCCTGTCACATGACTCCTGCCGCTGGGACGGACGTTAAAACAGGACAATGAGCTCAGTGTGAGGACGGTAACGGCGCCGCCTGCTCTCAACACTCAGGGGTCTGTGTGATGTCACAGAACGGCTCCTCCCAACCGCCGTTCAAATGCTCCTTTTAGTGCCTTAAAGGGGGCGGAGCTAAGACCGCTTGTTTCACACAGCAGATGAGCTGAGACAAAGAAGGATTATTATGAACCGAGTCATGCAGAGCTGCTCTGACCGAGTTCAGAGATAAACCAATCAGAGCGAGTGGCCCGTGAGCCTGCGTCTCCATGACGATGAAGACAGAGATATAACTACTACACATGCCTCCGTGAGCTGGTTGTCATGGTTACTGAGCATCTTCTAATTCAAGAGACGAAGGTGGAGCTGAGGAACCTTCACACACACACACAGATGTATGTAAACACGTGCTCTGATTGGTCGGTGAAGCCTGCGTGCACACCAGCTGCGATAGCTGACATGTTTCCATGACAACCAGAGCAACAAAGAGAGAGGCTGGTGATGAGGTTCAGTTCTTCGTCCTCGTCTTCAGGCACATTTCATTCACAGGACGTGAACCGCAGCAGTTTCTTGTTCCTGTAAGGCGCTGGCGTGCAGGCGTGACATCACACGACTGCACGTAAACAAACCACTCGCCTGGTTGTTCAGATCTAAAGCTAAGAGCACACACCCACACGCTCCCATTTCCTCAGAGCGAGTGTTTGACCCCGCTCAGCTTCCCATTAAAAAGTTTGCCTTCACCACCTGACACCTCGCCGAAGGAGGCGGAGTCAAACAGAAGCCTGCTCCTTCTTAAACAATTCACCCAGCTCAGAGCGCCCCAGCTCGACATCCGTGACCCATGGGATCAAATTCCAGATGTAATAAAAGAAAATCTGCTCATTTAACATCGACCTGAGCACAGCGCCGCCGTGCTGGGACGCCTCGGGGGCGTCACGCTGCCGTGACAAGGTGTTTGTGTCGTATTACAATCAGCATCAAGAAATCAAATCTCCAACTTTAAAACAATAAAAGCTGAAGAGTGAGCACTCACCTGATCTCGTAAACAGCTGCGGCTCTCACCAGGTTAGTTTTTACTGTGGGTCAGTTTTCATACTGATCTACCTGTCAGGTGTTTCCTGTTTCTGATGTCATCTTTAAGAATCAAACAGGTCTCACTGGTTCCCGACCAGTAAACCAGTAAACCAGGGCAGCCCACTGGGAGACTCAGGCTGGTTTTTGTGTGGACACTCGACGCCCCCTGCTGCTCACACGATGAAGAGCAGCCATTTCATTCTCTATGTGACCAAAAGTATGTGGACAGCTGACCTGGGATCAGTTTCTGTTACAGATCCTCAGATGTTGGTCAACTCGGTCATTTCATCACTTTGTGATCTCAGCTAAAAAACATCTTCAGACCCACAAAACGTTCAAGAATCACAGACAGGTGTGTTTCTTACCTGTGTGACTGCTGGACTTCCTGACCAGCAGCACCTGAACACACACACACACACACACACACACACGCACGCACACACACACAGATTTATTGGCATAAAAATTAAAACACATGAAAACAGCCATGTATGTGGTGTGTGTGTGTGTCTCACCTGTCCTGGAGTGTGTGTGTTCTCCAGGTGTGGAGGAGGAGACAGTGACAGCTCTGTGTGGAAGTCAGAGGTCAGTGTACCCATTAGCTCCCCCGTCAGGTCGCCCAAAGTAAACGAGCCCTGATTGGTGGCTTCAAAGCTGACCTCTGACACATCTGCAGGGAGAGGTAAATCAGAGGCGGAGCCAGTTTCTACAGAAGCCAGGTGAGAGTGTAAAACCTGGAGGTGTCTGAATGAGAACAGTGTGAGTGGCTCTGTTGTGTTAAACGAGAGGACACTTTGGTCTTTTCGTCCCTGAGTGTCGTCTGAAGGCAGGCGTACCTGCAGCCTGGCTGATCTGTCCAGGTGAGCTGGTCTGACCGTTGTGGGTGGAGCTTACTTTCCCGTCCGCCCTCCCCCAGGAGCCCTGAGGACGTATGAGGTCAGAGGTCATAAGCTGAGATGTGGTGCCTCTCACATGCACTCTGATGCCTGCAGGCTCACCTTGGGCTGAGGCCTCTCTCCTCTCTGTGTGACTCCCTGCTCCATTTTGGTCAGCAGGGCCCGCAGGAGGTCGCAACCTTTCACCTGTCCTTCACTGGGGGGGTCAAAGTCCTGGAGGGGGCACATCATTATATTAATATTCAGCTCGTGCTAAGCTTCCAGCACTGCCTTGCTCAGTGGTTCCTCACCATATCCTGCAGCTCCTGCAGAGAGCTGTTGAAGCTGCACACAGCCCCGCCCCCTGACAGACAAACAGAGACAGAGAGTCACACCCGCAGGTTACAGATGTGCTGCTAACACACACATGATGATGATGATGGTACCTGTCATGGCTGTCAGCTGGTTGGCACTGATGAGCAGCTCTCCCTCTGAAATGTGTTTCAGAGCTGCTTCAGTGCCGGCCGTCACCGTGCTGGAGCTGCTGGACTCCTCAGAGGAGGTGGGGGGGGACGCCGGCCCTGCCTCAGGTGGAGGAGACGGGGAGCGAGCAGGGGGAGGGAGGGAGGAGGAGGAGGAGGAGGGTGAGGAGAAGCGAGAGGAGGTTCCTCCTCCGCTACTGACATCAGCCTGCAGGAGAAGAAACGTGTTAATGAACCAGGATGTGTGTGTGTGTGTGTGTGTGTGTGTGTGTGTTGGACATACAGAGGTGGTTTGTGTATGGTTATGTCTTCCACCAGTCTCTCCTCGTCCAATGGAAGCTCAGTTTCTTCCCAGGTGAAGGGAGGCGGGGCTTGGTGTACAGTAAATGGGCTTTCTGCAGAGGGGGTGGGCTCTGGGCTGAGAGTGGGTGTGGCTACGAGCTCTGAGGTCACCAAAAGAGCGACAGAAAGTCAGACGAGACGACAGCTTCATGCTGGACGTTAGCTGTTTGGTCTGCTGAGAGCGCTGCGACCTCTAACCTGGTGGTGCGATTGGTTGAGGAGGCTCCTTATTCAGCGGGCTTGTTGGTTCTGATGGAGGGGGTGTGGTTACCGCTGTGGTCTCTCTGCTGGGCGGGGCCGGACTGGGCGGTGGGGTCGGTTCCGGTGTGGGAACCAATGGGAGCGGTTCGTTCTGGAAGAGAAGCGGCGGCCTTCAGAGACGGGGCTTAACGCTACGACGCTACGACAGAGTTTCCGTACCTCCTGAGGGGCTGCTGGTCCTGCTGGTTCCAGTCCCGGGTCTGGTCCTGCGCCCAGCGGGTCTCTCTGGCCCAGCATCAGGGCGATAGTCTCAGCCAAAACCTCGTTCACCAGTTGCCGGATTAACTCCGAGTCCACGGGCACGCTGGCGTCCACGAACAGCTGCAGGCCTGCGTCTCCTGCTGCCTCCACTGCAGACACACAGAGGAGCAAACAGTCAGGGAGGGGCGGGGAGCAGAACAGGAGGAGCAGGAGGAGGAGGTACACCTACCAATGTCTGAGGTGACGCTGCGTTCCTCGGGATCTGACTGGTCCACGTCACTATTGTGGGCGGGATCAGAGGGTGGGGGCCGGTACAGCTCTGAGATCATCCTGGACATCAGCTGCTGCTCCACCCTGAACACAGAAACCAAAATGGTGACAACGTGGCGCTGTTTCCACGGTCAGGGGTTGGCGCTGGTTTCTCACCATTCCACCAGCCGGCTCTCCAGGGCGTCCCGCTGCAGAGCCGTGCCCAGGGCGGGGACCTGATCCTGGGCTGGGAGGGCAGAGGGAACCTGGGGAGGGAAGACGGGACCCTGGTAGAGGACCGGAGGGGGAGACGGACCCCCGTCCAGCTCCACGGCCTCCTCACCTGGCACGCTGACCTCCTGCTGAGAGGAGAGGACGTTCATTATTCAGTGACATCACTACACCTGAGCTCAAGATTTCTGCACGGCACTGTAACCTAAATGTGCCTGACATTAATATTAATGAGTCACTAATCTATTTTAAAAATCTAAATAACATCTTCACCTGCTTCATGACTGAAAACCAAAAATCTCAAAAAGCCCCAAATTCTCAAACACCGATTCAGTTTTTAAAGTTTTCTGAGATTTCCACTGAAAGTCTAAAAAAAACAAAAAAACATCAGAACTGAAAAATCAATGAAATGACAGGACAAATGAACGAGATATAAATCAGATGTTACAGAAATCACAGAGAAAAATCTACGAAAACACAAAAATGAGACCAAAGGATTAATTAATCAAACGTCTTTCATAACAGTAATGTGTCCAAATACATGAATAATAATAACAACCATCATCACCATCATCTTCTCTGGTTCGTCTTCGCTCTAAGTTGCTGCTGTTCTGTTTTCGTCCAGCAGGTGGCGCTGCAGCCTCACTGAAAACACTGACAGTCTACAGCAGAGGTCTCAAACTGGTGGCCGTATGTTGACGTGAAGAAATCAAATGAAGTTTGTTGGTTGAAGTGACTTTTTTGTTAAGGAGGAATTGTTTGTTGCACGATGTTAAAAAAGTTCTTTAAAAATCCAAAAATGATTGAATATGAGGGCGACATGAGCAGAGAGCACAAACATGCTGAGGGACGTCTGTTAGTTCAGTGAGAGTCACAAACTCATGTGTTCACTTACATCTGCACTGTGATTTAGTTAAACACGAACACAATGACAGCAGCAGTGCTGCCACGTGTGCGCACAGAACGAGAGGAACGATGTGTTTATTTGGTTGTCCAATGAAAGGCTTCAGTTAGTGAAGAGGGAGGAAAACGTTTCAGGAAGTATTTGTGGGCGTTTTCTTGTTTGTTTGATTTTATACTACTTGAAGACTAAAGTGGCCGTCCAATGAGACGACGGTGGCTCACAGCTCTTTATGTTTGGCTGCTCTAAAGCAAACAGGAGGGGGGCGGGCTCACCTGCACAACATCAACAACAGACAGGAAGTCAGTTCCAGGGAAGACGTCGTCCTCTTCCGCTTCTTCCTCGTTCCCTTCGATGATGTCAATCGTGTGTGATGGAGGACGGGGAGGGGGAGGAGCTTCTTCTGCCTCCAGGTGCTGCTGTGAACACACAAACACCTGTCAGAGCTCACACCTCCACCTTTGACTGACTAAAGTCCTCAGAGGCTCAAAGCTGCTCACCTGGTCAGGTGCTTCATCGCCCACAGAGGCTGCTGGAGGGGCAGCGAGCGCTGATGTCACTTCCTGAGGATGCTCACACCTGGAGTCCATCCGGGGTGGACCTGCAGGGGGAGGGTTGTGTGTGTTATACTTGACCTTTGACCTGGAACTGTTGTTTATGTTTATTTTAACCTTTACAAAAACACGTTACTATGTTACTGACCCAGTGGGATCGCTATGGCGACAGGGCAGCTGTTTGTAGGGGTCATGCTGAGGTCATCAAGGTGACCTGAGGTCAGGTGTGATGAGCTGAAAATGTGAGCTCGTCCAGATGAGGAGGAAGCAAAGGGAGGGGCTAAAATGATTGGTTGGGCCTGAGTGAGGGGCGGGGCCAGGCTGGTCTGAGTCTTGGAGGACTTCAGCTTCACACCTGAGACACGGAGCAGAAAGTTTGACGACGCCCACAGCTGAACCTTTACCATCACACTTACTGATGTCGACCTTCTGACCTCGGACACTCTCCACTAGTCGGGGGCGGGGCTTCCTTCCGACTGGTGAGGCAGGTGAGCTGAGGCGAAGGTACGGACTCTTCTTCAGGGTTCGTCTCAGACCTTCATACGGTGCCCGGCCATACAGCCGGGTCAGGTACGACTCTCCATCCACTTCCAACTGATGACGCTCCGCTGCTACACCTGTGGCTCGGTTAGGCTCCACCCCCTGCGGGTTCATAAACACATAACCAATCAGTGATCGCCTGTTTGTTATTGATGAGAAACTAATTAATGGCTGCCAGAAGAATCCAGCCTCACCGCTCTGATTCCGGCTCTCTGCCCTCTGCTTCCTCTCCTCGCTGCCCTCATACTTCCTGTCCCTTTGAGCGCGCCCACTGTCCTCTCCCTCCCCGTGTGGGCGGAGCTATCAGCGTCCACAGCTGAGTGATGGCTGCTGATGTTCCCCGAGGACATCTCTCCCTGAGGGCAAGGCAGAGAAGGGTCAGTCCCCGGTTTTCTTCTTCTGCTCTTTCTCTGAGCACCGGGGGAGGAGCAGAAGAAGAAAAGTTCAAAGAAGAAGAAGCGTTTGTGCTGTCGTATCAGCGAGAGAACAGATGGCGCCACATCGGAATTCGAGAAGTGAAGTTTAAGAAGAAGATGAAGAAGCAGACAAAGAGAAAAACGCAGATGTTCCCGGCCTGCTGGAGCTCACCTGGATGTCTCTGCTTAACCTGCTGATCCAGGCGTCCACTGTCTTCTTGATGCGGACGTCCTCGCTGTGGTGTCTGCCGGTCAGAGAAACCATCCTAAGTGTTTAAACCTGTCCTGTGTTAGTGAGCACACCTAAAGTCAACACTATCATTAGCTACCTGTTAGCAGCTAGCGCCTCCAGCTGGCAGTGCAGGACCTCTCCGGTTCGGGCTCGGAGCAGAGCCTCCAGGTTCTCCTCCAGAACTTTCTTCTGCTTTCGAACCTGACGGAGAACCTGACCTGCCTCCTCCACCAGGGACGGGACCGCGGACCTCCTCTGGACCAGCACAGACCGGGACTGCTGTGACCTGAGGTTATGTTCTCCATCAGTGGTTTTATGGGGCTGAGGTAGTCTGGACTGGTTTTGCTGGGAGTGTAAGCTGTTTTCATGGGATAAGTTTAGTTGGAGGTGGGAAGATTGGGAGCTCGAGCGAGTTTCCTTTGAGGTGGTTTTTTGGGACTGGTTTTGTTGGGACTGGGTTTGTTGGGATTGCTGGTGCTCCGATGCAGGTCTGCTGGTTTTCAGAGGGTCTTCTGGCTGCTGGGGGACAGAACGTGTGTCAGGCTTCAGTATTACAGACTCCCGTTAACTCGAGCTGAGCTGAATCGTGCACTGACCGTCAGCAGCATCTTCATCTCAGTCTTCAGACGCTTCATCTCCTGCAGTACGTCATTGGCTCTCCTCGCTGCCTCCCAGCTGTGATTGGCTAAAGACTGGAGCTGAGACCTTTCAGCCATGTGAGCATCTCTGAAGTATTAAAAACATGCAAAGAGAACAGATTTAACTTCCTAGATCACTCAGCCTGAATAAATGACAAGTGTAACGCTATAATATTAATATCTGTTAGTTTTTGAGTGTCTTATCTGACTAAACACTCACGCCTCAACAACGCTGTTGCTACTCAAGAAGTGAAAGTAACAGCCCATCCAGCACTCCGCTCCACGCAGCGTTACATATCCTAATACACAATCTGACTCACATATGGCTCTGAAATAAAAACCCTCCAAACATCTGAAAAGGACCAAAACCCCATGTGACCCCCAGTCTGTGCTTTCACTTTACTCAAGTACTTCTACTATACTCGAGTACTTCCTACTGTACTTGTAGAGCAACCTGACAGGTTGGTGGAATGAAGTCGACACTCTGAGCTGAGCCACGCCCTTCAGGCTGCTCCAGAAACACCAATGCTTACACTCTTAACCGCGTTCTCACGTGGAGGGGGCGGGACTTATGATGTATCCGACAGCCATCCACCAGCGGGCGAGAAAGTTACCCACCCTCCGAACAGCACATGCTGCTAAGATCACACAGCAGCGCTGAGGACTGACAGGAAACCAAGATCAGAACCATTAAACAGAAGCAAACAAACAAATAAATGATGCGACTGCAGCGTCAGACAGCGCCGAGGAAAACAACTGACACTGAACGTTGCACGGATTCAAATTAATGAGCTCAAACACGCAACTAGTATTATATTCTTGGCAAGTCAGCTGAGTCTAAAGCACACACACACACAAACAGACACACACACACACACACACACACACACACACACAGACACACAAACACACACGCACACAGACACACACACACACAAACACACACACACAGCGGGCCGTCTGCAGCGTCTGGATCACTCCGAGGACTCGGAGGGTTACTGATGCGAGCACAGTGACATCGTGGGGAGTTTGTACGGTGATGTTTCAGAGCTGCTGCAGGTAAAAAATACATACAATAAAATCACAGCAGGAGAAAAATGGTTTCAGTCTCAGAATATCAAAACTAAAATATACAGACTGAGGAGGATGTACGCAGTGATGCGAGCTCGGAGAGGAACGCCCCCGAGGCTCACAGGTGAGTCCCACCGTAACATCACGACTGGCCTGACAGAACCACAGTTCGGTTATTTCTGATGACACCACAGAGACGTTCTGAGGTCCCTCAGAAACGTCTGACCTTTATCTCAGAAGGTCCAAACGCCCTCAGCTAAAGTCGTGACGCTCGCTGAAGATGGAAATGTGGCGGTGGGTGGGGATAAAATGGGCGCCGTTGTCGCCTTGCGCTCTGTCATTTAATCGCTCAGAAACGATCACAAACAGCTGCTGCAGACCGTCTGCTGCTGCTGTTGCTAGGCAACACCCCAGTGGTTTCCCATGGTGACAGCGAGCAGAGATGCTGATGGAGGAAACGGGCGGGGGAGGGGGCCCGGGCCTCCCCTTCCTCCTCTCTGTAGACCTTTACATGCCAGCAATAATTCATGAGCGCCGTAGTAACGGCTGCAGATGAATATTAATGCCGCGTCTGTGCGCTTCACCCTTTTCTTTGTCCTTGTGCTTCCCTTCAGCGCTCCGAGCGCGCTGCGTGTTCGACACATGAGCTAAAACCAGACCTGTGCAGGACCACGTGGACCGCATTCATTCGATGATTAATGCTGAGCACAGGCTGTGCTGCCTGAATGTGGACCCGAACGGGCTAACCCACCTAGGACAGATGTGGAGCCAGATGTGTGGTGGGGTCTGGGTATAACACTTAAACATGTTACATAAAGAGAGTCCACGTGGACTCAGACCTGAACCTACTAAATCAAGAACAGGCAGCAGACACATTGGGGCCAAACCTGGTCTACTTATCACTTAGCGGGGCACTTTGGTTCATCCAGATGTGGCTCAGAGCTCACGTGTGCCCATGTGAAGTGGACCTGTGGGCCAGATGTGGTTCAAATATCATGACATACCTGACATCTGGCCCACATAACGCGTTTTAGCATCTGGACTCCAAAACACGGATCTGCGTGGAGCTAAATCAGGTTTGCATTAAATCTGCAGCACGAGTGGACCAATCAGGCGACATAAAAACACAGCAGGACGGAGGCTTCTGAGCAGGGCAGTGGGGGAGGGTCGACGCCACAAACAGTCATAGGTGTGTGTGTGTGTGTGTGTGTGTGTGTGTGTGTGTGTGTGTGTGTGGGGGGGGGGGGGGGGGGGGGGGGGGCGCAGATGGACGAAAAAAGAGTGCTGACATCATCGACTCAAATGGAGTCAACACTGTGACATGCAGGGAAGGGTGGGGGTGGGGGCTTGTTTATCGGCACAAGTGTGAAATTATTGACGGCTATGATCACGATTCTGTGATTCTGTGTTTGAAGAGCGGCCGATCAGTGCAGCGCTTGTCTCTGCACATTCCTGAATAAATTATGTCTTTAAAACGTGAAGCTGGTAACCATGGCAACAACAGCATCCTCCACGGCTACAGTGAAGGAAGAGGAGGGGGAGAGAACCGACTGCGGTGCTGTGCAGACAGATGAATCAAACCTCAGCCGCTTCAGCCTCGCTGCGACTCCGTGTCTTTATTTAGCTCTGCACGTTCAGCCCACGTGAGCACCGACTCACTGACGGAGGCTCCGCCCGCTCCGCCTAACGCCTCAACTGTGTCTGAACATGGAGACTGATCCAAGCTGGCATTCTTCAGTGCACTGTGCCAGACTTCATTCAGAGTTTTCACAATTTTAGACCGGATGCTGTCATGTTTCTGTGGTTCAGGATAAACATGAAGCTTCTAACAATGAGCTCAGTGTGTGTACAGGCAGGGATCCCCAGACATCCCATGAAACCACATTCACCTATTATTGCAATTTATGACCTTTCTCCAACTGTAAGTGAACTTTGTCAATATCTGCGTTTTATCCAGTAAGATAAAGTCACCTCAGTTCAGTTACTTATGGCTGCAAACACAAAGGTTGCCATAAGAGTCAGACAGCTCGCAGAGAGGCTGCCTCTCTGTGATCAGAACAGCGAGTGCAACACCCTCGAGCTCTGTGCAACCGTGTCGTCCCCACACGCTGCGATCTGCCACAGAATGTGAAAACATTCAGAGCAGCCGCTGATGTTGTGGATGTCCCGACTCGCCGTTAGGATCGCTCAAAGCTGCTCTCTCAGAGCGCGAGAAACGAGCTGCAGGTCTGAGAGCGGCTCGCTGTAAATGCACACATCTGCAGCGTGGCGTCTTTGTCTGAGCCGCTTCGGCTCCACTGCAGCAGCTGCACGCACAAAAACACTGTGTCAGAGGCACAGTGGCCAATCAGAGCGCAGCAGAGGTGAACTGAGCGGGTGCAGTTTCTGGATCTTAATACGACGCCGTGTCTGTAATCAGAGTCCTCGCTGCCTCGTTAACAAACTCCTGATACAGTATCGGTACTACCATTACTGCAGTATCAGCAGCAGTACTCACTGTACTTGTAGTTTCTTGCTGCATTGCAGATTTTTCTCTTTGAACAACAACAACACCCCTGGTGTGTGTGTGTGTGTGTGTGTGTGTGTGTGTGTGTGTGTGTGTGTGTGTGTGTGTGGACTGTGATGGTTAAGGTGCCCTTGGCTCAGTGCAGCAGCTCGCTGTGTGAATGCTAACCACGCTGATCTGTGTGTGTGTTTCTGTTGGTTACACTTTGGTGCTGGACGCTGATGCCGCTCAGCTCCTCCTCACATGATCATTTCTAACATTTGTGACTCCAACATGTGGCTCGGGGGCTACATGTGGCCCACCAAACAGTCCAATACGGCCCGCTGTGAAAATGAACGAGTTCCTCGAGCTTTCATTAAAATGCTGATCACTTTTGGTGATGAAGGAAAGGTCGCAGTTCAAGTGGATGTAAAATTAAAAGTAAGGCTCAACATTTTGAGTTTCTTCACCAACCCAGACACTGCAGAGAAAGTTTCGCTCTTGGCTTCACGATGATCAAATCTGCATCTTTGTCAAATACAAATGTTGGAATTATAAGAACATAAATGCGTCCATGTGAAGACGCTGAGTGCAGGATTTCAGGAGCCGACAAATTCAGACACAAAGCTGTGAAAAAGTGTTTTTGATTTCTAATTTTGAAAATACCCGTGCTGTGTTTAAGCTCCACCATGAACGGTGGAAATGTGGCCGTTTTCCCTGAGAGGCCCGATTTGATCCGAACACAACTTCCTGGAGACATAAAGGTCAATAAGTGAGACTTCATTCACTCCACTGTTCTTACTTTAGCTGGGCTTCTGGAAAAACAGGTGAGCCGCTCCATCACAGCCTGACTCAGTTTCTACTGAAAGAAGCTGTAAGCCACAGGATGTGAGCGATTCCAGCACCAGAATTTCAAAATAAATTCGAGTGTCGCATTAAAGAAACGTCACGTTTGACAGAAAAGGAATTTATTACAACCGACTCAGCTCCAAGGCACGTTACAAGATCAAATGTGTTAGTTTCATTTTTATCTGAACAGAAATACAAAACAAGCTGAACCTTCATGTGAGGCAGGAACAGAGAGGAGGAGGGTTCTTATTGCAGTAAAAAATATATTAGAAAGGAAAAAATTAAAAACGTCCAATTCAAAATGAAAATATGAAATAAATTATTTCTATAAAAATAAAAAAAGTTGTTTTTTGTTGTTTTCTTTACAGACACAACTTTCTAATGTAAAAATGGAGCAAGTGTTAGTGTGACTACAGGCTGCCTCACGCTGAACCTCCTAAACACCACGGCACTGATCACGCCTTCATCTCCACAACAACACAACACGCTCGTTTCTTTGTTAAACACGTTTTCTGAAACATCCACATGTAGAATATTTATAAGTTCAGCGGTCTGCTCCAAACTCAGCCTGGAACCAGTCCTCATCTGTCCTTTCAAATGACTGGATGGAGGGAAGACGGCGTGTGCACGGCGACGGTCTCCTCTTCGATGTCCCAAAACATCTGACACAGTTTTCAAGTACAAAAGGTTTTTTTCTTTTTTACATTTAGATCATGACACAAGGTAGAAACTATACACAATTCCAAGCATCGTTTAAACCTGACTCTACGTCACGTCCTGCTCATCTGTTTTTATGCTGATTTATTCGTTTACATCTGCAGTGAAACGTCAGCATAATTATACTCTGACACCGTCGGCTTTCAGGGCAGAAGAAACAAACTGAACTTCCTGTTTAGTCTCTCCAACAGCGAGCGTCCGAGCGTGTTCACAGGTCTCACTTCCTGTCCAGTCCAAACAGAAGAAAACCAGCAAACGAGCAGCAGACATGTTCCTCGAGGTGAGTTTACCTTCAGACTCTCAGGGCTAAAGTCGAGGCGTTTTTTGGTTGGTTTACTTCAAACTAATGGAACCAGTTTGTTCACAGAAGAAACACTCTGGATTTGAGAGTTAATTTGTTTTAAATTTACTGAAAATGAAGAATTCACCAGTCTGACCTCCATCTCTGCGTTTGCTTTGTGGATCCAGGTGCAACAGAAACATAACATTTATTCGCTGGACAGGATCAACAAAGCTCTAAAATATCCGACAATGAAGTTTGTTTGTTTTTTAAAGCACAGAAAGTTTCTACACCCGAGTTATGAGGAGCAGCAAACACGTACAGCTGAATCGTGACGGCTGACGACTGCAGAGAGTCTCCGTTTGTACTCGTCTCAAAGCTGCTGCAGAGATCAGGAAGAGTCACGAGTGAAGGCGGCCGCGCCTCCTCTCAGCCATGCTGGGTTAGAGGAGGTGAACTGATGCTGCAGCTGTTTCAGGCGAGGAGCGGCTCTGTAACAGCATGTCGCCCGTTTCATCCGCACGTCCAACAAGGCTGAGGTCAAAGTTCAAGTCTGTACACAGCCAGTTATTGTCTAATCATCTTAAGCTCACGAGCAAACACCCCTGCTTCTGCCGACATGCCGCAGGAGTGACAGCCTACCGCCGCTTCCCACCGCAGGAAGTCTGAGAACGTTACCGAGCTGATCTTCGTGCGACGGCTTGAAGCTCGACGCCAGCGTTAATGGCACCAAAACCACGAGCCATAATTCAAACGAAGGCTCTGTGAGCTCACAGCGAACGACAGCGGGCCGAGACGGTGGCGATCGTTGTAACGATCAGTTTAAAATGAGTGAGTGTGCACGCTCACAGTGAGGACACCTGACACAGGTATGGACCTGCTGTGAGCGCGCTCCACAGCTTCAGCTGCATTTCTGTAATAACCCTTCATGAAGAGCCCCTCCAGCTGCCGCGAGTGCGACTCCACAGAGTGGGAATGTGGAGCGACGGACCGTAAGCGAGTGCTTTCTCCTCCTAGAACGGTGTCCTACCGGCCGCTTCCTGTAGTGGGAACGTGCACAAAGACGCCCTGAAACTCCCCGCCGGTCTCATCGCTGCTAACGGACCTTTGTTTCACAACAGTCCAGCCTGATATCATTCTGAGAGCACGAGGTTGACGATGTCCACGACGTTAATTACACAGAGTCAAACGTAATAAACACTGAACATGAGCACCGCCCACCCTCCACACGCTTCTCCACCAGCGGTGAAACGTAACGTCTGAGCCCGTCAACAGTTTCCTGGGAGGGTTTGTTTATCAACCAGGAAGAACTTACGACCGTTCAAAACAAACATAACTAATGTGAATAGCACTGTGAGATGGAAGTGTGACGGCGACTCGGACCGAGGACACAAACTGTGACTGTATGTTAATCAAACTCCAGACGAACATGAACGATGGCAGGAGCGACACCTGGATCCACACAACAGGCGCAGATTAACGCCAGTAATGTTTCATGTTTCAGTCAAACTGTTTCAGTCTGTGAGCACATCGTCCTGAACAACAGACAAAAACACAAACGACTGATTCACAAAGTAAACGCACAAGTTTAAACGCCAGATGAACCAAAGACCATGACTGTGATGTCATACACTGGAGTTTGTTGGATAATTTGGTTACATTTTTCTTTTAAAATATAACAAATTTCACACACACATTACGCTGCAGGAGCCACCTACAATTACATGAACTCCTTTTAACAGAATATTCAGGTTAATTTAAGCCTCACAGTAAAGAAACTGTGATGAGTGTTGGACAGAAACGATAGCACGCGTGATCTGTCTGCACACACACGTGTACACGGAGCTGGAGTCAGCTCTTTACTCAGCTCGATGTATAAACTGAAGAGCATCAGCGCTGCTTTGGATCATTAACACTCATTTATTTTACTGACGCCAGGTTAAAACTCAACCTTTAACCTCATCGTGTCTGTTTTTGATGTGACAAAACAGACACGATGACAAAGGAAGGTGGAAAGTGTTAAATCAGAAAAGTTTTCACATGAGCACCAGTCTGGACTCTAAATGACTGAAACAGTTTGCTGTTCTTCATAGTTTTGAATATTTTACCGAGTTTAGGTTTAGGTTAGAGGAATCTCTGTTGGGGGGGGCTGAAGTAAAGTACCTCGACCTGGGCTGTGATCCAGGGAACATAAAAAACAAAGTCTGGGTTTGAGGCTCTAGCACCTCCTCCTCCTCAGGGGTCCCTCTCCTTCTTTACCTTCACATCTCCAGCCAGGATGGTGGCAATCTCCCCCTGCATAAAGGCCCAGGGCACGTTGGAGCCGACCAGCGGGCACTTGTCCCCGCTGGGGCAGTACACCTCCCCGGAAGCCCCTTGGGCCTTGATGCTCTCCCGAGAGCAGGGGAAGCAGAACTTGTGTCCGGGGACGGAGGGACACTGCACGAAGTGGGTGTCCTCCAGGCGCTCGTGGCAGATGGTGCAGCACAGCGGTCCGCTGTTGGCCACGGGGGAGTCGGGCACGCTCTGCGGGTGCACCTGGTCCTGCGCGGGCGCGGACAGCCCGAGGTCCCCGTTGCGGGAGGAGAGGCGCCTTTGGCCGGACGCGGAGGACGGGGACGCCGGGCTGCCGGCCGCGTGCCTGGAGTGGGCGGCGGAGTCTCTGTCCTTGCCGGGCGAGTGAGCGTTCCCGAGCGCATCCGCCACCGACATGAGCGCGGCCATGGGGATTGTCCGTTCTGCGGGGGGGCGGCGGCGGACTCCGGGGGGTCTTGAGGGCCTCGCCCGGGCCACCGAGCCACTGCTGCCGCTGCTGCTCGTCCGCAGAGTCCGGCTCCGGGGAGGCCTTCCTCTTCCTCAGCCCGGGCCGGGAGCCCCCCGCCCGCCCTGGCGGCAGCGGGAAGCCGCCGTCGGCGTGCGGCTGCGGCAGCAGCTCTACGGACAGCGGCTCCCGAAAGAAGCGCAGCGGCTCCGGCAGCAGGTCCCCGAGCAGCCGCCAGTCCCCGGAGCCCGGCTTCTTCTCGTACTCCAGGTACTTGAAGCCGGATGAGAGCCCGCGGCCGAAGTCCTTCATGCAGTCCTGGTACATCTGCTTGGCCACCCCGAGGCGCTGGAGAACACCGTCCCGGAGCCGCTCGGGTACTCGATGAACAGCTTCAGCTCATGCTCCGCGCCGGGCTTCGACGCGGCGTCGAAAGCGAACACGCGGCCCAGCAGCGCGTGGTCCTTCTTGAAGCGGACATCGAAGGGCGTGCTTCCGGTGAGCGCGAGCAGCGTGTCGCGCACGGCCTTCGGCCGGCCCGCCCACTCCTCCTGGCGGCTCCGCAGGCTGTCGCTCAGCTCGGCCAGCACCTCCGCGTTGCGCTGCTTCTCCTTCAGCTCCCGGTCCGGGTCGGCGGCGGACACCGAGGCGGGCCGCTTCGCCCCGGGCTCGGCCCGGCCCGTCTGCGGCACCAGGCTGGGCGGCACGGCGGCGGACGGCGGCCCGGCGGGGGTCCTGCCGCGGGAGTTCGGGCTCTGGCGGTTCAACTCCGGCGGTCCGTCGTCCTTGAAGCCGTTCGGTCCTCCGAGCCCGGTGGGCGGCCTGCCGCCGTAGTCGAAGCGTCCAAGCGAGTAGCGGTCCGGCCCGGGCTGCTGGGGCTTGGCTGCTCCATCCGCCGGGTGGTGGTGGCTTGGCGGCTCTTTGCCGCTTAGTATGGCCGCCTGGCTCTTCGTCGCCCCGGGCTGCTGCTGCGGGGGCGCTCCCGCGGCGCCGCGGGTCTCCTGGAAGCCGTGAGCGCGCTTCAGGTGGCGGGCGGTCTCGATGACGAACTCGATCCGGTCCGCGCCCTCATAGTTGACGCATCCGCGGCACACGGGCTCCGTGAAGTCCCAGATCATGGCCCAAGGCATGCGCGGCAGGTCGCACAGGTAGCACGACTGCCGGCGGGATACCTGCGGGGAGGACATGTTCCCTCTGCCGGCCCCCTGCCTCCTCCTCCGGGCAGCCGCTTTACCAGCTTCCGCTAAAACTGCGACACGCCGCCGGACTGCTGAGCCTCCTCTGAGCTTATTGTTCCTCCTCCTCTTCCTCCTGCTGCTGGAGCTCCGTGTGCTGCTGCAGAGATGGCGGAGGGAGGAGGAGGAGTGAGCTCTGCGTTTTTTTCCCTGCATGCATCACTCCCGGGGAAGCGGAGGAATTCGGATTGTTACCCCCTCTCCCCTCTCACACAATGCCACCTGGTGGAGTAGCTGACGTCACCCCCCCCCCCTCCACGATCCCACTTGTTGCCCTCGTTCTTCCCCCATCTGTGTCACCCCCACCTCCTCTTCAGCCTCCTGTGTTTGTCACATCCAGGTAAAGAAGCAGCCCCGCTCCACCTGCAGCACTCCAGCTGCCGGGGTCACAGGTTCACGGGTCTGAGCCCAGCACACACGGTCCGGAGGGGGCACACAGCGGGATGGCTGAGGACCCCCCCTCCTCCCATTCATATTTTTGTCTGTAGTTTGTGGGGTTGTTCACGAGTCATCATAAAAGTATCACGGCTGGTTTCTCTAAATAAGTCCTGATTCTTTTACCAGCCTTTGGTTTTTGAGGGTGGGGGTCTGCTGTGCTTCCCCCAGGGTGAGAAGAAACTGGGAGATCACCCCCCCTCCTCCTCAGAGAAAATAACAGCACAGATGTTTCATCACCTCACAGCAGTTTAAGGTGGAATAATAAAGGTGGACCCTGGGGGTTTGGGCTGCAGAGGCATCCGTGTTGCTAGGCAGGTTTTACCTCTCTGCTTTAACCCACCCCTCCTCTCTCTCTCAGTATGCACTCAGCCTCGATCGCCCTCTCTGCTCTGATGTTTCTTTGAAAAAAATCTATAATCAACAATAATCTCAACCTTATTTGTGCAGCACAGTTAAATAAATAAACGATAAATAAAAAGGAGGCTTGTGATGTGTAACACATGCAGTATACTACAGTAATCAGCAAAGGATTACAGTAGTATACTGTAAATCTGTTTAGATTAAAACAAAGAACTAACGAATAGAAGAGGTTTATTTGCCTCTTTCCTTCCCCTCGTGTGTCACCTGACCGAGGTGCCGTGCAGTCAGACATGATATTAGCCGGCTGTGTGGCGTGACTAGCAGCTCTCTGACCCGAGCCTCTCGGTGCTCAGAGCACGTCTGACCGTGGAAAATATCCCGATTCTCCACACAGCAGCTTCAGCTCTGCTCTAGACAGCAATCACATCACTGAGTAATGAGTCTCTGTGGAGCTGTCTGCATTCAGTTCATGAAACAGGCAGAAAAATAAAAACTACACTAGTTTCAAGCACAGTGTGCACAAACAGGATGGGGTTAACTCACAGCCTGCTTGCTCATAGGGGGTCATATGATTGTTGGGTTTTTCTCTGTATTTATTATTGTGCGATCTACTGTACAATATAAAGCGCCTTAAGGCGACTTTTGTTGTGATTTGGCGCTATATAAATAAAATTGAATTGAATTGAATTAACTCACAGCCTGTAACTCACAGAGGGGCTTGGCTGCAGTTTGGCCTTTGCTGCGTTGTTTTTGTGTTTCCTGAAGTGACCATATTTGGACGAGAGGGTGGAGTGCTGTTGTCAGCTCTGGTTATCCAGCTGTCACAGTCACAGGTACCTGCTCATAACACCCAAATAAAAGACTTCTCAGACATCTGTTCGTACAGAAACCTTTCAGCAGCAGCACAAACACGTCCAGTTAGCACAAGCTAGCAGCTACACCCACCATCCACCTGTCAGTCAAGAGGCCACGCCCCTGATATGGAACCTTTAAGCCTTGACAGAGTTTACACAGGTGAGTTATGAAAATATGCACCACACTGGTGCATTCTGGGAATATTGTGGTTTTTCAGTTATCAGCAGTGGGTGGCGGCTTTGGCTTAGTGCCATCTCCATAAACACACAAAAGCATCGGCGTGCCTCTCATGGATACTGCTGGCGTTGCCATGGAAACATGTGAGGAGAAACTGCAGAATATAGGATCAACTGTAGCTCCCCCACCACCACCACACACACACACACACACACACACACACACACACTATGAATGATTATGCAAATGAAGCGACGGAGACCTGCTGTAGCGTTCAGACGCTCCGAGGCTCCTTTATGTCTCCACCTGCTCCAGCCTTCACACAGCACTCCGACTGACCGAGCAGACCAATCAGCACCTCCACATACTCTCACATGACCTTTCATCGCTTTAGCTGAAGCAGCAGTGCACAGGGACTAATCTAACCTTTGTCTCTAAAACACACGAGGGCTTCACTCTGCCCTTCCACCGCAAGAAAATCATGGGCTTGTTTTTTTATAGGTGGGTTTAATTGACTCAGACCTAACGGTGACCACATGCAGATCACTGATGGTAATGTGTGTCGACACCTCTGAAGGCTTCTTTAAACCAGGAGAAAGCCCATGTAGAGCCCAGCAGTCAAACCAACTCTGTGCACAGAGTGTGTCAGGGGGCAGGAATAATGGTGTTTGCACTGGGAATTCTCACCATGGAGTGACCAAAACAGACCCATCCAGACTAGTTTAGGATCATTCAGGACACTCTGAGGAGCTTTCACAACCTAAAGACATTTTTATGACGACATCACTTCAGATCTCCATGTGCGCTCACGCTGAACGCGTCACATAAATGAGAACAACAGAAACCAGGTGTCCTTCTGAGCTTGTTGATTGGTGGCTGTTTAATAAGCAGGTTCGCGCTTTTCCAGGTGTGTCAGGAGTGCACCTGAACCCTGAGCCTGTTTCCTGTCTGTGTCTCTCAGTCTCTGTTTAACAAAACCGCCTCCGTCAAACCCACAGAAACATCCCCCCCCCCTTCACCTGGTTTGATCTCCCCGTCGGTCAAGGCGATGCGTTTCCATGGTAACTGGGGCAGCAGGGAGAGCTACGTTTGGCGAGGAGCTCGGTGGCTGGGCGCCGAGGCTGTTTGCTGCTAGAGTGAAGAAGAAGACAAAGCAGAGACAGAGGTTAATCATCCACGAAGTTTCAACATTTTCCAGGCCTGGCAAACCTGGAAAATTGTGCAGGAATTTTCCAGGTGGATCTCATGAAGATGTTGAAAGTATATTTCAGAATTTCAGACATGAATTCTGCAATATTTGCCTCGACAGATGTGTACACACACACACACACACACACACACACACACACACACACACGCACAAGATCTGAATTCATCATTGAAGGTAAAAATAGTCATGCTGCTACAAACACTCTGGGTACCATGACAACTGTCTCCATCCCTGCAGTAATGACACACACACACAGATGCTGCTGCCACCTGCTGGCTCACCTTCCTGATAACACCTCAGGGCTGACAGTCCAAAACTTACTGCTTATTTATTTGTTTATAATTGTTTGTTATACACAAACAAATAACATTTTTATCATTTTAATTATTATTAATAATATAATAATTTTTATTATTTTAAATCTCTGTATTTCTGCACATTAAGACCAAACAATGTGTTTTTAATCAGCCATAAAATGAAAAAAATATTTGATTTTTCAGTTACTGGATGAGAAAAAGAAAATTATTTTATTTTTATCAGCATTTTTGAAATAATTATGTTAATTAATATTAACATAATTATTTATGTTAATTATGTTAATAATTATGTTAAACAGTTAGATATTTTTAATCTATTGTTTGCTAAATAATTCAAAAGGTCACGTGTGGGTCGGAACAGTACACAGCACAAACATGCACCTGCTCTGCTGTTGGTACACCTGTCCATGTTTCTGATTGGTCGCATACTGCAAACTCCGCCTTCCTGTCACCTCCCCTGTACCAATGTGTAAGAGCTCCAGGCTGACCCACTGAGCTGACTCACAGGACGCACCTCACACTGACCAACACAAACTACTGCTGTGTGCTTACCTGCAGCATCCAGGTGTGTGGCCTGCAGGTGCATCGGCGGGTCTGAAGCATGGCCGCTCGCTATCCTGAGGGCTGATTCCAGCAGCTGGCTCTGAGTGGAGGATAGAATGGCCAATGAAAGTTTAGAAAGAGAAGCCAGAGGCGTGGCATCTTTATTCCTACAATTCCCAGGTTTAACATTTTCTTTGATTGGTGGGCATGTCAGACGTGTTATCCAATCACCATTGTGTGTGCAAGCCCCACTGCGCTGCTATTGGTCAGCTCGGTGACATCATTAAAGGTGATTCTGTACTCACCTGCAGCTGCACCTGCTGGCTCTGCAGCATCTCCAGGTGCTGCAGTGTCTGATGGCTCAGGCTCCGCCCTCTGTCCCCACCCTCCCTGATGACACGGTGATGTCACAGTGATGTCACATTTAAAGTGACTTTTTATAACACAGAATTATTTTTCTCTTATTGTTTTTGTTTGCAGCATAACGAGATGACAGGTGCACACAGGTGTGTTTACCTGTCAGCTTGCAGCAGCTTCTGGATGCCGTCAGCCAGCTGAGTCACTCGAGCCTCCATATCAGACTGAGCCTGTAAACAAACAGATGTGCTAAACATTA
The DNA here is from genome assembly GCF_001858045.2 of Oreochromis niloticus. Classification (NCBI taxonomy): domain Eukaryota; kingdom Metazoa; phylum Chordata; class Actinopteri; order Cichliformes; family Cichlidae; genus Oreochromis; species Oreochromis niloticus. The sequence goes on from NC_031983.2 coordinate 29,956,906, forward strand.
GCTGCAGTTCCTCTGATGTCCAGCAAAGGCAGCAGTGAGTCGGTCCTAGAGACTCACATGTTGAAAAAGCAGAAATCAGATCAGATCTATCAAATTATTGATCGTTCTATCAGCTGTACTCACCTTGAAGAGAGGAGCAGCAGCTGCCAAAGCTGCAGCCGCAGCGGCGGCGGCTGTGCTGCTGGCATCTCCCAGGTGACCAGAGGACAGCGGCGTCTCCATCTGGACCCCAGCATCCTTCGCTGCATCCCGGGAGCTCAGAGCAGGGGCATCTGGGAGGTTTCCCACAGAGTGGAGCGGCATCGGGTCCAAGAAGTGAACTCTGACCTCCCTCCTGCAGGGGGCGCTGTGAGAGCTGAGCAGCACAGATAAGATGAGACGTGTTTTTATGAGCAACCAGTAGCGAGTCTGAAGAAACGCGTTTCACTCACCGCTGCTTCAAAGCCGCCAGCACGACTCCCCGACCCCCAGACGCAAAGCGTGATGTCAGGACGTCGTCACCTGATGATGCAAGCAGAGATGGAGTCAGTATTGTGATGATTAAAGATAAACAGCCTGGATGTGCGACAAAGGGTTGGGGAGGACCTTTTACGACTCAGATTGAATGATTATGGTGAGAGGTGAGTCTCCGAGGCTCACTTTCACACCGAGTCAAACTAAAACACAAAATAATTTTACGATCGTGTGTGAAGCAATTCTGTGTAATGTCTAGAGGCGTTTCTGTGAGAGCTCAGGAGGATCTGTAACGCGAGGCTGCTGATTGTTGGCTGAAACGCGATCTTCACTGCTTTTAAAGGACCGTCGGGTTTAATGGCCTCAGGTGTACCAGAGTTATTACAGTTTTGTTTGTTAACGTTTTGAAGTGTTTCTCTGTGCTACTGGTTTTTAAACCTCACCCTGAACTAAAGTGAACGTCACAACTCCACGCAGCTGTGGGACCTTCAGCTGGTGTCAGCTGTGAGTCACGTGAGCAGCTGTGACTCCATCCAAAGTTTCTGGATTTCTCCCATGACCCTCACAAATTCCCCCACACCCTGATGCACGGAAACACCTTCAGTCTGGGCACTTTTTAAAATAATCAACACACCTCCCAGGTATTATATTACCCCCCACCTGTGTCCATCGCCTCAGCGAGTTTTCGGTCTCCTCCTCCGGAGATCTTATGGGGCTTTAAGTACGCTGCTGACCGATGTAGAGCAGCGATATCCGGGTTCTCTCTGGGACTCCGCCGCCGCTGCTTATTCTGTCTCGGTTCGGTCAGAGGAGGAGGAGGAGGAGGAAGGTCCCGCAGTTTTCGGACGGTTATCTGGACGGTTCCGGGTCCCGGTCCGCCTCCGGGACCGGTCCGGTCCGGGTGGAGGACTCGGGTGGAGCGGATTAAAACGTCCCCGGTGTCCGAGCTGCAGGAGGACTGATCCGGACTGAGTGCAGCCGGAGCAGACATGACGCTGTTTACGTACAGAGTGTTAACAAAGCTGCACTGTTAGCATGGAGGCTAACTTCGTTCAAACTTCCCGCTCCGGCTCTAAAACCCGCCGCTGGCCGTGTAAAGATCGGAGGGAGGCGGCGGTCAGCGCCGCGGGGGCGCGGGGAGAGAGTTAAAATAATTTACACCCCAACGAGACGCCAGGAAAAAAAACCCTACAGAAACTACGACAGAAAAAAGAAAATGTTCAAACACAGCAACTGTTGCTGACAACAAACAACCGAACTTCCGGCCTCCGCTCCAGACAGGATGCTGAAAAAACTCACCCTCAAAATCAAAATACGAAGAAGAAGAAACGGCTCTGAGAAACAAAGTAAACACAGCACATTAAAATTTTAATTATTAGCCGAAAACTGGACAGTACACCTGTATCATGGAAAAATAAATAAGTAAGTGCGGAAAATGACTGAAAACATGTATTCAAACGAACATTAACTCAATTAAATAACAAATACAAACATAATGAATGGACTTAAATAAAATCAAATAATAAAGTAACAATATAAATAAACAAAAAGAAACAGAGGTCTCTTCATATAACAATGGATGCTTGATTGGTTTTTACGTATTTGACTGACTTTTGAATGTGCCATGAGTCTGGCACATCATTCATTGATACTTGAAACACTCGTTTAATATTCTAAAAGCTGCAGTTGTGAAAACAAACAAGGCAAAGTAAATAGTTTTTAAAGGTAAAATGTGGAGTGAAAATCAAAAGTAGTAAAACATGGCCAATTATACCCTGGACGCCAGAGGGTTAAACGTTTTTTTTTAAAGTAACGCAATAGTTACTTTTCAAGTAATTAATTACTTTCAGAATACTGTAACTCAGTTACTAACTCAGTTACTTTTTTGAAGAAGTAACTAGTAACTATAATTGAATTACTTTTTCAAAGTAACTTGCCCAACACTGGCACTGAGGTCCACGAACCTGCTGCTCCTGGAGATTCAGAGATCCAGGTTTGAAAGCAGAGGCGATGGAGCCTTCTCAGGGGTGGCTGCTAAACTTAGCTTTTCACATTAGAGCTGCCCGGCCTCTAAGTCACTTTAAACAAAAACAGCTGCTCTCAGGTCTGTTAGAGCCGCAGACCCCGGCTGTGTTTATGCAGCCACAGTCTGATTTAATCGCTGTGATTTGTAGTCTGTATTCATTGTTGATTTAGTGATTGTTTTATACAGCATATGTTTGGTATAAGTTGCAATGCAACATGCAATAAAATTAACCTTTGACTTTAGAGTAAGTCCATCAGTGAGGGTCTGCTGCAGAAACACTTCAGTACTAAAAGCAGGTTAATCAGTAACTTTCAGGACGTAACGAGCTGTCCAGCCTGAGCAGGTGAAACGCTGCAGCTGGTCTGAACGTTTCTCAGGACAATGGCTGTATCCCAATTCAGGGTCTGCAGCCTTAAAGGCCGCATTTTAAGGCCGATTACGTCACAGCGACGCGACGAAGGCTGTCCCAATTCAAAGGCTGCTCGAAATGCGGCCCTCAAATGCGTCCTTCATTTCCCTGAATTTTAAGGATGTGGCGGTGTAGACTTCGTGGCCCAACATATCCCAGAATCCATAGCGCGGCGGTGGGTGTGGATAATTTTGCCAGAAAAAAAACGGCGGAAGAGGGGCGCCCAAAGAGTAAACTTTTAAAAGTAAGTACTGAATATTATGTCACTTATTTATGTGCAAATGTTTAATAACGAAGAACATTAAAACATTACTGTTGGCCACATGTCGGCAAAGTTATGTGACATTAGTGACGTTTGTACTAACTTGGTTTTAAAGCCTTTAAAATATACGCCGTTCAATATGATTTCATGGATATTTAAAGTAAGCACTGAGAGAAAATTAGTAATGCCAACATATTAAAAGAACAATATTTGTCTCTTATATATAATACATTTATATATACACTGTCAAAGAAACCTGTCTTTGAGTGAAGATTTAAGGTGACAGGAAATATAAATAAATGCAACCTGAATCTTTACTGAAGCTCAGTATTTTACAGAGTTCAAACTCACTGCTGTAATAACTAATAATGATTGAAATAACTATAATATTGGCCATATTATATTTACATTACCAAAGTGAGATGACTTTAGTCTCATGAACAACATTAGCTAATTGTTATTTATTTATCATGTTTTACAGTCCTGTGGTCTCAGCCTCAGATACTTATTAAATCACTCAAAGCTCATGTAGAAACAAACAAACAAATGAACAAAAGACTTTCTCCTTCATTTCTGTCAAATAATGCTGTATGAAACGTTTCCAGCTGTTAGTATCATGGTTGCTAGGCAACCTGGGCAGCGCCACGGAGGCTAGACCGTCCCATTTCACAAGCCTCGCACTTCCGGCCTTAGCGATCTTTGAGTAGGCGGCGCTTGAGGACCGTTAAGGCTGCAGACCCTGAATTGGGATACAGCCTCTGTGTGATCTGCAGCAGAGCCAGAGTGAGGTCGGATGCAGTAAAGTACTTCCTAACAGGGATGAAAACGTCCACACATTCCTGATGTCGGATTATTTTTATTTCCAGACATGAAAAATGAGGTCAGCTCATCATCATCATCATCGTCGTTGTTGTGTTCAATAAAAAGACAAATCTGCACATTAAAGGAATATTCTGCATGTTAATAAAGAATCTGAAACTACATTTCCCATGATGCACAGAACAGCCGACTGATTCCTTCACCCTGCAGACAGACTCTGAGGGGGCGGAGCTTCCGGTCAGAAACTGTAACAAAACGTCCTCATGCGCAGCTTCAGAGTCTGTTTTTACAGCGCCGGAGGATCTGCTGGACCAGGACCAGCACAGCCCGGCACAGGTTCAGGGTCAGCGCGGCTGTCCCAGCAGGCCAGCTTTAGCCGCCAGAGCCTCGTTCTGCTGGATGTGATACTCCTGGAAACGCATGGAGATCCTCTGAGTCATCTTCAGATACTTCTGCAGGCACGACTCGGAGCAGCTCGACTGAAACACAAACAGCTGTGAGGATTTTATCCAGATGTTCCTTCACTTACATGGTTCTGTCATCCAATCATCTTTTTTTACCTCCTCGGGCTTCACGTCTCTCGTGGTGAAGTCTCGGACGCAGTCCATGAAGCAGTTCTCCGTCACCTTGTTGTACGTCCCCAGAAACTCCTTAAACTGAACACAGGAAACAGACACGACTCAGAAAACGGCTGCAGAGCAGCAATTCAACAAAACAATCTGAGAGACGACCGAGAAGGATCCGAGGTTCAGGTCTGGGAAGAAATTTCCTGAAACAGGTTTCACGCTCAGCGGAGACCTCCGTCCTCTCGCTGCTCCAGGCACGCTCAGTTTTAGAAATTAAAAAAAAAAAAAATGATTCAACTTCAGGTGGAGCTCATAAGTAGAAATGTGTGCTGGAGAGCTGCTCCTTTTGTTCACTAAAGCACATTTGTGAAGGAAAAAAAAGTCTACTGCTCTGAAAAACTAAATGTTCACAGTGAAGTGCAGCACAGAGGCTCCCCATTTGTCATAAATGAGCTCTTCAATGTTATTGAATTATTATTATTTTGTTTTAAATTTTCTTCTTTTTTTCCTTTCCTTAAGTTGCACCTTTCTCCATTTATTTACTTCCTTTTTTACCAACTTGCTTTTCATTTCACATATTCCCTTACCTATAATTTTCCATGTAATGCCACATAATATTTTCTTGTTTTACTTGATTTATTTTTATTTTATTTATTTTCATTTATAAATGAAATTAACAAATACTTTATGATCATTTGAGTTACTTTTATCTTACTTTCTAATTTACGTGCTTAATTTTTTACTTTTAAAACATTTCATGACTCTATCTCTAAATTATACAAAAGAAATAACTGTTTCATTTATTTATTATTTATGTGCATTACTTTTAGCTACCCTTCAAAGGCATTTTTCATTTCTAAATTAAAATTAATTACTTTCTTGTCCACTGTCACTCCTGTATTGGTCCCAATAAGCTGCCACAGTTTTCTGGCATTGACGGTATTTCAGCTTGTTTTGACTGATTTCTATTTTTATCTATTTATTTTAACCTACGGTTCTGTCGCTCTCTCCTGTTTTGTCCCTCACAGGCCTCCTTGCTGTGTAGTTCAGTGCGGGTTTTCTATGGACCCCGGAGGCCACAGTAACCGGACTTTGTGCCTCTGAATTCTGAGCCTCTGTTCTCAGAGTCCACATGAAAACTCTTGGGGTCACTTACCTGTTTGATCTGGTCGGACTCGGACACCTGGACCGCCATGATTCGGACTCTGTAGGAGGGGAAACGGGGCAACAATTAGCAGCAATGCTAACACACCAGACTCCCTTCATAAATCCTCCATTTTTAGCCCTCTCCTCGGTCCGCCTCTTTTAAAGCTCCTCCGGCGCTCACGTGTTATTCTTTCAATGTGACCTTACAGGTGTGCCGTTCAGCTTAGGTTGGCTGGTTTAGTAACGCTTCAGGGAGCAGAAGTTACTCGGGATTTAGTGACATGATGAACAAACCTACCTGACAAAACAGCGCGTTTAAACGGACTGCTGCTGCTAACGGCTATCGGCTAGCCCGGTAAGCTCCGTGATCCCGCCCTCCGATGAGGGTTCCTGTGTTCTCCTGGAGATGTTCCTCTTCAGCCTCCCGAGCAGCAGCGCTCAGTTCCCCTTTACAGCAGCAGGAAGACAGTTTTTATTCCACCTGAGATCCCAACTGCAGGAGGGGAGCCTCCGAGTGACGGACTGAAGGACGCATGCGCAAAGAACAGCAGATTCTCTCCCATTTTTTTGCGACTTTTCATTTAAAAAAAAAAAAAAAATAAACACGTTCAACATGAGGCTTACATTAAGCTTAATATTCAGCTATTAATTAATATTTTTATTACACTCAAAACACGAATAAAAATGTACATTTGAGAGAAAAATGTCACGAATGTCCAGGTCAGAAACAGAAACAGAAACTTTCCGGAGAGCAAGAAAAGTTCTGCGACTTGTGTTCCGACCTCCAAAAAATAAACGCATTAAACTAAATCTAAACTTCATCAGTAAGTCCTTCTATACAGGCAAACCATCTTCAATCATAATTTCTCCTGAACCAGTCCACCTTTACAGGGTTGTTTCCAGTGTTGGGCAAGTTACTTTGAAAAAGTAATTAATTATAGTTACCAGTTACTTCTTCAAAAAAGTAACTGAGTTGGTAACTGAATTACAAGATTCTAAAAGTAATTAATTATTTGAAAAGTAACTATTGCGTTACTTTAAAAAAAGAGTTTAACCATCAGGGGTCCAGGGTATAATTGGCCATTTTAACTACTTTTGATTTTTCCTCTACATTTCACCTTTAAAAACTATTTACTTTGCCTTGTTTGGTATCATCTTTTTCAGCACAACCTCACGTGTCTGAATTTACAGTCATGTTTTCATTTTGACATACTGTACTAACACAATTGATCTAAAATCAGACAAAACCCATAAAATCACAGTAGAAAAAGTTATATTTTTACTGTAACAACCACAAACATGTTTAATGAATCCTATTTCATAACTTTAAATGCAAATATTAATTGTCAATTTTAAAATCATATGCACAAGTTTTGCAAACAAAGTTATTTGCATCCATTTACCTTTCACCCTTTTGTATAACCATTTCAAACTATTTACAGAACAATCAGCTGTTCTGCATTTGTGCCACTCCAAAAAACATTTTGTGTCCACTATAAAGGAGAACATCACAGCCTGATCCCTGCAGGTCTGACAGCAGCAGGTGTATCACTCCTGTTTCTACCTGGAGACAGCAGTCGCCTCATTGTTCTGACACACAACACAAAACTGTCCACAACACTACACACTAACTACACAAGACAACACATTAACTACACACCCCAAACACGCTAAACGTCACAAATCTCTCACATCTCAAAACTCGCTCTCTCTCTCTCTTTCTGCTCTCTCTCTTTCTGCTGTCTCTCTCTCTCACTCTCTCGCCGTCACTCCTAAAACTTCCCCTATTTTTGGGGGGAGGGGGTTTGCTCATAAGCAAAGAGTGCTCGCTAGCGCTGTTCTTACACAGTAAACGTGACGAAACTATTCAGGAAAAACACACGTATATATTGTTTATCATGACTGGTTTTACGTGGCCTATCAACACAATTTAAAAACTGGTATATATCACCTTGTTGCTTTGTCATCTTGAAGTGGTCATGTGATTGTCTTACCACGACTACTTTATTCTTCCTCAGTCAAACAGCAGCACTCATGCGATTGTTTTGCCCCCTGAGCTCCAGGTGTTGTGCTAGACCAGTGGTTCCCAAACTTTTTTTGCTGGGCCCCCCTTGTTTAACAAGAAAAATGTTCGCGCCCCCCACCCCGCGCGTGCACGCGCGCACGCACACGCACGCACACGCACAAACACATCCTTCAACCACACCACCCATATTTTGCTCCATTGGGGTTTATTTCACACCTCAAACATTTATTAAACAATTAAGCAAATACAAATAATCTGCAATAAATTACAGGTAGTAAGAAAATAATACCAACTCTTTTACGCTCAGTCCGCACCTACACGGGTATTTTTGAACACGCAGCTGTTTCGGGCACATGTAAACGGCGTATCGAATCACCGAGAACGGAGATTTTTTAAAACTCCTTTTTTTTGCGTTTACGTGTGGACAAGGAATACAGAGTTTGTCACGCAATGTCAAAGGTATGTGCCTTTTTCACGTCACACTGTGCGCCACGTTATTGTTTACATGAGATGAATTGCAGAATGGCAGATAGAGACAAAATACTGTTACTGTTAATCTGACTATCTGCAGGTTTTACAGGCTTACATATACAGGCCATTACTGTCCCTGCATTTAGAAAGGCAGAGGCATCACGGTGTAATTATTTTACATGTAGTTGTTTTTTTTCCTGTGTAATAATGTTCAACATTGCTATCAATACATTTTTCAAAAAAACCCTCTACAAAATGGGTTCAAAAACATAAACAACTGTGGGATACTGTTTGTCCGTGATTTGAACAGCCCAGCGCTGCTCCCGATGCAGGGAAAACTAATTCTGCAGGGAGACCTACCTCAGCACTTGTGCAGGTGAAGCCAAAGGGAAGATATGCTTCACCATATTTTCTAGTCTTTGGCTTAGAATGAAGTTGGTTTGGAAACATATTCAGCGATGCTTCATCTCCTGCTTTGCGTTTGTGTGGGCGCCCCGTGCTAACATTGTCCAAGCGTTGTTTTTGTTTTTTTGTTTTTTTCCCTTTTCATGCCGCGCCCCCCCTGCAATAGCTCTGCGCCCCCCTAGGGGGCGGGCCCCACACTTTGGGAACCACTGCACTAACTACACAAGACAACACATTAACTACACACCCTGTTGTGAAATCGGTTTATGTTGTCCTAGTAAGGCTACCATGGGGGCAGCCACTAGGGGTCGCTATAATACTGGTGTGTATATGTTTCTTCAGAAATGGATGTAGCCACGTACACTGCTGCTACAATTCAATAAAAGCGGTTCGTGCTTGAGAACCCTGCGTCTTATTGCCTCCGATCATGACATGGTGCCAGAATTGAGGACTTCACGCCGAGTTACACGGAGAAATGGCTAAATTTGGACCTCCGGAGCCGTTCGACTTTACACAGCCGGCAGAGTGGCCGATATGGCGGCAGAGATTCTCCCGTTCTCGAGTAGCGTCCCAGCTAGGGATGGAGAGCGGCGAAGTGCAGGTGAACTCGCTTCAATATATGGCTCATTTGTGTTTCCTGCTGCTACAGAGGCCAGGCCAAGTCCGCAGTTTGAGTATGATCTGGTTATACAAAAGTTCGATGAGCACTTTGTCCCAAAGAGAAACGTTATCCACGATCGCGCCTGTTTTCACAAACGGAGCCAGAGGGTCGGGGAGACGGTCGAGGCTTTTGTGCGGAGCCTGTACGAGCTCGCACAGCACTGCGAGTTCGGCGGCAGTAAAGACGAGCAGATCCGGGACCGTATCGTGATTGGATTAATTGACAAAGATGTTTCACAAAAACTCAAGCTCGAGGCGGACTTAACTCTAGATAAAGCCATTCAACTAGCATGCCAGAGTGAACAAGTCAAACAGCAAAGTGCGGAGCGAGTGGAAAGCACTGTGAATGAGGTGAAACAGAGGCATTATAGAATAGAATAGAATTCAACTTTATTGTCATTGCACATGCACAGGTACAGGGCAACGAAATGCAGTTTGCATCCATCCAGAAAGTGCTTTAGTCGTGATATAGATAGATAAAAAACCGCTAAATAGCAGATTCTGGAGAGACACTGAGCCTCGCGTTGTTCACGCGCCGCCATCTTGGTCAATAATAGTATAGATATGCAAGTATATTACAGAAATGGGTCTATTGTGGTATGTTATAATGCACACGGTATGAAGTATGTTATGAATATGCTATAACTATAAGTATGTACAGGCTGTAGTGAGTACAAGCTATGTACAGGCTATGAACAGGATATAAATATGAAAAACTATACAGAATATGAAATAAATAACTTTACAGAAATATGAGATATACAGTTATACAGAAATGGGAACTATGCAAGTTGTAAACAGTTGTAAGGTTAAAAATTATTGTATGTACAGAATGATTATTTACACAGAACTATACAGTAGTGCAGTTAAGATAAGTGAGGGTGTGGATAATTTCTACAGAGGCTGTATAAAGTGCTGGTGGTTGTGAGTGGTGGTTCAGTCCATGTTATTATTGTGTGTTTGAGGGTACGGTTGTCCATTGTGGGTGTGTGTATGTTCAGTCCATGTGTTAACGTGGGTCAGATGTCAGGAGGCAGAGTTCAGGAGTCTGACAGCTGTGGGGAAGAAGCTGTTCCGGTACCTGGTGGTCTTAGTCCGGAGGCTCCTGTAGCGCCTCCCAGAGGGCAGGAGGGTGAAGAGTCTATGTGATGGGTGACTGGGGTCTTTGATGATTTTCCCAGCCCTTTTCAGACACCGCTTCCTGTAGATGTCTTTTATGGCAGGAAGTGGTGCTCCGGCGATGCGCTGGGCAGTTTTCACGACCCTCTGCAACGCCTTCCGGTCCGAGGCAGAGCAGTTCCCGTACCAGACTGTTATACAGTTGGTCAGGATGCTCTCGATGGTGCAGCGATAGAAGTTCACCAGGATGTCTGAGGACAGGTGGTTCTTCCTCAGAGTCCTCAAGAAGAGGCGCTGGTGAGCCTTCTTGACCAGCTTGGAGCAGTTGGTCGTCCAGATGAGATCCTCGGAGATGTGGACACCCAGGAACTTGAAGCTGCTCACACGCTCCACAGCCGTCCCCTTAATGTGGATGGGTGGATGTGGGTCAGCATTCCTCCTGTAGTCCACGATGAGCTCCTTGGTCTTCTCGGTGTTAAGCAGCAGGTTGTTTGTGTCGCACCACTCAGCCAGACGATCCACCTCCTCCCTGTAGGCGGCCTCATTGTTGTCACTGATGAGGCCAATCACCGTGGTGTCATCTGCAAACTTAATGATGGTGTTGGAACCATCAGCAGGTCTGCAGTCATGGGTGAAGAGGGAGTAGAGGAAAGGGCTCATCACACAGCCTTGTGGTACACCGGTGTTCATTGTGATTGTTGATGAGCAGCGGTTATCCAGCCGGACATGTTGGGGGCGGTTGGTCAGGAAGTCCAGTAACCATTTGCAGATGAGGGAACTGATGCCCAGGTCTGTCAGTTTCCTGATGAGTTGTGAGGGGTGGATTGTATTGAACGCTGAACTGAAGTCTATAAACAGCATTCTGGTGTAGGTGTTGTTGTTGTCCAGGTGTGAGAGGACAGAGTGCAGTGCGATGGAGACTGCATCCTCTGTGCTCCTGTTCTGGCGGTATGCAAATTGGTGGGGGTCCAGGGTGGGGGGGAGACAGGATTTGAAGTGTGCTAGGACCAGCTGCTCTAAGCACTTAGTGATGATGGGGGTGAGTGCTACTGGGCGGTAGTCATTGAGGCAAGATGGGTTGGAATTTTTGGGTATCGGGACGATGGTGGTGGATTTGAAGCAGGCCGGTACCACAGCGTGGGCCAAGGACAGGTTGAATATGTCTGTCAGCACTCCTGCAAGCTCCCCAGAACACGCTCTGAGAACACGCCCGGGGATGCCATCAGGACCTGCAGCCTTGTGGACATTGATTATTGATCATTATAACAGCATGAGAAGGAGTTACTACCAACCTCGTCAGGTACGTGAGCAACAACATGGTGAGAGTAACCCAAAATGCCAAAGATGCAACAGGGTGCATGAGAAAAGAGAAAACTGCCCAGCCTGCAATAAAAGATGCAGAAAGTGCAATAAGTTGGGACACTTTGAAGTTGTATGCAAAACCAAAATGCTAAAAGAGGTCAGGGCTGAGTCTGTAGAGGACTCAGATGAGGATTCATTCTTCATAGGGGAGCTTTTTCTGGGAGCAGTAACTGAGCCAAAAACAACAGTGATTGAGGAGTCAGGCTCAGATGCCGACTGGGACATTGAGCTACTGGTAAATAGCAGTCCAGTTGATTTCAAAATTGATACAGGCGCAGACACCTCTGTTATGACAGAAACGACCTTTAATAAGCTGCAGCAGAGACCCAAACTTATCCAGTGTAAGCCAACTGTGTACAGCCCTGGTGGAAAAGTCAAGTGCGTGGGTAAATTTCTTGCTACTACAGTGTACAAAGGCCAAAAGTACCAGTACTGGATTACAGTTATAAAAGGGCAATATGCAAGTAACCTACTGGGACTAGTCGCTAGAGTTAACAAAATCAGTAGTGATTTAACAGAGGATGTGTTCGGAGAAATTGGCCTGCTGAACTGTGAACCTGTAAAAATCGAGCTGACCGAAGAAGCAGTGCCGTACAGTGTAACCACCCCACGCCGGGTGCCTTTTCCTCTCCTCCCAAAGGTGGAAAAGGAAATAAAGCGCATGCTCAAACTTGGCATCATTGAGGAAGTCACCGAGCCAACAGACTGGTGTGCGCCAATGGTGCCTGCTCCGAAGCGCAACAAGGATGAGGTCAGAGTGTGTGTGGACTTAAAACGTCTGAATAAGGGTGTAAAGCGCGAACGGTACATCTTGCCCACATTGGATGACATAACTCCCAAGTTAGCAGGGGCTAAAGTTTTCTCCACTTTGGATGCCTCCAGCGGGTTCTGGCAGATACCACTGGACCCCAGCTGCCAAAAACTAACCACGTTCATAACTTCCATGGGCAGGTTTTGCTTCAGACGCCTGCCATTTGGCATAACTTCAGCACCCGAGATCTTCCAGCGGCTCATGAGCACCTTGCTCAAGGGCCTAGAGGGGACTGTCGTCGTGATGGACGACATACTGGTTTTCGGGGCTAACAAAGAGGAGCATGACCAACGCTTAGATGCAGTATTACAGACAATCAAAGCATCAGGCCTTAAGCTCAACAGGACCAAGTGCCACTTCGGAAAGAATGAACTACAGTTCTTCAGTCACATCATCAGTGCAGATGGTGTGAAACCTGATGATGGCAAGGTGGAGGCTATTGCTAGGATGCCCAGCCCCACCAATGTAGAACAATTCAGGCAGGTACTCGGATTAATAAACTATGTTGGAAAATTCCTGCCGGGCCTCTCCACGGTGCTGCACCCCTTCTCCAACCTACTCAAGAAAGAGACTGTATGGGTGTGGGGCGAGCCTCAGGAGCAAGCATTCAACAAAGCAAAAGCAATGCTCGTGGCTGCACCAGCACTTTGTTATTATGATGCAGGCCGACCAACAGTTGTCAGTGTGGACGCCAGCAGCTATGGCCTGGGTGCTGCACTGTTACAGGACCATGAGGGGGAGTTACGGCCCGTTGCTTTTTGTTCTCGCATGCTCACAGACGCAGAGAAAAGATATTCGCAGATCGAAAAAGAGTGTTTAGCATCTGTCTGGGCCTGCGAACGTTTTGCCCACTACATCCAAGGCATGGGTCATGTACGTCTACAAACTGACCATAAGCCCTTGATCAACTTGTACGACCTTGATAAAACGCCACTGAGATGTCAGAGACTGCTGATGCGGCTGATGCGATTCAATGTCACTGCTGAGCACGTTCCCGGCAAACAGTTAGTGGTGGCGGACGCACTCTCCAGACATCCACTGCACGGATGCTACCCGTCCGAGACAGACAGCCAGGTCAAGGCATATGTGAGCAACGTAGTGACAAGCAAACCTATCAAGTCACATAAGTTGGAGGAAATTCGTAGAGTTACACAGAGGGACCCAGAGCTTCAAAAAGCAATCATCTTCATCAGACAAGGGTGGCCTCGGAGAATGGCAAAGAGCTCACCACTGCAAGGCTTTTATCCAGCCAGAAGCCACCTTTCAGAATCAGATGGTCTAGTGCTCTACCACGATCGCATCGTAATTCCCACAGCACTCAGACCCAGTGTCCTTGACCAATTACATGAAGACCACCAAGGACTAACTAAATGTAGAGAGCGCGCAAGATCAACAGTGTGGTGGCCCAACATTGGACTTCAAATAACACACAAGGTGAGGTCATGCATCTTTTGCAGAGAGCACAAGCCTACACAGTGACGGGAACCCCTCGTGACTACTCCTCTGCCCAATGGCCCCTGGCAAAAGATTGCAGCTGATCTGTGCGAGTTGGAGGGTAAGAACTTTCTTGTCGTTGTTGACTATTTTTCAAGAGACATTGAGATTGCTTCCCTCACTACAACAACCAGCAGACAGGTCATTAACAAGCTTAAACACATGTTCGTTAGATGGGGCATCCCGTTAGAACTGGTCAGTGATAATGGGACGCAGTTCACATCATCAGAGTTCCAAGACTTCACACTGAGTTATGGCTTCACCCACACTACGTCGAGCCCTCATTACCCCCAGTCTGTGGCGTGTCCAGCGGGGTGGCCTGGGGGGGCACAGGCCACCCCCCCAACCAGACTGGCCACCCCAGGTGCCACCCCGAAGCCAAAACAATAAAATCCAATGAAATCTCAAATGTACGATTATGTTTTCACAGTGAAGCTCAGATATCCGAGTGTAAGCGAATGCAGCATCGGCTTCTGCGCTATGAGCATCATGTTAGCAAAGGTAGGAGAGCCAAGCACGAAAGACAGCATCACAGAAAACAGTTTTTCGGCGAAAGATTAACAGTTTAACATAGCTGGACTGGCCATCGGGCATGGCGGAGCTTCCACGGCGGCTAGCAGGTGGATGAGGGAAGAACTGAACTTCAGGTAAGAAGTTATGACCTGCAGTCTATCTGGGTCAGATATAAACCAAGTTTAGGTGGAGTTTATTTTCGTTGTGCTGACTTTTTACAGTCAGTTACAATAACTCGTACTGCGTGCTAGCTAGCATGACGGAGTTTCTATACAGCTGGGTGGGTGCTGTGATGTTACTGATAGTGAACTTTATTTTATTCATAAGGTTAGTTTGTAGAGTTGCCAACGGCTCCTTAAAAATGGAATGGTCCCTCATTCAGAGAAAATATTACAGGTTTTGTATTGAGCTGAGAAGAGACGGAGTTTGTCCTGTACTTTAACTATAATGAAAAAGACACAAAGCTGGAGTTATTCTGTTGTTACGCTGCACAGCTGCCTCTTCTTCGCTCATTCTCTCCCCCTCCCTCTCCTGTTGCTACTTCAATCATGAAACTGATCAATGATCAGCTGATCGGCTTTTCTCTTGTTTATTTATCGCCCACTTTGCGCCAGAAAGAGGAAACCAGCGGATGTCGTGCTAAACAACAGCAGCACCTTTAAGCTTGATCAGCTGTTGTTAGAATTTATTTAATATTAATTTCTAGTATCAGCTGATGTTTGCTGGAGCCACAGCTGTAAAGCTGCTGGTCATGATATCGGTTTGGTTATCTGGTGAGAGGGAAACATGAAGATGAAACCAGGAGATGTCCTTACTGAATCATCAGAGCTGAACAGGTGATGGAGAAACAGGTTTACCTTTTAGGTGACATGAATGAGTTGAAGGGAAGTTATGAACTGTTTCTGAGAGACAAATAAACACCAGGATCCTTTTCTACGTAGCTGACAGCTGGTAACTGTGCAGGGGCGGATCTAGCAAAGTTATGCCAGGGGGCCAGGTAGGGCATTAACAGGGAGAGGGGGGCACAAAGAAATACTTTTCTTACTTATTCTCATTTAAAATATCTAGCTTTTATTAAACAATTATCTGAATCTTTCGAACAAAGTTTTTATCTGACGTAAAATTTATAGAAATCATACATAAACCAACAAGACAGTGTACATCACTGTCACAACAGCGTTCGTTTTCATTCAAAGGCTTTATGGCTTTAATACCTGGTGGGTCGGTCTCTGGTCAGAATGCCCAATTTTTTTGTCCCAGTCCAGCCCTGCAGGTTAATACTGGCAGTGTCACCATGCCAGCTGACTGTATTTCATCTTCAGCCAGTGTTGTTCTTTATACATCAAATATTACCAAAGTTTACCATAAGGCAGCATAGAAAGTATTTACTTCTTTTCATTTGTTTCCCCACTTTTTTCCTGTTTCAAAATCAAACACCAGTTTGTAAGAAGATTATCTTCTTTTTTTTAATAAGCAGATAAAGTTTTGCATTGGCTAATTTGCCAATTGTATGTTAAAAATGTTTGTGCCCAAAACATATGTGCATTATATGTCAGTAAAAATACTATGCAAATATTGCTGTCCTTCAATGCTGCGTAAACACTGACAAAGCACTGATTGTATCTCTTGTACTTCATCAACGCAGTATCTAAAAACTTTGCACCATAGTGGTTAAAACGTCATTCTAATAAGAGTCAAAAGCAAATTCAGTTATTAGGTTTACAGGGTTATTGAATGATGGTTAACTGTTGGTAGAATTTTTTTAACATTATCTGCCAATTACATCTGCCACCCTTCTCCAAATCTGTGCCCCTACCTGGCCCCCCCAACAAAAATTTTCTAGACACGCCACTGCCCCCAGTCAAATGGAGCTGCTGAAAGAGCCGTCCAAACGGCCAAGTACATTCTCAAACAGCCTGACCCCTGCTTAGCCTTAATGAGTTACCGCTCTACACAAATTGCAGCAACCGGTGCAAGCCCAGCTCAACTTATGACAGGACGTCAAATCCGCACCACCGTCCCAGTACTCGAAAAGACATTGCTGCCCAGTCCAGTCAATAGGGACACGGTGTGCCAAAGGGATGCTGCAGCTAAGGACTCTTACAGATTCTTCTACAACCGCAGACATTCAGCTCGTCCACTTCCTGAGCTTCTCCCAGGCCAGGATGTTGTAGTGAAGCTTGACGGGGAAAAGGGATGGACGACTCCAGCCAAGGTCATCAGTAAGTCTAAGGAGCCGAGATCCTACTTGGTGGAGATGGTGAATGGGAACGTGACTCGCCGCAACAGACGACACCTTCTGCCTGTCCCAGGCACCGCTGATCCTGAGGAGCAGCAGCAGAGCACTGTTCCAGCTACACCGACTACTCCAACTAAAGGAGCGGCTGCTTCCCAAGAACCACCAGTAAGGCAGGTATTGCCAGTTCCTGTCCTGGGGTCTCCTCTCCACCCTACCACACCTGTGAGAGCGACTTCCAGGGGGCAGGAGATTAAAGTACCTCTCAGATTCAGAGACTGAGGGCTATCTCCTTTCTATGTTCTAAGGGCAGAATAATCCCTTATCAGGACTGAGGGTAGTCTACCCCTGTGATGTCCTGCATTCTGTCAACACTGTTTTATGTTTAAAGTACTTTTGTTAAAGGGGGAGATGTTGTGAAATCGGTTTATGTTGTCCTAGTAAGGCTACCATGGGGGCAGCCACTAGGGGTCGCTACAATACTGGTGTTATATGTTTCTTCAGAAATGGATGTAGCCACGTACACTGCTGCTACAATTTAATAAAAGCGGTTCATGCTTGAGACCCCTGCGTCTTATTGCCTCCGATCATGACACACCCCAAACACACTAAACGTCACAAATCTCTCACATCTCAAAACTCGCTCTCTCTCTTTTTCTGCTCTCTCTCTCTCTCTCGCCGTCACTCCTAAAACTTCCCCTGTTTTGTTTTGTTTTTTTGCTCATAAGCACAGAGTGCTTGCTCGCGCTAACGTGGCGAAACTATTGAGGAAAAAACGCTGCGTATATATTGTTTATCATGACTCTGGTTTTAAGTGGCCTATCAACACACTTTAAAAACTGGTATATATCACCTTGTTGCTTCGTCTTTAAGTGGTCATGTGATTGGCTTACCACGACTACTTTATTCCTCAGTCAAACAGCAGCACTCATGCGATTATTTTGCCCCCTTAGCTCCAGGTGTTGTGCTAGACAGTGATCGTGATTACCGTCAGCGGGAGCGCGCAGCTGCTTAAAGCTGTAGCGTCCAGATTAGGGGTGGGCGATATAAACGATATACGATAGAAACGATATAGATTTGGCCAACGATAGAGATTTTGACTATATCACGATATCGCATGTTGATGATGTCATCAAGCTGCGCCTGTTTTGGTAGAAAGTATCACAGCGGCTACAACCATTATCATCAGTAAATTATGTTCTCCTGACTGAAGTTTGGCCCGTGTATAGCATCCTGCTATGCAATTGCATTTGTCCCTGACCACCAGAATCCCTCACGTTAACTTTTATCGAGTGGAAAAAAAGTTAGCGTTCATCCTCCAGCTTCACTGTGCTAATGTTATGCTAACATAGCTGTGTCGCTAGCAATCACGTAGCACAACATTATATACCAGGTAGTCCAACTTCGGTAACCCTGCAAACGCCACTGCTGTTTAGTTTTCTGTCTTCACTTATGTTGGAAGTGGTAGCAGAGCTGTACGTTTTAATTAGTTTCAAAAATCTCTGTCAGAACATGGTATGAAATGTTTAGGTATAAACTAGCGAGCTAACTTCCTGTTAACTTCTAACTCCGTTAAATTTAATAAATTCTGTTTTCATGGATGCCTGGATGTTAAACTTAATTGTTACACCCGATAAAGCAGCAACGCTGATGATTTAATTAAAGATGAAAGAATTTAGACTGTTTTTAACTCTCAGTGTTCGTTTGACTTTGGGACCTGAAGGGGATGGGGTTTTGGACCCAGATTACTCCTCACTACGGCAGCCGTAATGCTCTGACAATCCATCAAGCAGTCCATCAGCAGGCTTACCAAAGTTGTACTAAAACATTTTTTAACAGATTTCTGCACGCCAAAATCGGTTCAAGGTCAGTGAGCACAACCAGAATTCATACATAAGGCACACTCTCGATTTTTGAGAAAATTAAAGGATTTTAAGTGTGCCTTATAGTTTGGAAAATACGAAAAGAATATATCGTGATATATATCGTTATCGCACATGCTTCAAATTATATCGCGATATGAATTTTAGGCCATATCGCCCAGCCCTAGTCCAGATTACTTATGTAGACAGCTACTTCCGTGTGACTGGTATAAGATGCGGTAAGCTGAACACAGCTTCAACCGTCTGTTTGTTGAAAAATAGTAACGGACCGCATTTTCTTGTTAGTAACTGTAACGGCGTTGTAATGACAGGAATAGTAATTAGTTAGATTACTCGTTACTGAAAAAAGTAACGCCGTTACTTGTAACGCTATTATTCCCATCACTGCTCAGTGCTGTGGTAGAACTGAAGGGTTTCAAATGGTTTGTCAGGTAAGGTGGTGCCAAACCATCGACACTCTTAGAAACAAGTAATAGACTTTAAACTGGATCTGAAATGTACTGGGAAAGCTAAAACAGCAAAGTGATCAAACCCATGGAGACCATTCAAGTGTAGAACACATGACTGTCTCAGTTACAATCCAGTAATCTATTTGGGTACATTTGATGTACAATAGGACTTTTATTTTGGAAGTCTGTGGTATTTGTCATTATTCCTCTGAGTGAGCACGACCACCGTTCTCTGAGTCAGACTGGGTGCCAAAAAGTGATTTACTGAATGGGCAGTTTCTGCAGGTCAGACCTATCTGCAGCTTTTATCCCACCTGTCCGCACATTCTCACCGACTTACATTCCTCACAGTGAGTCACTGATGATGCACAAAGATAATCACAGCAGGCAGAAGTTAAACACAGCACAGCTGACTGAACAGATCACATTTATGAGTGATGTCATGAAACTGACATCACTCAGAGTAAACAATGAGCGAGGTAGAGGCTAACCTTATTTTCCCTGTGTGGTTGTTTGAAGCAGACAGCAGTCCGACGAGCTGCATACATACAAGACAGGGTAAGGAAGACTATGACTTGTACTCACCTAAAGAGTTTAAATAACTCTTTATTTATTTTTGATCAGAACCCCCCATGTTGGTGTTCTTGGCCCCCTGTTAAAAATCCTGGGGAAGCCCCTGCACAGCTAGCCCAGTTGCCTGCTTTACTTTTAATGCTAACCTCGCTGTGCTGCATTCCATGTAGCGGCGTGTCTCATTGGCTGACACCAAATTCCTTTCATAGGTGCGTCCAATCAGCGTCACCGTGCTATCTCGCTGGTGGCTCGCTGGCCCCGCCCCCTCTCTGGAGCTGGGAATGACAGTGAGGAAGAGGTCTCCGTTGGTGTCCGAGCACCGAGCAACAAGTCCGCCAGAGAAACACCGACAGAAAGTCCGCGAAGCGAACGGCGAATAGGGCTCAGAGCGGCGCTGTGACCCGGCAACTTCCCGGGGATTGAGTCGTGAGACAGAGGCGGAGGTCGGGCTGAAGCAGGTGAGGCTTCCAGCGCTTTCTGTTCGCTCTCAAGTGGCTTTGTTATCAACAGGTGCCGCTAGCAGCTAGCTGCTAATGCTAGGGTCGAATAAAGTGCGTTTCTCCGAGCAGGGCGGCTCGCTGACGGGCCAAACCGACCCAAGTGTCCGAGTTTAGGCTGTGAACGGAGCCGTTCCGCCCCGGATCCCTGCCGCTCGAGTGAGAGAAGCAGGAAAACACAAAGAGGCTCGGGAGTGAGCTAAAGTTGGCCAGCTGTCAGTGAGACAAACTCCAGGCTGGGGGAGAGGTACCTGCACACACCGCTCAGCTTATCTTTATTACAGTTATTCCACCTCAGCAGGGACTAAAAGCGCCATTTTTACTAAAGACCTGCTGAAGTTCACCTGACTGCTGGACAACAAGTCAAACTACAGGAAGCTGTATTTACAGTGAGCTGCTTATTTCCCCGTACAGAGAAATAAAGTGTTTGTTTCCTGTTCCCTGCCGCTCCCCGTGACTGCTGTGGAAGGAAATGTGTTTTTGAATGGAGCGTTATCAGGGTCCGAGATTACCGAGGACTGGAGAGTGTCAGTGGGCGGCTGGGATTCAAACCTTCAGTCGGTGTGAAGGGCAAACCCAGCCCGGCCTCCTCACGCACTCCTCTCAGCGTTTGGGGTTTCTTTATATTTTCTTTCTCTTAATTATTTGTTTGTTTTTTACCCCTCATATACGTTTCCAGTCATGTTTTGTGTGCTTTTTTGGGGGTTTATTCTTCATTTAGTGGTGTTTTTAAAAAACAAACAAACATTTGTGACGGGCTTTCAGTAAATGGTTACTTTTTTCCTAATTTGTTTTTGAATTTGTTTGTTTTTAGTTTTTGCCCCACACTTTTATTAATTTATTCTTTTTTGGTAAATTGATTTGTTAAGTTTACATTTTCCTCATAAATATTTGTATATTTTAGTCATTTTTGGAGGGAATTTTTTTTGGAATGTTTTTGTATTTTATTTTTAATTTTTTAACGTAACATTTTTTAAACATTTTTGTCAATATTTGAATTCTTTCCCTTTTTTATTATTTTGATAATTGAGTTTAGAAAAAGTCATACCTTTATGAAAAAACTAATCAATTCATAGTTTGTGTTTCTTGTAAATTTGTAGTTCTCTGGTCTTGTTTTTGGCGAATTCTGTCCTAAATATTTGAGTCTTGTGAATGTGGGCGGTGTCAGATGTCTGTGGGCGGGGCATTGCTCTAGAGAGAGTGGTGGCTACATCAGTGCGGAGTCGGCATATTTGAAAATTCACTTTTCATTTATTATTTTTTAATAGCCTTTATTGGATGGAGACAGAGAGGAGACACAGCGGGGGGTCGGACTCGTACCCGGCTTCCTGGCCATGGAGCACGCGGTCGCCAGCTCACCCTCTGAGTAAACTGGTGTCCAGAATTCATTTATCTGATTGGAAATCTGTGAATAAAGTTACAATGCAGTTGCTGTGAATGTTGAGTCTTACAAACAGTGTGGTTTGGACTGAGCTGCGAGCGCAGGTCCCACTAAAGGGCGTCATGCCCTCACGCCACCATCACAGAGTCTGTTTGGGAGATCTCAGTCAGACGAGGAGGCGCTGGAGGTCGCCGTGCTCCTCCTGTGCCTCCTCACACTGAGAAGAGGATGCCAGTCCGGTCCCGGCGTCTCCTCCTAATGCTGCTGGCAGACACAGCAGGTGTGGAGGAGCTGCATTACCTGTGCAGCATGGACACCGACAGAAAACTCCCCTTCCTTGTTGCTGCTGCTCTGATCACACCTGTGCAGGTGAGACGGAATTTGTCACCTTTCAGTGTGAGCTGTTCACGGGGCAGTCAGCTCTCGGGCGCTAGATGTTTGATCTGATGACATCAGGACTGCCTTAGCGTCTCACGGCGTGTTTGGGCGCGGTGAAGTGACCGCAGTCGGCGGCTGGTTGGATGTGATGACTCGTTGCTGCGTCTGCAGTTTCCTGCACACGGTCACGGTTCAGCTGCACATGCGTGTCTGGCATGTTCGTGGAAAGTTTTCTCACCTGTAAGAGTTTCACATCAGGGCTCCAGACTCTGAGTGCTCTCCACCTTTTAGATGCAGCTCCCCTTGCTGTGTGTTCGGCCCTCAGACCCAAATGAAGAAATAAGATGAGTGAGGCTCTGCAGGAGAAGTGAGTTTTCTCTGAGAACTACTAGTGTTTATCTTTTTGGAGAAGGAACTATTGGACTTTTCTGATTTATTTTGAAGTCAGAGCTTTCCCTGAAGCTCGTCTTTGTTGTCCTTAGTAAGGCTGTTGTTATCTGTGAGGGTGCTGTGGAAGTCAGGTCAGGCTCCGGTGTTTGGTTTCCTCGTCAGCTGACGTAGATTTGGTTCTGCAGCAGAGGAAGAGAGCTGCAGGTGTTGTGCGAGCTGGATGTGGAGGGTCATCGGCTGAATTTCAGAAAGCGATGGGAGCCTCACTTTACTCTCCACGCCAAGCGCTGGTGAAGCAGTGAGGTGAGGACGGGGCTGAGGGCGTCCGGCCAAAGAGAGACAGACGTCCTCTGTTCTCAGGAATGCTCGCTCGCTCGCTGCTTCTCTGGCCTGATTGGGGGGCTTGTGCCGGGGCCCACTGGTCGCTGCTATCTGATTTGGTCCAGTTAGGTCCTCAGGCAGTGGGACGCTGCTGAAGTCCAGGTGTGTTACCACCAGGTGTGTATGAGGACTGAGTTTAGTCCTTTTCATTCTTTGATATTTTTTAATATAATTTTACAAAATTTCCTTATTTAATCTGCCAGAGACCAGCACCTTCTACTTTTACTTCACCAGACAGTCTGATTGCTTTTGTTTTGAAAGACCCAGCACTTCCTGTCTCGTGCTTCCTTCCTCACAAACACGGCCCTGCTGACCAGTCTGTCCTGCTCAGGTGAGCTGGTTAGTTAGTGGCTCAGGGACCAGTTCTCCACCTGTTGCAGGTTCTGGTTCTGGTGCAGAACCTCCAGAGCAGAAGCAGGACTACGTCACCAGCTGCAGTCCAGCGCAGAGGTGGAGGACTTCGTCCGCAGGATGAGAGCCTTCCTGGGGAAGCAGCAGTAGGGATGGGTACCGGTGGCACCGGTTCTGACATAAACGGTAGTAACCAGACCGAAAAGCAGCGCACATTTTGGTGCTTTATTTTGGTGCTTTTTTTTTTCTTGAGATGTCATACACTTTGGATTCTAGCCAATCATTTTACCTTTACAAGGATAGTAGGCGGGGCCAGGTACGTACGTTCTTTTAGAGCAGAGCTACAGATTAAAAATGCCCAAGGCAAAGCGGTCAAAAGTCTGGCTGTACTTCACAGCAAAAGATGCAAACTCAGCAGCCTGCAACAAGTGCTTTAAGCCCCACGCCCCGGTACCGGGAGCAAAAAGGAGGAGATCACGTTTAATCGGTTATAACACGGGGTGAGAAATATAAGTCCAGACATGTGTGGTATCCACAGAAACCTCGGAATCTCAGCTAAAATGTCATATAAACCATTTCTACAACCACCAAACTCAACGAAAACAAGCCATGATTAAACGAGCAGTTATGTAAATGCGCACAAGTCCGCTAAACAAACAAGGCGAACCAGAAATTCTCCAGACTTCATGTAACCTGCTAAAGAAAAGCTGGTTATCTTCCAGAGCTATCACCAATTCCACACACCAAGTTTCACCACACTCTGACCAAAATTCACTGAATGAGCCGCAAAAGAAGACCACAAAAACACACAGCGGCGCAAATGCGCTAAGACAGAAATTGGCTTACCGTCCAGATTTCCTCCGTTATTTTTGCCGGTAGCCGGTAGCCATGTGATTATCAGCAGTTACCACGCCTACCTAGTGGCATCAGTCGTTTTCCATCAACAACCTCCATTTTAGACCCACCTATAGACACGTGACTGGACAGACGTCACATGCAGTAAATTTGGACCCACGTGGGTTTTGGCATTACAACGTCTGATTGGTTGACGTAACGTGAACGTGGAATGTTACTGTGACTCTATTGGCTCGAACAATTAAAAAGAGGTGTCAATCATGCAAATTAACCAAAAGAAACCAAAGTTACAGCCCCTCAGAGTTTAAAGGGCCAGAGGCCAATTAAGCGCTCCATGGCAGAAAAGGCCCATTACCATGTAAATGTGTGGTTAATTCTTCAAAAACGCAGTTTTAGGCATGTTGATAAAATTAATTAATGACTGCTCTTAAATACCTAAAAAAATCAACTGGCGTGGTGTCCAATTGTGTGCAAGAATTGGACATTTTTGTACAACGTCTGGATATTCATGTATTGACAGCACTGTAATTTTTCACTGTTTCACTTTAAAAACATAAATCTTTGCACAGATGATGTTTAGATGTTGTTACGGTTCTTATCATTTTGCAGAAAAAAAGAGACTGCTAAAAATAAAAACATGAGAGG
Source organism: Oreochromis niloticus (assembly GCF_001858045.2). Lineage (NCBI taxonomy): Eukaryota > Metazoa > Chordata > Actinopteri > Cichliformes > Cichlidae > Oreochromis > Oreochromis niloticus. Next base: position 29,981,467 of record NC_031983.2, read on the forward strand.
TTTTTGGACCAAGTTTGTGCTCTCCATTCTTTAAGCACCGGCACCGTTTCAAAAGTACCGATTTGGCACCGGTATCGGATAAAACCTAAACGATACCCATCCCTAAGCAGCAGCAGACTGAGCGGCAAAGAAACGTGACAGGAAGGGCCGGGAACTTTCAGAATAAGAGCCAGGACGTTGCTCTCCAGTCAACCGATCAGATTTTGTGAGACAACGTGAAAGGCTGTTAGAGGCTGTGGTGTTTCTGGAGGGTGGGGGAGGAATCAGTGTCATATTCAACATGTTTAAATCCACTCGCGTGTCCGTGACTCAGATGAGACTTTCTCACTTTCAGTTTGTTTTTTGCTCACATAAAATAATTGAAGTTGTTTTTGTTATGTTTCTGTGTGTCCGCCCTCCGCTCCCTGATCTGTTTTCCTGTCTGGTACAGGCTGGTACAGCCGTGTGTGTGTGTGTGTGTGTGTGTGTGTGTGTGTGTGTGTGTGTGTGTGTGTGTGTGTGTGTGTGTGTGTGTGTAACAAAACTCATTCACACTCATGAAGTTCTGAGAACAGCTGGTGGAGGTGGAGGAAGGGGCTGTTATCAGGATTGTTATTGATTGTTTATCTTGATCGAGTCACATGATCAGTAACATGAAACACTCACAGCTGCAGTTTGTGAAACTGTCAGATTAAATGTTGGACTGTTTGTTTCTGGGAACAATCTCGTGTTGGTTGTGTGAGCTCGTCTTTGTCATAGTTGTGTAATTGTCTCGGTGGGACAAATGTCTCTTCAGTCTCTGAGGAAGACAAACTGCTAACAGACCGATGACTTTACCTCTGTGTTTTTACAACCACTGGAAGCTAAATGTGAATGATGGCAGTGAAACGCCCCCAGAGGGCGGCGTGTGACGGGACGGGCGGCGTGTTGAGTTAGAACATGCCCTTTCTGATGGTCTGAGGGCAGCGATCCAGCAGGAAACGGCTGCAGGTCCTGATCAGCTTCGATTCAGGCTTTTCCAGCCAAACTGGGTTTCAAATCAAGCTCCGCCCCATCCCCCGCAAAACCAAAACACTCAGCAGGAGGGCTCGCCCGCTCCTCCTCACCCCCTCGCTGTCAGCTGATTCTCTTCAAGCACTGACTTGAGTCCAGTTTTCTTTCTGCTGTAGGTCAAACACCTGCAGTCGTATCGGCCTTTAATGAAGCCATTAAACAGCAAACGTGTGTTTAAAAACTGAGACCACATCAGTTTTACGCTCCCGGAGTCACTTTTGCTACAGGAAACCTCACAACGTGCATTCTGGCTAACGGTTAAAGGCTGGTATCAGCCTGTGGGAGGGGTGCGTGCTCAGGGCGAGTGGGAGCACATGCATCCACAGACCAGGATCATCTTCATCTGAATTTTGTAAATATGTCAGGTGTCTCTGAGGCGGTCAGGCGGGAACTCTGTCTGTTTTTATTCACTTGAACCTATGATTTCGCTGAATTAGACATTAATGTGAGCGCTCAGTGCAGCTCCTCGGACGTGGAGGTTTCTGAAGACTCGGGTCGGGACGTCGTGCAGTCGGAGATGGAGCCGGGCGCTTGATGGAGCGGCTCGGGGCTGCAGTGCATGTGTGAAACCCGATGAATGAGTTGGTCTGTGTGATTCAGGAGTGCACGGAGCTGTTCGTGGTCCAGAACTGTCTGCAAACCCTGTTAAGCTTTAGGTATCGATTGATACTCGAGTACTCGTCTGACTGCAGCGGTCGTTAGTACTCAGGTGTGCTCACCTGGACACAGAGTTGAGGACAGACTTCACACATTTAATTCTGTAAACTGAGCTTTGCTGGTTGTTATGTGTGTTTGTACTCCTGTCACTGTAAACGTAGATGACCTCTGTGAATATTAAAGATGATGGGGGGGCTGAGAGCGGGGGTCAGGCTTGGTTGCATATCTCAGTATTTTACTCGATTATTATTTGTGTGCCTGTAAACGAGCGCGTGCCCTCATCAGGTCGGTGTGTTTGTGCACAGCTCAGAGACGAGAGCTGAAAGTGTGGGTTGATGTTTGAATCCCAGCTCTGTGTTTTGGGGACACGCTCCCTTCCCCCATCACAGGAATGCTGTTCCCAGGCTGCCTGGCATTCCTCACTGCTGCATCATGGGCCGTGTGTGTGTCACAGATAACATACAAACATGTTATTGTGTTATTGAGATAAGGCCTCCATCCGTCTCTGTTTATATTCACCTTCTCTCTCTCTTTCTCTTTTGCTTTCCATCCGTCGTTACCTCGCTCGCCCTCTCCCTCCCCTTGTCCCTTGTCCATCCCACCTACCCGGACCACCCGGCTGCAGACAAAGCCGTTGTCATGGTTATGTGTGGGGAGTGGGCGGCGGTCTTGATGTTGTTGCCTTTGAACTAATGACCGAGCTTCATCTGGCGCTGCTGTTAACCTGCTGCCCCTGTCACTAAACCAGCTGTTTGTGTCCCGCACATCTGGCTGAATGTTCGGCGCCCGTCCTGTTCAGACTTTATGGACAGAACGTCCCCACAGTTTGTGAGCAGAAGGTGGACGAAAGAAGCCTCAGAGACGGGTGAGGAGCAGGGAGTAGAAGTGCCTCCTAGCTGGGGGACACCTGGGGGAGAGCCGGTGACAGTTTCAGGAACTCCTCGGTGCTCCTGCAGAGGAGCCGGGGCAGGGAGGTCTTCCCTCCCTAAGCTGCAGATAAGCGTTACAAAAAGGATGGAGAGGTTTGAACGTAGGGTGGATGTTTGGGGTCTTGTGATTGGATAAACTGTTTGCCCACCTGACGTCTCTCTGACTTGCAGCGCCGATCGCTTCACCTCGTCGTTGCCGCTCGTAGCTTGTGCGGCAGCGAAAAGGTTCCTGTCGTGATATTAAAATGCTGTGATGGTGAAACGGGTGTGTCGCGGGACTGTCCTTACTTCCTTTTTAAAGTGATCCTGCTGTGCTTCAGCAGCTCCACCCTGATGAAAATCTGCTGAGTGTTACCTGGTTGGCGTCACGCCTTCATAAATGTGTCCATTTTCCTGTGACCTGTCAGCAGACGCTGTCTGCCTTATCTGCTCCTTCAACACAGGTGACGTTGTGTGTCTGCTTCCTGCACAGGTGACGGTGTCATGGCTGCCTTCTTCACCGACTTGCCCTCCTAAACATCTCGCTAACATAACCACCGTAGAAGCTGCCCGTCTGAGGAATCGAATCAAACGCACCCAGTACAAGACCTGCGTGCATGCGAGGGATGACGACCTCCCATCTGAACGGCCATGTTGCTGGAGAGGGAGGAGGAGGAGATGAAGAGGCGAGGGGAGAACAGCAGCACCGAGAAATGGCCGTGGACTGTCCGGGAGACCTGGGCAGCCGAACGCTGCCTCTGCGGCGCTCCGCTCAGCTGGAGAGGATACGACAGCATCAGGTACGACACAGAGAAACCTGCGTGGGTGGGGCATTTAGCTTCAGGTGTTCAGTTTGGGGCTGTGCATGTTTCACTGTGACAGGTTTTGTGTAACGACAGAGGGATGAAAGCACACCTGAGCTAACCTGTGCTGCTAACCCTCCGAGGCTCAGGTTAGCCAGTGCTCATCAGAGTTCCTGCAAACACATCTCTGATAATTCAGTGCAGGAAACTTCACTAAGTGCATTGTGGGTAAATTTTCAGGCTGATTTGAGCGTGTGGGGGAGGTGTCGGCTCAGAATGAGCTGCAGCCAAGACAACACTGAGGTTTAGTTTCCTCGAGTGGGTGTGGGATTGCTTCGGCTGATTTTTCAGTCCTGAGCATCGTCCATGAAGGTTTTACCTGATGTGGGCTTCATTTACATAACACGCTCACGTGGGCTTTTAGCACAGAGCCAATCACAGCTCAGCGTGCACAGGTCAGTGCAGAGGACGCCATGTGTGCTCTGATGAATGAGGAATATGGAGGGCCTGCTGTGTAACTTCCTCTGCTCTGTGTTTGTGTGTCAGGAGGACCTTCGGCGTCGTAGAGAAGAGGAGGGTCGGCAGCTGGATCTGAACGCCTCACTCAGACTCAGGAACCTCTCCCAGAATCCCTACAGTGGGATCGACAACCCCACATTCCTGCAAGACACACCGCAGCTGCCAGCGCTCAGCAGCCAGCACACACACGCGCTGCTGGGTAACACACACACACACACAGCAGTTATTACTGTGCAGATCTGAGGGGTCAAAGGGTGAGGAGGTGGAAGTTAAAGAGATGCTGACAGAGTTGAAAAAGGAGGGAAGTGAACAGGAATGTCAGACGCCAGTCAGGGAGGGAATTCCTCAAAGAGGGAGTGAAGCACACGACTTAATTAAGAGTTTGTTTGTGGGGCGGCAGTGCTGACACACACAGGAGGACACACTGTTCGTCTCAGGTCAGCTATGTGTGTGCTTGCTTTGAACACGTGTGCTCTGTCTCTGCAGAGTTGGAGGAGCTGCTGCTGTCGCTGAAGCAGGTCCGGGGCAGCCTGTCGGACCAGCAGAGTCAGAATGACGTCGAGTTGGTCCTCGCTCTGCTGAACAAGGTAATATTAGCGAGTGAGGCATGCGGCCTCGGCTCGCTGTGTCATTGTGGCTTCTTTGTGAGATTCTGCGGTCAAAGACTCGTCACTGCTGTCTGAGCTGCAGCTTTGTGGTCTCGGACGCTTCGAGGCGGGGCTCTCTCCTGACCCAGGACTACTTTTAGCTGCTGGGTCCAGGATGGCCAGCGACCCTCGGGCTGGTCGTGACTCTGCAGCCGCTCTCACACGGTGCAGGTGTGCACTGACTGTGTTTGTGTGCTTTTCTGAGCAGCAAACAAACACAGACCTGGCAATCCGCACGCTTCAGTGCATGAAACGGGAAGAAGGAAAAGGCTCGTTGTTTTCTTTGACCGTGATGTGGACCGTGACCACAGGGTCACAGCGTCAGCGCCGGGTTGTACTGGCGTTTGAAAGCTGTCACTCAGCAGAGTGACACCTGCAGTGGGATTGGTTTCTGACAGAGCTTAAATCCAAAATCATCCTTCTGTGCTTGGAGTGCCAGTAAAGTGGTCATCGTGACGCTGCCGCTCTGTTGCACTTAAAGCTGCAGAAACATGGAGACGTGAGGTTTTTAAAATCCGCTCAGAGGTTTAGGTTTAATCTTTGTCACAAAGCCGTGTGGAGTTATGTGGCTGTGTTCAGCCAGTCAGATGCATAAAAGAGCGCATTCCTGCGATGCTTTGGAGTCAGAGTCGACCCTCCTGAGTCGTGCTTCAGAGCCTCGCTGATGCCTGAAGCCTTTCGCCCACATAGAGGCATCTGATTTCCAGCCTGAGTGGTTTTCGCTCTGCTGAAGGTTTGTATTATTTCTGCCACACGGGTTACTGCAGGACTTCCTGTGAGCTCATTAAAATAAACTGTACTGATCATTTGAGGAAACTCGCGCTCTGATTGGACTCATATTTCCTCGCAGTCATGAGCTGAACCGAGGGTTTGTTTTGACAGCGTCACTCTGCAGCTACGCAGCAGTTTGAGCTGCGTTTAATGATCAGGTAGAAGCAGCAGAGCCACGTTTCTTCCTCTCACGTCGTCTCTGCTTCACAGGTTTTATCTCTGAATCTTTCTTTTCTGTTCTGGTGACACAAACCTGACTTCCAGCATGAAGCAGACCTGATGCAGAGCACACCAGCAGTGCAGCCTGAGAACTGTAGCTTTACTGTAATTAGTGAAATGGAGCGCTAGTGTGTGAGGTTCAGTCTGTTTTTACCTGTGCAAAATGTCTCACCTGTATCTCACCTGCTGGTGATAAACGAGCGTGTCTTTAAAAAGTGCTGATGTGCATTAATCTCATTATTATGATAAAGTTCATGTGGAAATGAGCTCAATTTCCCCTCGACTGTTGCGAGCTCTGAGGATACCGAGGTCTTCCTCCAGAAGCTCAGCCATGTTTATGCTGACTCTGAGCCCTCGACTCGCCGTCCACCTGAGTGACCTGTCGGTGGGTTTACAGTCAGAGGTCAACACTTCAGTCATAAAACTGGAGCTTTTGCTGAATGTGAACTCGGTTTGTGAGGGTTTAAACCAGTTTTTGACTCAGCGCAGCATCGAGTGGGAATAAATGACAGCTCACAGTCGCTGACGTCTTTGTTTTTCTCTCTGCAGTCGGACTTCCAGTCGGCGCTGAAGATCCACAATGCCGTGGCCAGCAGCATGCACCGACCGTCTCCACCGTACCCCCACACGCAGCAGGCGCTTCCACTCGCCATGGAGGTAACACAGCTGTATTTGAACTGCGGTAATGAAGCAGACGGAGCAGAGAGTTTAGCCTTCATCAGTCTGGATGTGAACTAAACACTTAAAGCTGGTCTACAATAGTCGATCCTTTGTTATTTCTCACCTCTGTGTGCTGCAGATCAAACTGAGTTAGTGTTTGTTTCTCCAAAGCTGCTGTGAGGGGGCAGCACAGCGGGGACACGTTCACTTTAGTATGTTTGTAGAGCTGCAGTAGGTCACACACTGAGGTTTCCTGCAGGATCTGGGCCATTTGTAACTCACCAACATCGTTCATGATCTTTCTTTTCCTTTGGAGTCACACAGGTGATTTATCTAAACCACACCTGCCTTCTTATAATTGATTCACTTACAGTGAAACTAACACAAACTCAGCTGAAATCACATCAAAGACTAATCTGAACAGAAAACGTTTCACTATGGATTTCCTCAAATTTGACCTCCTTCATAGTAAAGATGTCTGTGAGTAACACTGATCTATACACACGGCTACAGACAGTCAGCAACCCCGGCAACCGTCAGTTGCTAGGGAGAAATGTGCTCTGACTGATCCGACCACGAGCAGACTGCAGCAGTCGCCGGTAGCAGCAAACGCTCGCCATGTAGTGGCAGCGAAACGCAAACAAGCGCCTTCAAAATAAATGTCCAACTGTTGCAAGCACCGCATGCAACCCAGTGCGACTCCTCCCGTGTCAACTGCGGGTGACCATGGCAACCACCTAGCAACCAAAGCAGTCAGAGGCAGATGGTTTCAGCGAGCGAGCGGTGTCTAGAACGGCGTCCCCGATTCCAGCTTTGCTCGCCTCTCTGTAATGTATTTGTTGCACCGGCGCTGCCATAGAAACAGAAACAGCTGTTCTGTTTCACTGCTTGCACACGAGGCGAGGAGCTGACACCGAGGTCGGGCGCAGATTATTCCTCGGGGCAGATGTGATGCAGCAGTCGGACTGGTCCAGCTGCGTGCTCTGGACGTCTGTGTCTCATCCACATTTGTCCTGGCATCAAACTTGTGTGGTTCCCTTTCCCACTGAGCTCAGAGTCTTCCTCAGGGGCGGGGTCTGGTCCATCACACTGTCGGCCTGAGTGACTCTGGGAGTTTTCCTGCGTGTCGGTGAAAGCGAGGCTAAGCTTGGTGACGAGGTTTGCGCTCCTCGGGCCTCGTTTCAGAGGCAGCTCATTAAAAGCAGCACATCATCCATGTTGGCGTCTTCGACCCCGCCCTGCATTTGGCTTCCAGAATCAAAGAGAAAAGAAGAGCTGACGTGCACGCTGTCCTCACAAAAATGCTGCTTCTTAATCAGGAACGAAGCAGAAACGTGCTGCAGCAGTGCAGGAGGATGGTTTCAGTGCAGCACGCCGCTGTTCACGTCAGATCTGCCTTTAATCTTTAATATAACAGAAATATGACCGTGAGAATCGAACTGTCCTTACATTACTGCTCGTGCACCACTTCAGCTGTAACGCTCGTGCGCTAACTAAACCCGCACCAAAGGTTTCCTCCTCTTCTTCTTCTGTTCTTCCTCACGTCACCCCAACGCTGATCAATCAGCTCAGCGTGTGTACAGTAAGTACACTCCACCAGTTTTTACACTCTGCGATCTGTGTGATGTGACGGAGGGCGGTATACAATCATGTGAGCCACACCCACTGCTGGTCATACATCTGTAGCAACCAGTAGAGCATTGTCCTAATGGGGGAGGAGCCTGTGTCACTCAGAGACATCGCCGAGGCTGGAATCAGACAAAGAAGGATTATTGTGAGCTGTGAATCAGGCAAAGCTGCTCTGAAGCTGGAAATGAGCAACTTTCAAACCCACTGAACTGTAACACTGACGTCTTCAGCTGTGACGTGTTGTAGTAACCAATAGCACCACAACGCCTGGTGACAACGCCTCACAACGCCTCCGTAAAGGGAAACACGGGTGTGTTTTTGTCCGTCTGTCCATTTTCTTATCCTGGGCCGGGTCGCAGGGGCAGCAGCCTAAGCAGAGAAGCCCAGACCTCCCTCTCCCCAGCCACCTCCTCTAGCTTGTCCCGGGGAACACTAAGGCGTTCCCAGGACAGCCAAGTGATGTAATCTCTCCAGTGTGTCCTGGGTTTGCCCCGGGGCCTCCTCCCAGTGGGACAAGCCCAGAGCATGTTGCTCAGGAGGCATCCTTGTCAGACGCTTGAACCACCTCAGCTGGCTCCTTTCAATGTGGAGGAGCAGCGGCTCTACTCTGAGACCCTCCCAGATGGTCGAACTTCTCACCCTGTCTCTAAGGGAGAGGCCAGCCACCCTTTTGAGGAAGCCCATTTCTGCCGCCTCTATCCACAATCTCGTTCTTTTGGTCACACCCACAGCTCGTGACCATAGGTGAGGGTAGGGACGTAGATCCACCAGTATATTTAGATCTTTTACACTCAGCTGTCTCTTCGCCACGACGGACCAGTGCTGGGCCCACATCACTGCAGCCGCAGCACCAATATGTCTGTTTTTGTCATTATTAGAAACTTGGGTCATGTTGAATGTAGAATCCACGTTTGGAGCAGGACATGTGACAGGAAGTGATCACAGTGGGGATGTCTGCTGCCGTTTCAGGTCAGGAACCTCCTACAGGCGTGCCACAATAAAGAAGGCCTGGAGCTGCACAGCCTGCTGTCAGACACACATCTGCAGGTACACACACACCTACACTCGTTTTCATATCTTAGCGAGGACCTCTAATTGACACAATGCTTTCATGCTTTCCCGAGCCTCCCTGACCATCTCAGCCTCACCCTGAGAATAACCTCTCTGTGACCCTGACACTGAGGACGGGACTGCTGGTCCCCACAAAGATGTCTAAACATTTACAGTTACACACAGATTTCTCAGTCTTCAGGTGTGTGTGTGTGTGTGTGTGTGTGCGTGTGCGTGCAGTCGTTGCTTCTGACCCATGACAGCATAGCAGAGATGGAGATGCAGCCGGAGCCGCTGCCCGCCGAGGGCGAGATGCTGACGCAGTGGGGAGGAGAGACGGTGAAGATTGTTCGCATCGAGAAGGCCCGAGACATCCCTCTGGTACGCACGCACACACACACACACACACACAAACACACACACACACACAGTCAGCTGTGTCAGACCCATTTTAGTTAGATGTGAAATCTGAGGGCTGGGAAACAGTCGAGCTCTGTTCCAAACGACAACAAAATCCTGAAGACAAGTCCTGGTGTTTGATGCCAGGACTTGTCTCCATGGCTTGTGTGATGAAATGCATGGTTTGCTCTGCAGGGGGCGACTGTGCGGAATGAAATGGACAGCGTGGTGATCAGTCGGATCGTTCGCGGCGGCGCGGCTGAACGAAGCGGGCTTCTGTCTGAAGGAGACGAAATCCTGGAGATTAACGGCATCGAGATCCGAGGCAAAGACGTCAACCAGGTGTTTGACATCCTGGTGAGTGTTTCGCGTATGAGCACAGGTTGGACTCCGGCTGAGCGTCGTCTGTGAGCTCAGGCGCTTTCACGTCAGTGGTTGGAGATGATTTCGTGTCTTTGTGTCTAAACAGGCCGACATGCACGGCCTCCTGACCTTCATGCTGATTCCCAGCAATCAGAGCAAACCTCCTCCCGTCAAAGAGAGTGTGGTGAGTGCTGCGATATGAGAGGAACGCCTCGTTCCCGACGCAGTGAAGTGATGAGCCAAGGGTCGAAGCCTTCCTCTGACCCCGTGACTCTGCTCCGCTCCTCAGGTCCACGTGAAGGCTCATTTCGACTACGACCCCTCGGACGACCCCTATGTGCCGTGCAGAGAGCTCGGCTTGTCCTTCCAGAAGGGAGATATCCTGCACATCATCAGCCAGTCCGACCCCAACTGGTGGCAGGCGTACCGGGACGGAGACGAGGATAACCAGCCGCTTGCCGGCCTGGTGCCAGGTACGGCAGTCTGACGGCCGGAGGTTTTTATCTCAAGGGTTTGAAGAATGCTGCAAGGTGTGAGCGCGCTCAGAGCGTTTGATTTGGATAGGAAGCAGAGGTCAGATTGGCAGCAGCCTTTGACCTCCGTGACCTCTGTGACCATGTGACCATTGGGACGGTTACTCGTGGCTTCGCTCTGCTGACTCCACACCAAACAGGAAGTGACGTTTCACCTCGTGTCCAGTGCCACCTTCTTACCGCCTCGGTCCTAAGAGCCAGCTGCCCTCAGGGGGCGTCAGTAAGCTCTGCCTTCATTTCCGATTGTCCGTGGCATCAGCAGAATTCCAGCTGACGTGCTTTTCCAGTTGTTCCCGGATGATCCCAGGGCAGATGATGTCGGATCTCTCCGGCTGATTCTGGGTGTCCCTGGGGTCTCCCCCATTTGAGCGTGCCCAGAACTCCTGCAAAGGGAGAAATGCTGCGCTCACGTGTTCGTTTTCATATGTTAGGCTGAAACGTTTCCTCTTGTTTGGCGTGAACGTGTCTTTCCTGAGGTCAGCTGTTCAACATGAGGACGCGTCCGTGTTTGGAGGAAAACTCGGTTTGTTCTGGTGTCAGCTGTGCAGCTCTCTGCTTCTGTCTCCACAGGGAAGAGTTTCCAGCAGCAGAGAGAAGCCATGAAGCAAACCATAGAAGAAGACGAGCCCGAGAAGTCCGGTCAGTCCCTGCTCCGCCCACGTTATGACCTCACTGCTGTAAAAACCCGTGTGGGGTTAGAGGTCATGTGACTCGTGCACTGAAGTGGTGTCTGTTTGCAGGGAAGCTCTGGTGTGGGAAGAAGAACAAGAGGAAGAGGAAGAAGCTGCTGTACAACCCTCACAGGAACGACGGTGCGTCAGTCTGTCCCCAAATGCTTGGAGGAGGCGGAGCCTCAGTTCCTGTTCTACCCTCACTCAAACTCCAGATGTCTCTTTTGCTTGTCTTTTGCTCCAGATCTTGATAACGAAGAAATTCTCACCTATGAGGAGATGGCGCTGTACCACCAGCCGGCCAATAGGAAGCGTCCGATTGCTCTGATTGGTCCGAGCGGCTGTGGGCAGGAACAGCTCAGGCAGCGGCTGCTCAACAGTGAACCAGAGCGCTTCGCTGGAGCTGTACCTCGTAAGGATCTGTGTGTGTGTGTGTGTGTGTGTGTGTGTGTGTGTGTGTGTGTGTGTGTAAACTAACTGTGTGTGTTGTAGACACGACACGGAGCCGTCGCGAGGGCGAGCAGAGCGGTCGGGACTATCACTTTGTTTCTCGGCAGACCTTCGAGGCTGAGCTGGCGGCGGGTGAGACCTTTAAACCCGAGAATATTTGTGATGATGTCATTAAAATGTGCTCGATTTAAAGTTAGAAATGTTTAAACGTCCTGAAGTGCAGCTGCATCAGAGAGCAGCTGTGATGAGCGTGTCCCAAACATGCTGAGGCTGAAATATGGCAGCATGGACTCTGATGTAATACCAGTTTGTACCACAAGGTGGCGTCAGTGCTTTATTTAAACTACAGCCTGTGAAGTTACAGACCTCCAGGGTGTCTGGAGGTCTTTAACTTCCTGTTGGTGTGAATTTGGTTGTTTTTGTGTTTCAGGGAAGCTGATCGAGTCCGGAGAGTTCGAGAAGAATCTGTACGGGACGAGTACGGATTCAGTGAGACAGGTCATCAACACCGGGAAAATCTGCGTGCTCTGTCTGCACACACAGGTGTGTATATGAGCGCACACACACACACCCTCTGTGCAGCCCCTTCGTACCAAACACCAGGCAGGAGGAGCGGTAAAAGGCCAGCAGCAGCTACTGGTCCACGGAGGAAGTGCAGCTGCTGCTGGGCCTTCTTTACCAGGATGATGGTGGTGTGGGTCCAGGTGAGATCAGCTGAGATGTGAAGGGGGCGAGTGTGGAGCTGCTGTTTGTGTTGTGATCAGCTGACCAACATGAAAACTAGCCTGTGTGGCTAACTCTGGCATGTTAACCTGATCAATTTAAGTGTTCATTAAGTCATATGCATCGTCTCTTTTTAAATAAACATGCTAAGTTCAGACGCTGCTGGACCTGAATCAGAGCTCTGAGGTCCCCGTCACTCTGCCTCCACCTGCAGCTCCAGGACACACAAGGTGGAGCTCTCCACCTATTTTTACCTGCATCTGGTCTCAAACCGATTTCACTGCAGAGGCCGAAGCAGAGTTTAAATATGAGGAGCAGCTGATTCCAGCTGTGTTATTCGTATTGAGCTCATCTTAAAGTGAGGCCAGTGTGAAGAACTGAAAACACAAGCTGAGCTGCTTCAGTGTGAAATAAGGCATTTATTCACAAAATTAGAGAATCACATTTTTAATGTTTCAGTATTTCTAACAGAATTGAAACTGTCAGCTTTACAGTTTGAAAACAAATCACTCCTGCTGGATGACTGTGGATCTGTGCTCTCAATGCACTCATCAACAACTGTGTTCTGTGGACCTGAGAAGCATGTGACACAGTGAAACGCACCGATCGCTGGCTTGTAACAACGTAATATGTTTGTGTAACCGATCGTTTGAGCGAGCGTAGTAAGAGCAGTCTTTAATTCTGTTTCAGAAACGGGAGCTAAGCTTTTTGAATCAGAGTAAGGTTACTGAAACACCAGGATGTGCCCTTTCCAGCGCGCCATCGCTCCGATTGATCCCAGAATGGTTCTGCTGCTGCTTGGATTTGTGTAGACGAGCAGGACGTTATTTGTGCGGTCATTCCACCACCTACTCTGAATATGTTCCAAAACGTGGTATTCAGCATGTTGGTCATCATGTTCTTTAGCTGCCACCACAGAGTGACCAGCGTAAAACGCCTCATAACTGAAAGACTTTTGCATGTTTGCATCTGTCTCCTGTGAAAGCAGCGCTGCAAGGTGGAAGGTTGGAGATTGGCCTATAATTAGCTAAGACTGCTGGGTCTAGAGATGGCTTTTTAAGTAAAGCTTTCATGGATAGATATTTTCATAGCAATGAAAATGTATGCTATTGTATCCACAAGGAGCAGTACCCTCCATGGAGAAGGTGATTAGAGTGCAAGATCAGCCCAGAGGGAGGTTATTCAACTATTGGAGCTGCAGAAAGGTGCAATAAAGAATGTGCCCAAGGAGCACAGCAAGTCCTTGGAAACTGCCAAGTAAAGACTGACAGCCTTGGCCAGCTGCCTGAAGAGGTCCACCAGAGAGACAGAAGGCAGGAGAATAAAGTCTAAGGAGCTCTGAAAGAAAAGCGTCTGGACTGCTTTAGGTTTCTTGAAGACGTTTCATCCAGGAGAAAATCCGTCCTGATCAACCAGCCAAACATCAATAACGGGAACCTTATACAGCGCTTCCCTATACACGTCGAACTCCCGCAGGCACAAAGAAATTACGGAGGCTATTACTTATCACCTGGCTAAAGATATGGCTCCCATCAACACTGTGCAAAACGAGGGATTTAGGAAAATGATCAACAGCCTAGACAAACGCTACACAGTGCCGTCCCGCAACTATTTTTCTGTTGTTGCACTACCTGCTCTATACACGCAGTGTCGAGCAACGGTGGAGACGGAATTACAAGCAGTACAACATTTTGCGGCAACCACAAAATGTGAGACATTTATTGTTTTTATGTTTTATTTATTGTTTTTATGTTCAGTCTCAACTGCTACGAAGTTGATGTGCAGTTAAAAAGTGCAATAAAAATATTTATTGTGGAAAAGAAAATCGTGAGAGAATCGTGATCTCAATTCTAAGCAAAAAAAATCGTGCAGCCCTAGTCACCAGCAGCCTCCAGGTTGTTCCTCCTGAGCACTCTCAGAAAGTGGAGACGCTGCTGGGCCTTTTTTACCACCGCCGTGGTATTTGCAGTCCAGGAGAGATCATCAGAGATCTGCATGCCCAGAAACCTCATGGAGTGTACCCTCTCCACACAGCTCCCGTGAATGTAAAGTGGGGCCGGGTCTGCTCTGCCCTTCCTGAAGTCCAAGATAAGTTCTTTAGTTTTCGTGGTGTTCAGTTGGAGGTTGTTAACTGAACACCACTCAGTCAGTCTGTTGACCTCATCTCTGTAGTCCGACTCATCCCCCCTTGAGATGAGTCCAACCACAGTGGTGTCATCCGCAAACTTTATGATGGTGTTTGAGAGATGGGTAGGGGAGCAGTCGGATGTGTAGAGCGTAAACAGGAGGGGACTCAGAACACATCCTTGTGGAGACCCGGTGCTGAGTGTGATGGTGCTGGACAGGTGGGGGCCGAGTCTGACAGACTGTGGTCTGTTTGTCAGGAAGTCCTTGATCCAGAGGCAGATGGGGGTGGAGAGTCCCAGGTGAGACAGTTTCTGGACCAGGATCTCCGGGATGATGTGATTGAATGCTGAGCTGAAGTCCAGGAAGAGCATTCTTACATAGCTTCCTCTGTGCTCCAGGTGACTCAGCGCAGTGTGGAGCGCTATGGTGATAGTGTCCTCGGTGGATTGATTAGTCCTGTAGGCAAATTGGTGGGGGTCCAGAGTGGGAGGCAGACCGGCCCTGATGTGCTGACAGACCAGTCTCTCAAAGCACTTCATCACTACAGGCGTAAGTGCAACAGGCCTGTAGTCATTTGGGCTGACCACAGCTGTCTTCTTGGCGATGGGGATGATGGTGGAGGTTTTGAGGCAGGGTGGGACGGTGTTTAATGACAAGGAAAGGTTGAAGATTTTAGTGAAGACTCCGGTCAGTTCGTCAGCACATGCTCTGAGAACCTTTCCATGTATTCCATCAGGACCTGCCGCCTTCCTGGGATTCACTGACCTTAGGGAGCATCAAGTGAGGTGTGTTCTAAGTGTTAGTGTGCCGGTGCTGGGGGCGGGTGGAAGTAGTGTGACAGCTGAGGGCCTGGTCGTCTCAAAGCGGGCAAGGAAATGGTTTAGATCCTCAGCCAGCGAGGCATCAGTCCTAGATGTCGCCTGGTTATTATGTGTGCCTATGACAAGAGGCACACATATTACTATTCGTCGGATTTATTATTCTTATTATTATTATTATTATTATTCTCCATCTTCCGCCTAAATTTCGGCACGTATCACGCCCCGCAGTTTTGAGAAAAGCTTCATATATGTTACCTCATTTTGTGCGGCTGGATCTGGAATGGTGTGCTATGACTTTTGGTGTTTATGACTATTATAGTTTTTAAAATATTAATATTTTAGTGAAAATTTTCCCGCGCTCCTCTGCCAAACAGTTTTGACAATAGGGGTACATATGTTACATCATTTTGTGCGGCTGGAGCTGGGCTAGTATGGTGTGACTTTTGGTGTTCATAACTTTTATAGTTTTTGAAATATTTAGATTTTAGTGCAAATTTAGGCCAATTTCTAGGCTCCTGAGAAAGATTCTGCTTTTGGCACCATAGAAACAGACTTCATTTGTGGTGGGTTGGCTCTCTCTAGTGGTATACCGGGAGTAGTACGGCCTAAAGGGTGCCATGCTTGGTGAAAACTACATATCCCACAATTCATAGCATGCCTCTACCGAGTCAAACAATGGCGGACACCACTTCGTTTTATATGTCTTTTATTCGTGTTTCTAGGTCACAAAATACACTTTTAAGATATTTTCAGGCGAGAATGTAGGTGTGTAAACTTCAAATATCTGCTCGTTTTATCAAGACATCCCATATTAGCGACAATTCTTTTAAGTGTTGCTGATAGCCGGCTAGCTAGCTAGCGCCGCTAGCTTAGCTAGCTAGCGCCCCTTCGTGAAAAACCACCCAGGCTTGGCTGATAGTGAGGTGGCTAAAATTTGTTTAATCGCCCGATCGCTCGGCAAGGGTCTGTGTCTTAGCTGGACTTATTTTTCGTTTATATGGGCCGATGATGCTGGTCGATGTGGAAAAAATAACTGAGTTGTTTGGTGGTGGAGCTACAACAGACGGCAGCTATCCACCGGTGTGTGACAGAAAGGACATGCCGCGAACGAGACATACGAGGCGGTGAGGCTACCGCCGATCGTCCGGTGTTTGCTAACGCGGAGGTCAATCATGGATCAGGGAAAGCGAAGGCAGGAGCGTGAGGTGAACTGAATTTCAGGTAAGAAGTTATGACCTGCACTCTATTTGGGTCAGATATAAACCGAGTTTAGGTGTAGTTTATTTAGCAACAGTTCTCTTACGTGTTGCTGATAGCCGGCTGGCTAGCTAGCTAGCGCCGCTAGCTTAGCTAGCTAGCGCGGCTAGCGACCCTTCGTGAAAAACCACCCAGGCTTGGCTGATAGTGAGGTGGCTAAAATTTGTTTAATCGCCCGATCGCTCAGCAAGGGTCTGTGTCTTAGCTGGACTTATTTTTCGTTTATATGGGCCGATGATGCTGGTCGATGTGGAAAAAATAACTGAGTTGTTTGGTGGTGGAGCTACAACAGAGGGCAGCTATCCACCGGTGTGTGACAGAAAGGACATGCCGCCAACGAGACATACGAGGCCGGGCAGGCGATTGCTAACGCGGTGGTCAATCATGGATCAAGGAAAGCGAAGGCAGGAGCGTGAGGTGAACTGAATTTCAGGTAAGAAGTTATGACCGAGTTTAGGTGTAGTTTATTTTCGTTGTGCTGACTTTTTCAATCACTTACAATAACTCGTACTGCGTTCTAGCTAGCACGACAGAGTTTCTATACAGCTGTGTGCGCATGTTGAACTTTATGACAGCCTCCCCTGTCATTCTCTCGCCTGTTGAAACTTCAGTCATGAAACTGATCAATGATCGGCGTTTCTCTCTTGTTTGTTTATCGCGCAAAACAACAGCAGCACGTTTAAGCTTGATCAGCTGTTGTTAGAATTCATTTGCTTTTAATTTCTGGTATCAGCTGATGTTTGCTGGAGCTACAGCTGTAAAAACGGCAGATGTCCTTACTGAATCATCAGAGCTGAACTGGTGATGGAGAAACAGGTTTACCCTTTAGGTGACATGAATAAGTTGAAGGGAAGTTATGAACTATTTTTGAGAGACAAATACAGGGAGTGCAGAATTATTAGGCAAGTTGTATTTTTGAGGAATAATTTTATTATTGAACAACAACCATGTTCTCAATGAACCCAAAAAACTCATTAATACCAAAGCTGAATGTTTTTGGAAGTAGTTTTTAGTTTTAGCTATTTTAGGGGGATATCTGTGTGTGCAGGTGACTATTACTGTGCATAATTATTAGGCAACTTAACAAAAAACAAATATATACCCATTTCAATTATTTATTTTTACCAGTGAAACCAATATAACATCTCCACATTCACAAATATACATTTCTGACATTCAAAAACAAAACCAAAACAAATCAGCGACCAATATAGCCACCTTTCTTTGCAAGGACACTCAAAAGCCTGCCATCCATGGATTCTGTCAGTGTTTTGATCTGTTCACCATCAACATTGCGTGCAGCAGCAACCACAGCCTCCCAGACACTGTTCAGAGAGGTGTATTGTTTTCCCTCCTTGTAAATCTCACATTTGATGATGGCCCACAGGTTCTCAATGGGGTTCAGATCAGGTGAACAAGGAGGCCGTGTCATTGGTTTTTCTTCTTTTATACCCTTTCTTGCCAGCCACGCTGTGGAGTACTTGGACGCGTGTGATGGAGCATTGTCCTGCATGAAAATCATGTTTTTCTTGAAGGATGCAGACTTCTTCCTGTACCACTGCTTGAAGAAGGTGTCTTCCAGAAACTGGCAGTAGGACTGGGAGTTGAGCTTGACTCCATCCTCAACCCGAAAAGGCCCCACAAGCTCATCTTTGATGATACCAGCCCAAACCAGTACTCCACCTCCACCTTGCTGGCGTCTGAGTCGGACTGGAGCTCTCTGCCCTTTACCAATCCAGCCACGGGCCCATCCATCTGGCCCATCAAGACTCACTCTCATTTCATCAGTCCATAAAACCTTAGAAAAATCAGTCTTGAGATATTTCTTGGCCCAGTCTTGACGTTTCAGCTTGTGTGTCTTGTTCAGTGGTGGTCGTCTTTCAGCCTTTCTTACCTTGGCCATGTCTCTGAGTATTGCACACCTTGTGCTTTTGGGCACTCCAGTGATGTTGCAGCTCTGAAATATGGCCAAACTGGTGGCAAGTGGCATCTTGGCAGCTGCACGCTTGACTTTTCTCAGTTCATGGGCAGTTATTTTGCCCCTTGGTTTTTCCACACGCTTCTTGCGACCCTGTTGACTATTTTGAATGAAACGCTTGATTGTTCGATGATCACGCTTCAGAAGCTTTGCAATTTTAAGACCATGCCTCTGCAAGATATCTCACTATTTTTGACTTTTCTGAGCCTGTCAAGTCCTTCTTTTGACCCATTTTGCCAAAGGAAAGGAAGTTGCCTAATAATTATGCACACCTGATATAGGGTGTTGATGTCATTAGACCACACCCCTTCTCATTACAGAGATGCACATCACCTAATATGCTTAATTGGTAGTAGGCTTTCGAGCCTATACAGCTTGGAGTAAGACAACATGCATGAAGAGGATGATGTGGACAAAATACTCATTTGCCTAATAATTCTGCACTCCCTGTAAACACCAAGCTCCTTTTTTTGTGTAGCTGACAGCTGGTAACTGTGCAGGGGCGGATCTAGCAAAGCTTTTGCCAGGGGGCCAGGTAGGGCATTAACAGAGAAAGGTGGACATAAAGATATACTTTTCTTTCTTACTCTCATATAAAATATTTAGCTTTTATTAAATACTTATCTGAATCTTACAACCAAAGTTTGTATAATAATACACAAGATTGGCTGTAGACCATTGTTCATCATTCAGAACACTGTGTAGAAATAACAAAAAACAAAAAGTGAATGCATGTGTGAAAAGTGGTCTATAATGTAATGCTTCAAAGCGTGTTCATGCAAACATTGTCGGGTCTGCCGTAGTACAATGGGACTTCTGCTCATGAACCTGTGTGCACAGCGTCTGCAAATCGGCGCTGTACGAAGTAACTTCATCTTTACACAAAACTGTAAGCTGTCATCTGTGAAGCGTGAGCGGTGTTTGTTTTTACCATAGTTCATGGTGGAGAATGGCTGCTCTTCTGAGTTTTGCTGTCTGTAGCCGTATGAATGGCAACTACAGTGATTAGCAGCGGCATAGGCACACATAAAATTTCTTCTGAAATTTTCGCTTTCTAGTTGCTTCTGTAGTTGGTAATGTGATTGATCCCCTGCCACATTTTTCTGGGGTCGTTGTCAGCAAAGTGATCTTCAATCCTCCTCCTATAGGCAGCCTTAGCTTTCCTGATGCCTCTGCTCAGGTCTGCCCTGGCCGCCCTATACGCAGCCCTGTCCCCTGACTTGAAGGCAGTGTTGCGGCTTTTTAGGAGGGATTGCACTTCGCTGTTCATCCAGGGTTTTTGATTTGGAAACACCCTGACCCTTTTGTTGACGGTGACATTGTCAACACAGTTCCTGATGTACGAGAGTACAGTGTCCGTGTACTCCTGGAGGTTGTGGCTGGAGAATAAATCCCATACAGTAGTTGAGAAGCAGTCCTGCAGTTGAGAGAGGGCTCCTTCAGGCCAGGTTTTTATTGTCTTTGTCTGGGGCTTTGTTTTTCTCAGCAGGGGGGTGTAGGTGGGGGTGAGGGACATGCAGAGGTGGTCAGATCCAGCCAGGTGGGGGAGGGCTGTCGCTCTGAAAGCATGCCTGATGTTTGAATAGACATGGTCCAAGGTGTGTTCTCCTCTCGTAGCAAAGTCCACAAACTGGACAAATTTAGGAAGCACAGTCTTTAGGCACGCTTTGTTAAAGTCACCGGCGACAATAAAAACCCCATCGGGGTGGGCAAGCTGTTGCTTGTTTATGGTGTTGAGCAAGAGGCTGAGAGCCGTGCCAACGTTAGCATCCGGCGGTATATAAACAGCTATCACAATAACTACTGTAAACTCCCTCGGGATGTAAAAAGGTCTGCACGAGACTGCCAGAACCTCCAAATCAGGAGAACAGTGTGTGTGAATGATCCTGCTGTTACAACACCAGTCGTTATGCACGTAACACATAGCCCCCCTCCTCTGCTTTTACCTGAGTTGCTGTTTCTGTCGTGCCGGTGTAGCGTGCGGCCTGCTAACTCGACTGCAGCGTCGGGAATCAGCGGGTGAAGCCACGACTCCGTAATAAGAATAATGCTGCAGTTACGTACAAAGCTCGTGGTGGCTATCTGTAGCTCCAATTCGTCTAATTTGTGGGTGATGGATCTGGCGTTCGATAGGAAAAGGCTCGGAAGTGCTGGCCGGTGTGGTTGTTTGCGTAGCCTAGCATCTGAGCCCGACCGGCATCCCCTCTTCTGCTTTCTCTCCCTCCGTCGCCTTCTACGCTTGCTGGGCGGGCAGACCATCCACGGTGACCCTGGCAGTCTCGCTATCTCCTCCAGGATGTTGTGTGTTCGCTGATAGTCGCCAGAAACAGACAAACTATATTTGAAACCTAGGTCAATTAGGTTCTGGCGACTGTAAGAGATGGTGGCGTTGCAAACATTCAAAAATATACACAGTAAAAGTAAAAACGAGCACCAAACTGGAGAGCTAAGAGCCGCTGCACCCGTGCGCGCCGCCATCTTGAGTTTACACTCAAGGGGAGGTACTGGTCCGTGTGTGTGGGCTTCCGGTAAACTTCAATGTTGAGGTTGCCATTCTCTTCAATGTGCACAGCGCAGTCCAGGAAAGGCAAACAGTTGTCCTTTGTGTCTTCCTGGTGAACCTGATGTTTTTATCCACAGCGTTAATGTGCGCAGTGAAGGATTCCACTTCTTGTGTCTTGATTTTTGACCCAAGTGTCGTCTACATATCTGTACCAGTGGCTGGGTGCTCTTCCTTTAAAAGAGCCAAGAGCCTTTCTTTCCACTTCCTCCATGTAAAGGTTGGCTACAATAGGTGACACAGAGCAGAGGACAGGGGTTACGTTTCTGACGCTGCCTGCTGGTTGAGATAAAGGCACAGACACAGGAAGAGTGTCAAACAGCTGCCTCAGAGGCTCTCCATGCAAATAACAGCTCATCATCACGTCCACTGATGATCCACATTAAACAAGCTGCACTCATCACAAACGGACCTCATTTGCACTGCAGTGCAGGTGATCCTGATAAACAGACACTGAAGTATGAATGTGAGCTGTTCAGATGCTGCAGGTCCTCAGAGCAGCTCAGCTTTGAGCCAACAAGCTAATGGGAGCTCTGTGGAGGTGACCAAGTACACCTGCAGAAAGCCATGAAGGTGTTCATACCTGGTAACACCTGTGCTGAAGAGCTTTCTCCACTGTTTGCTTTTTTATACATGACTCTGTGTGTGTGTGTGTGTGTGTGTGTGTGTGTGTGTGTGTGTGTTTCCAGGCTCTGAAGGTGCTGAGGAGTTCAGATTTGAAGCCTTACATCATCTTCATAGCTCCTCCCTCCCAGGAACGACTTCGAGCCTTATTGGCTAAAGAAAACAAAAACCCCAAGGTGCTCGTCCGTTTACTTTTGCCCATCAGCTGTGTTTATGCATGTGTGTCTTAGTACTAACGTGTGTGTGTGTGTGTGTGTGTGTAGCCCGAGGAGCTGCGTGACATCATCGAGAAGGCACGTGAGATGGAGCAGGGCTGCGGTCACCTGTTCGACTCCATCATCGTGAACACGGATCAGGACAAAGCTTTCACCGAGCTGCTGAGACTCATCAACAAGCTGGACACGGAGCCGCAGTGGGTGCCCTGCTCCTGGCTGCGCTGAACACACGCACACACACACACAGCTGGAGCTCGGGGTCGGCGTCAGGACAGAAATCATCTGAGATTTTGAATCAAACTGGATCATAACTGTTCGTGTTTGTTATTAAGGGTAGAACGAGTCCTGCGAGCTGAGCGAAAATAAAAACAATAAAATCATGAATGACTAACGAGGCGGAGTAACGTCACACATCACAACCAGCTCAAATTATTTCTGTTATCTTAGTGGGAACATGAACAATCTGGTTTCTCACCAATAAAAATGTGTCTCGGCATTAAGCTCCTCCTCCCCGCAGCGCCTCAGTGTCCCAGCAGGGGGCGGGCCTCACAGCCTGTAGTATCGCTGCCGCTCGATTGTTGTGGTTCACATTTCAGCGTTCAGACGGAGTTGTTCACTCACATTTTTAGAGACGCAGCGCTCCGTGCCCTGCCCCACTGAGGCATTCTGGGATACCTGAGGGCGAGCAGGCTGGGAGCAGCGAGT
Source organism: Oreochromis niloticus (assembly GCF_001858045.2). Lineage (NCBI taxonomy): Eukaryota > Metazoa > Chordata > Actinopteri > Cichliformes > Cichlidae > Oreochromis > Oreochromis niloticus. The sequence continues at coordinate 30,003,788 of NC_031983.2, forward strand.
TTATAATCCTTTTTTTGTTTTTTTTTCACGACACAAACGGAAACTTTTGACCTTCTGCTCACTTTGTTCTCGTTTTTAAACGTTTTGCTGGAATATTTATTGTGTAAATCGACACTGACGTCGCTGCATTAAAAACTTTGTTTTGGAAAGATTCTGAGCGTCTTTCCAGCTTTATTCTGAAAGTCTCAGATGTTTGTTTCCTGTCGCTGACTCTGAATCAGTTTATGAACACACTCTGACGTCAGACTGTTTCGGGATGTCGTGTTTTTCTTGGAGTCGTGTTCGTGTTGGACCTCGCCGCTGTCGGTGCCGCCTCGTCGTCACTTCGTCTGTTTTTAATGTTTGTTTTTGTTTGTTGTATAAACACACCCACCTGTCCAGGTGAGGCTCTTCAGGAGGAAATGTGAAGCTCAAACACTTTGGCGGCTGACTCCGCCCCCTCGGCCGGGCTGAGAGCGCAGACTTCCTGTCTGACTGACTTTTACTGCACTTGTGATTGTTTTTGTATCAGCTGATTCTGTTTGACCTTTGACCCGGCGGCCTGCAGGTGTGTGTGTGTGTGTGTGACACTCTGAGCTGAAGTAGAGCTTTTATATATTTGTAAAATAGATTTATGAAGACCAGAATGCACCAATAGGAGTGCAGCTTTTTCGCCCTCATCCCCTGCTATTGGTCCAGGAGGAAGAAAAGAGGAGGGGGGCGGGGCTAGCTGTACTGAATGTAATTGATTCCACTTCCTGTTTCTCACTTCCTCCTGAGAGAAAACTTTGTATGAATATTCACCACGAAGACACGAATAATGAATAAAATAGATCATCAGTAGAAAATAAACCTGTTTGTTTTTATTCAAACTTTATTATTATAAAAACCTCACTGACATCACTTCCTCCTTTCAAACAGACTCGTAGCTTCCTACCTGAAGCCACAGCGGCTCAGAGCTGTGTGTGAGACATACGGCAAAGAAAGGACAGCGGTGGTGGGAGTGGGAGGGGGGGGCAGAGGGCTCGGGCCGACCCGGCCCCTCTCAGCCGTACGGCACGTGGTTGCCCGCTCAACGCTAAACCAGCACCTGTGTGAGAGACGTGCACACTCACAGCAATAACTTCATTCTCACAGCAGAGAAACTAGAAAGATTCGACCTGTAGCTTCTGCAGGTCTGACAGGAAGGGATCGACGTCACTGGATGCTGATCCTTGTATGGCCTGGTCCTGTAAACATAATTGTATTGCACATAAACGTTTGATGTGGAATAACAGCTCCATTCTTTCTAAAAACAAATCCATTATTTCCAGAACTAGAGAAAGATTAGGAGGTAAAGTAGAGGATGCAGAGTCCATTATCACTGAGGCCGTCTATCCTGCATGAAGGTGCTGGTTTTCCAGTGTGTGCGTCTGATGGCCCAAAGCTGACTCAGAGCTGTAACACCATCCATGGCTGCAGTATGGAACAGATGTGGGTGTGTCCTCATCTCCCAGAGGAGTCCAAATCGTCATCAAACAGCCCTACAGACACAAAAACGTGAAAATATAAACAACCAGACTATCAGCAGTGATTTAAGTACTTTAAGACCTCTGTGAAAATCATTTACAGTATATATCACAGAATTTAAGGCCTTTATAATCACAGAGCATACAGAGAAAAGTACTAAACTGAATCAATTTCAGCTTTCATTTTTCATGATGTATATTGTATTAATAATTAAATTTCATTATCTGTATCTTTACCACACATTTGCCACACAGGTGTAGATACTGTAGGTTCAGTGAATGCTTACAGTGCACTGATTAGAATATACTGGACATTCAAAGCTAAGATTCAGCGCACTGTGTTAGAGGCTGGGATTTGATGACTTCATCATATATACAAGCTTTGATCATCATTTATGTCCAGTTGAGAATGAATCTGTGCACTCACATATTAAATGAACTGAAATCAGTAGTGTGATCTCCAGTCTTGATATAAGGAATGAGAGAACTGACAGCTGTTATTTTAATCAGCCTGTCTCAGTTGTTTTAACTCTAAGTACCATAGAGTAATGTGGTAACATTTGGACTGACGAGTTTACTGTCAGCATTTTAATCGCTAGTTTAAAGGCTGTAGGTTGCAGCCATTGCTCTAACACCGTATAAATGTAACAGGGCTCAGTGCTGGTTCTAACAGTCTGAGCTGCTTCCAGCTTTATTTGTTTAGAGCACAGCAGCTTACAAAACACGTAGCGAGCTCGTACAGCTGCGACGTAAAACTTTCATTAGCTAAGATGACCTTAAAATAACGGGGCTACGTGCGGTGATGCTAGCGTTAGCCATGTTAGCACGTTACCTTCAACAGGTGGTCAGACTGAGTAAACGGGCACTCAGTCAGAGGTTGGGCTCTCCGTTTCGCTGCAGGGTCCCTTCATTCGTCACATATCCGTGTCGAGCCGAGTGTAAATCCCGAGGCTGAACGGCCTTTGTACAAGCACACACGCTTCGTTGCAGGGCGAAGCTATGAGCTAGAAAAATCAAGGCTGGCAGACAGCCTGTGTCTGACCAGCCAATCAGAGAGCTCCTTACATCCCACGGTGTGGCTAATTTGAATAGCAGCAGGATTTTTAAAATGAAGTTGTTAATCCAACTGCTAGTTTGCATCTCGTCACTATGTCGTCTAAAATTGGTCATGTGATTTGGACGTGTCGGCGCGTCGACCCCAGAGGGTTAATAATCCACATTTCATCTGCACAGTTGAGGATATTTTATTGTTCTGTGTTTGTGAAGTTTCAGGCTGTGATGGTGGATGAGGCAGCTGTGGGACTGACATGAGTAAACTGAGTTTAATCAGAAATGTTCTGTGTAACAGAGACAGACACATGGAGCAGGTTTGAAGCTTTTTCAGAAAAAAACATTTATTTATCATTTTAGTTTGAACAGAATTTAAATCATGTTTGAAAAGAAATTTAAAGAAAGTTTGTCTTCAGGGACCATGTTGCTTTGTTTGAACTCCTCTAACCTCTGCTGCTCCTGTACTTGCTTCTCTTCCTGCTGCTCCTGCCTCCACCTTCATGTTTTCCAGCTTCTCTACTGTTTCCGCTGCTGATACTGCTCTCACTCTGACTCCTGTACATCTCTCTCTTCCTGCTACGCCCTCCACCTCTGCTTCCACTGAAGCTCCTGCTTCTTTCCCTGCTGCTGCTGCTGCTCCTACGCCCTCCACCTCTGCTTCCACTGAAGCTCCTGCTTCTTTCCCTGCTGCTGCTGCTGCTGCTCCTACGCCCTCCACCTCTGCTTCCACTGGAGCTCCTGCTTCTTTCTCTGCTGATGCTGCGCTCTCTCTCAGCGTTGTTATCAATGCAAAACTCTGAAACTCTGTGATTTACAGAGCAGCTGTGACACTCTAACTCAGAACTGCTCGGTCCATCACAGCGAAATATGTACTGGAGACCACCCATCGAATTAGAAAGCTCAGTCAGTGACTTTACTAAAACATCTCTGGTTACAATGGAACCATCTTTAGGATGGCTGAAAACTTTTGTAAACACAAAGGCCTTATCACTCCGTCTTGGTCTGACCTGATTTTCAATCATTTTAAGGATGTTGAATCCTTGGTTATGGTCTGTACAGCTGCTACATGGCGAGAGGTAAGAATAGATGAGGAGGAAGTCGTTCTCTCCCTGTTTCTTTAGTTTGCCCAAGCTTGGCAGAACTGCGTGTTCTGCATGTACAGGTCCTATGGGAACAGCTAAAACCACCCTGCTGCCAACATATACCTCACCCCCTTTAACTGAGTCCTCCATGCGCTCATCAAAGCGGTCTTTATGAAGGACATTACTGATAAGGGTGTTTGGGTCCTGTTGACCTGGGATGGTTGCAGCCAGACAGAACTGACCTCTTAGTTTGTACCTGTTATGGAAAAAGAAACAAAGATCTCAGGTCATTTCACTCTGCATCTGTGTTCCAATTCAATTTTGTCCTTTGTTGTGTCAGTAAGCAAAACTCTGGAAGGAATGTATTTCAGTAGGAAGTGTATTTGTGTTGTGCTGAGGTAGGTAAAGCACCGCTAAAACTGAGAAAGCAGAGCTTAAAAGGAAGAGGCAACCCAAACCACATGTCACGGTTTGCGGGGCAAGCCGTGTGGTGTTTGTGAATAAGGACCCAAAATGCAGGCACTGGCTGTGATGCGAGTGAGCTTTTATTACAGGAGGTGAAAAACAACAAAAGTGAGGATGGCGAGGACAGAATTAAAACATAACCTAAACTGGGAAAAACTAGTAACAAACCTGAAATCATAAAATGCAGAGAGACGGCACGGAGAATGTAGAGCAGCGACACACCAGGTAACACAGACAAACCGACAATGAACACAGGCAAGCGCACAGTATAAATACACACACAAGGTAACGAGGAAATGGTACACAGGAGGAAGACACAGCTGAGTCTAATTAGACTACGTTCATACTGCAGGCGAAAGCGCATCAAATCATCAGATCATGGTATGACAGTGTGAACGGCACAAATCCGATATTTTCAAATTTGACCTGGGTCACTTTCGTATGTGGTACTGAATCCGATACATATCTGATGTTTTAGAAAGCGACTGCTGTTTGAACGGTCATGTCGCATTAAATCCGTCTTTTATGTCACTGACACAAGACAGACGCCAATTTTCAGCACCCGAGAAGACATCGTGAACGCTTCCTGGCCATCCCGTGAAACTGTTGGGAAGACAACGTTGGAGAAACGTGAACATTTTTTTTGTACTGTATAATCTGCAGATTCTGACAGAAATCTGCAACTATCCTTTGAAGCACTGCTGGTCTCTAAAACAGCAATAAGGATCATTATTAGGCCAAATGTAAATAACAAAATAACTTTATGACTTAGAGCAAAATTGGGAAACGTAAAGTCCGAAGTCTTTATATTAAGGACCATCAGTCAAACAATACTGTTTGCTCTGGGTCTAAACAGAGCGCGCTGTGTGTGACGTCTTCTTTTGCGCATGCGGGCCACTTTGAGCGTTCACACTAGAGCGCGTTTGCTGTCATATTTTATTTGTAGTGTGAACAAGCAGACAAAAAAAATTGGATTTGATCAAAAAATCAGAATTGAGCATTAAGACCTGCAGTGTGAACGTAGCCTTAGACACGAGAGACAGACCTTCAAAGTAAAACAGGAAATTCACAAGCACAGAACAGAGCACTGGGGGGAGGACACAGGACAAAAACCTAAGAACTGGAAACCCTGAAAGTGAAACCTACACACTAATACAGACAACCATGAAGAAATCAAACACTCACATCAGATAATAATAATAATAATAATAATAATCATAATGATAAACACAAAACGCTGGGTCACCGACCCAGCACCCCAGCACCATGACACTATGAGCTTTTTACTAAACCTCGCCCAGCAGGTTTTGATGAAAGTAAAATTTTTAATTAATACATTGAAATGACTGCATTTCAAGATAAGAACCATGTGTGAAGACTGTAGCATGCATGGCTTCAGCTTCTGTTTCTCATGTGCTCCAACACCCTCCAACCTGCACATGTGGACGTTTTTCATTCATCTACATGAATCAGTACATATGAGAGTGGACTGTTAAACCGCAGAGTGCAGAAATGCCAATCATAGGTCAGAGGTCGTAACTATTTCATAATCTGCTCTGAGACTGATGTGTAGAAGTGGTCGATTTAGTCACAGACAGATTTTCATCTGCAGTTCTTATTTATCGATCAAAAACATGAAGATGAACGTGGAAGCACGCGAGCACAAAAAGTAGAATAATAGCAAAAGTTTAGTGTATTAAAAAACACAATAATAAAAATGTACAAACACACGTGTGACTCCAGACTGCGACAGCTCTAAGATTAGAAATGAGTGACAGTTTCCTTTGGAAAGATGATTTTAATATAAAATACTTAAATCACTCAAAGTTTTGTTTTCTTCTGTTTTTTATAATATTAGTTTTCGTTGTTCTTTATTACTAATAATCACTGATATCAGTGTGAGCTCCTGAAAAAGCCTCATCAGCTGATATCCAGCTTATTTAATGTTGTGCCCCAGAAGAAATCTGTCATCTGAGGTCAGTGGTTTTATGCACAGTTCCTCACAAATAAGCAATAAAAAGACAAAACAGGAAGATTACTGATGAATGACATAATAAAGTTCACTTACTCTGTCCTTATGGCTTTTATAATACCAGTTAACCAGTTCACATCCACAGCCTGAATGGTTCCAGCTGACAGTAGCACAGCCAGCATGAAGCAGGGCAGCACCTTCATCTGCATCGTTTCAAACAACACGTTTATGATGAGTTTTAATGCAGTAAACAGTTAACCATAACAGTAAACTGTTAAGTCAAAACTCTTTTAAAAATATCTTACCTTTAAAAAGTCTTTTAAAAATCTCAAAAGTTTCCACCTTCACTGCTTTGTTTGTCCTAAAACTGCAACAGAAGAAAGAAACCAGTGAAATGCAGGAAACTGAACTGGGACTAAACTGTGAACCAAGTGCTTCACGTACCTGCTCGGGTGGAAGGTCTGTGATCTTCAGTTAGCTGTAAGGAGTGGTTCCATCTGCAGTCGTTCAGGAGGTTTTTATATGAGCAGAGGGGCACAGCAGCCTAAAAATGAGGAAGACAGAAACGAGAAGAAGAGCATCATCACACCCTCACCATCTCTGACAGACTCCACCTGTGGTCACAGTCAGCAAATATGATGAACTCTGTGAGTGCGACAGCTTTTTACAAGCTTCAGCCAAAATGAGACGTTGACGCTTCAGATGTAACGCTCAGAACCCCGTTATAGATTGAATGTTCTCACTATTATGTGTTCTGCTGGGTGCTAATGGCACTAAGGGCTGAGTTAGCTTTAGCATCCAGAGCTATATACACTGATCACAACAGCTGGAATTTAATTTGTCTACAGGCTGTGATCATGTGACCTGTACTTCTGTGCTGATGTTCACGGCTCTTTGTGGAGACTTACACGATAAACATGCTTCATGATCTGTCATGGCTGCTTTACCTATGGATTGATACTCAAGAGCATCCTTAGCTTACATTCAGAGTTTGATCTGCTCTAACATTGTCTCTGATTGCTTAACATGGAGGTTAAGCAATCAGCAGAGAGATATTTGTGACAGAAGTCAAACAGTAGTTGTGTAACACTTTTGTGTAACTGACCACTAAAAGCTCTTTAACAATCATGTGAACTTAAAAGTAGCGTTCTCCAAAATCCAAAAAGGGTTAGCCTACTGGATAAAGTTTACTCCAACTTTAACCCTCCGGGGTCGACGGACGCGCTGACACGTCCAAATCACATGACCAGTTTTAGACGACTTAGGAACGAGATGCAGCCACCCTCCATTTAACTTGTGTTGAAAGTGTAGATTTCAAACTATGTAATGTGCATTGGAGCTTCTTTCCTTTTTGTATTGGTGACATTGTTTTATTAGTGCTGCTTTTTGGTCTCTGGTTGTCTGTTTAACACGTTAGTCACACTGTTAGGCTACGTCCACACGAGCCCGGATAGATTTGAAAACGGCGTTTTCGTCCACACTCGTTTTCACAGAGTTGCACTAAAACTGCCAAAAACGCTGATGTTGCTGTTCCATGCAGGCGTGAAACACAAGAGGACTCGACCTGCATCATTTCCCTCTGCCGTTTATTTACATTTCAGCTCTTTGAAACGTGGCGGTGAAATGGCAAGACAAGGCACCGAATTCTTGGTTTAAGTGGTCACATGACTGAAAACTGAAAACTGATCATATGACCAACATGCGTCATCGTTTTCGAAAGTCTGCGTTTTCAAAACGCTGCATTTTTCCTTCGGGAAAAACGCCGTCTCAGTGTGGACGGGAGGCCATAACAGAGAGAAAACGATGTGTTTTCAAACCAAGACGCATTATTGTGGACGTAGCCTCAGACACATGGTGGGGTCTGGTGAGGAAATGGGGACATTCACACAGGAAGCCTGGCACCAGGTGAGGAACAATCCACAGGTTTTGAAGTCTTTCGTTCGTCTTTGAGGACGGGGGACAAGGGGATCGACCACTGTAAGAGGTGACAAGGGACTGTGAAGTCTTCCTTTGGGGAAGACCAAAGGTGTAAAACAGGTGTAATGCCTTTTGTTTCGTAGAAGGTATTTAAACCCAGGGCTGTGCTGGGGTTGGGGGAGAGACTGTGCTGGTAAAAAGGATGATTTGTTATTATATATGACTGAGCCTGCACGCTCCATCCCTGCTGTTTTAGGTATTCTGGGGAACTTCGGCTCGTTTTCAGGTTATAAATTAATTTTGGGGAAAAGTGAGTGTTTTCCCGTTAATACAGCAGCACGTCAACTTCAACAGTCCGATCTACCCTTTCGTCTCAGTCCATCGGGGTTTAAGTACTTAGAGAACGAGTCACGTTCTCTCTGGCCTTAAATCAGCTAATTTGACTCAACTTATATCAAGGATTACACCTGATATTCAAAGATGGGGTAATCTCCCCCTTTCTTTAATTGGTAAGATTAATGTTGTTAAAATGAACATTTTACCAAAAGTTTTATTTTTATTTCAGTTTTGCTGAAACATTCTTTTGTTTCACTGGCCATCCTCCTCGGGTCCTCTAAGTGACAACCATTTGTTTCCCCTTCACTCTTGGACTCGACGTTCTCAGTGTGGTGTGACAAGAGTATAAAACAGTTCAAACATTTATATGTGGATGGTGTTTTCAATAGTTTTCCCAATTTGTCTTGTCGTTACGATCTCCCTATTATCCATTTGTTTCGCTATTTTCAAATTTGAAATTTTGTTGCCAAGTGTTTCCCAAATTTCCCGTCTTTACCTCCAGAACAGCAGTGGGAAACTACGCTATCATTTATTCCTCATCACAGAGGAACCATTTCAAAACTCTATGATACTATCCTGTGTTTTAGTAACCACTCTAATGTTAAGCTTAAGTGTACATGGGAAGGAGAACTAGGAATTCAAATCCATGAGGAGTCTTGGGAACAGGCTACAGCGAGGGTACGGTCTTCCACCTCCTGCGCTCGTCTTGGACTTATTCAATTTAAGGTCTTACACAGGGTGCATTTCTCTAAGTCTAGACTTCCTGAGTTGAATCCAGAAGTGGAAAATAAATGTGATAAATGCCACGGCTCTCCTTGTCACCTTAGCCACAGGTTTTTTCTGTCCTGAGCTGGAAGCTTTCTGGGGATGTTCCTGTTATATCAGCTGTTCTTGGAGTAACTCTTCATCCCTGTCCTCTGACTGGTTTGGGATTCCTGATGGCTCACTTACACTTGACTCTACACAAACGGATATCATAGCTCTTTGTTTCAGAGTGTGTGTTTGTTTAGTTGTTTCTTTCATACAGAAGTATATTTACTTAGGAAAATGAAGAAAGGTTAATTGTATTTCAGTAAGTGCAGATTCTGTGTTGTTTTCTTTTTTTAATAAAAATATTTGCAAAAAGAGCTTCCTCACTGTTCAGCTGAGATAAGCTTCACACTTCTGCTGCATGATGACAAAGTGAAACACTCGTTGTGTAACACAGGTTTGGCAAACAACAATTTTTTTTGCAACTATTGACCTAAAAATGCAACCAAGGATTTTTTTTATAACCATTGAAAATGATTTACAGAACAATCAGCTGTTCTGTATCAAATACGACGCCACACAAATGAGTTTGTATGAGACAGAGGAGCCCATCACAGCCTGACCCCTGCAGAGGCTCCATATTATACCCCGTATGTCAAACCGAGTGACATAAGTGACAAAACGATTTATGACCTAGGAAGTAATAAAGGAAGTAATAAAACAGCAGTCACAAAAGTATGATATTAATAAAATTGTGATATTGATAAAGTTATGATATTTCATAACTCGTTAATTTTCAATAATTCCAAAAAATATATGATCATGCAAAAGAAGAACAGAATTTTTACCCAAGTTTTTCTAAACTTTTTAGCCAAAAAAAGTTTAGTTTTGATGGCCACAAAAATGCCGTCTGTTTATGGGCCCGTGCTGGCGCGCCTGTGTGTTTGTGTGAAAATGTGTTAAACCATAGTGAAGTCCTTAGTTCAACTTGTGCTTTTGTAACAGTGAGTATGGCGAGAGATAGAGGCTGCATGCCCCAATGGAAAACTTTATTACATTTGATTTGCATTTGTTTAATCCGAACTAGGAAATTCAAAATCAAAGTCACAAACTCTCATGATCCCAAAGCCCCGAGCATCAGCTCACAGCGTCTCCCACCTAACCCCAAGCCTTAGACAATCCCCCCCGTGCTCGTCCAAGATCACAGCACTGCTGACCCCCGTACCATAGCTTTCTAGGGTCTCCCCTCTATCCCCAACACCTTATGCAAGTTAACAGGGACCAAGAAACCCTCAGGCATCTTCACAGGATCCTTTTTCTCAGGTAGTAAATGAACTTTTTTTTTTAATTATTTGAATATAAATGAGTGCTTGTGTATAAATACACAAACAATACACATATGCTTTCAATTGTCTAATGTAAGTGATGTAGGGAGCTCTGTTTGGAAGTTCAGTTAATGCTAGAAATGTGTTTTGGAGTTTGCACGTGCTTTGTCTCTATGGGGCCACAGTAAATATACTTTTATTACACTCCACATAAAATGTAATAAATAAATCATATAATACAAAAACCAACTATTCACATTTCAACTTTTAACTATTTAAATTTTCAGCTTTTTCCTCTTAAACAAATTTAAAGTGAAACAACACAAAACACTGCAAACCACAACACAATTAAATATAAATTAAAATATGCAAAACAAAAAGAAGATGCACATTCTCTGTCATATGGGCCTGCATGAATAAACTTTCTGAATCCTTTATCATCCGCAACTGCAAATAGTTGTGGATGATTACTATACCTTTCTAATGTGACGTTGTTGTCCCTGGCTCTCTCTCTCTCTCCCTCCCGCTCTGTTCCTGTGCTACTGCGAGTGTAACTACCGCCCCTCCCCCCTCTGCCCAGCGCAAAGCACAAAGCTCGCGTGCGGAGTGAAGCGGGAAAAAAGTGCGAGAGAGAGAGAGAGGGTGAGAGAAAGAAAGAAAAAAAACCCACGCCTCGCGTCGTTCATGTCAAAGATCAGCTCTTAGAGCCGTTTCATTCACGACCGACACATCACTAGAAGCCTGCCAACATTTCCCAGGAGGATGATGATGTGGTGGACATGGCCATGGTTTGTTGTAGGATGAGCAGAGAGCCCAGTGTCGGTCCAATGTGCCACTGCTGCCGTGCTGGTCATCCACTATGACGCCTCTTTTTCCCTGTTTCACCGTACAGCTGAGAAGCTGCAGGTGGACTGGCCCTCTCCTCCCCCAGCTCAGAAACTGTTGCGGTTCGCCAGTTTTATCCTCCCACCGGAGCCCACGATGGCCAAAAACTGCCTTCCTATGTTCCCACACTTTGTCTCAGAGCTAACAGCATCATGGAGCAAACTGCTGTCTACCTGCGTCACTGTACGCGGCTATGGACAGTACATGAAGTTGGATGGCGCTGAAGAGCCTAGCTTAGCTAGCCCCCCCCATGGAGCCGTCTCTGGCTGTTTCTCTGGGCCCGTCCCATAACCATGGTGGCCCCGCAACTCTGCTGTCCAAGCACTGCAGATTCTCTGCGTCGCAGCTGGAGAACATTTATCAGGCTCAGGCCGGCACCACCCATGTCATGACCTCCGCCACCATGCCTCAGACATACCAGGTGACGTTTGGATGGCTGGTTCCTGATCACAGCCCACTAAGACCTCTTCTTAATGAGGTCAGAGTCACCGGATTACATCCCGGACAGGGACAGGGCTGTGTATCTGGACGAACCAGTGTCTCGAAATCAATCACTCGAAACCGTCCAGAATAGATTCGATCTGAAGACAGAAGCTCTGTGAGACATCATCCCCAGTCAGGCGAAGCCCAACCCCACGGCTCGCTAACACAGGCCCGCCGCCACTCTGCCGACCAGCAAGAGATCGACGCCCACTGCAGGAGTGGGAGCGGATCTTCCGGTTCGACTTCCGCTGATCGATCAGTGATCAGCGTGTAACACAGTAACTGTTTGCAGTGCAGGAAACTGACATCAGACAGCATCACTGACCACAGACTCACAGAGATGAAGACTACAGATGAAGATACATCTGTGATGTCATCGCTGTCTCTGTCCTGATATATTGATTACTGATTGACTGTCAGAGCTTCGTGTTAAACACAAAAATAACAAAGTAACATAAATCTGAGATTCAGGTGCAGCTGAGGGGAGGAGTCAGAGAAATCACCTGCCATCTCAGAGTCTGTTACCATGGTGACTGACTCAGAGTTGAAGTTGGAGGACATTTCAATAACATCTTTGATGGACAAATGGATAAATGGCCACGTGGTTTACATAACAGAACAAACTCTGATCTCACTGATATCTGGAGAGAGAAATATCCTGATGACAAGGCGAACAAAACTCCCATTAGTTCCTCAACCTAGAAAAACATCACTGCACCATTAATGCTATAAGTTAAACATCAGTGTGGTTGTTACTGAGGACCGAAACAGCCAATGTCTGATCCAACTTCTATAAACAACTTTACAGATCCAGTTTCTCACAGGCAGATTCCTTCCTGACCTCCATTCCTACTGAGACATTAAATAATAGTTATGTGATCGAACTATTGCAGCGGGAGGTGCTGAGCATTATTAATCTTCTCAAAAATAACAAATCACCAGGAACAGACGGTCTAACTGAAGAGTTTTCTAAGGTTTCTGCTGCTGAGCTGGGCCTGTTTTTGTGGAAAGTCTTGATGAGGGAAGTCTTCCACCCACTATGACTCAGGGACCGCCCACTCTCATTCCCAAACCCAATAAAGACCGTTTACTTCCAGATAATTGGCGCCTATTTGTCTGCTCAATAATGATTATAAGACTTTTGCTCTAATTTCAGCAAAGAGGCTCAAAATGGATTTCCCTCATAGATGAACACAATCAGGTTTTATGGCTTACAGACAAATAACCAACAGTATCAGATCAGTGCTGGATGTTTCAGACTACTGTCAACTTTTTGATGACAGTGGATTCATGTTATTTTTAGATCTTTCTGAACACTGTGGACCAGCAGTTCATTTTACAGTCCTTACATACAGGGAGTGCAGAATTATTAGGCAAGTTGTATTTTTGAGGAATAATTTTATTATTGAACAACAACCATGTTCTCAATGAACCCAAAAAACTCATTAATATCAAAGCTGAATATTTTTGGAAGTAGTTTTTAGTTTGTTTTTAGTTTTAGCTATTTTAGGGGGATATCTGTGTGTGCAGGTGACTATTACTGTGCATAATTATTAGGCAACGTAACAAAAAACAAATATATACCCATTTCAATGATTTATTTTTACCAGTGAAACCAATATAACATCTCCACATTGACAAATATACATTTCTGACATTCAAAAACAAAACCAAAACAAATCAGCGACCAATATAGCCACCTTTCTTTGCAAGGACACTCAAAAGCCTGCCATCCATGGATTCTGTCAGTGTTTTGATCTGTTCACCATCAACATTGCGTGCAGCAGCAACCACAGCCTCCCAGACACTGTTCAGAGAGGTGTACTGTTTTCCCTCCTTGTAAATCTCACATTTGATGATGGACCACAGGTTCTCAATGGGGTTCAGATCAGGTGAACAAGGAGGCCATGTCATTAGTTTTTCTTCTTTTATACCCTTTCTTGCCAGCCACGCTGTGGAGTACTTGGACGTGTGTGATGGAGCATTGTCCTGCATGAAAATCATGTTTTTCTTGAAGGATGCAGACTTCTTCCTGTACCACTGCTTGAAGAAGGTGTCTTCCAGAAACTGGCAGTAGGACTGGGAGTTGAGCTTGACTCCATCCTCAACCCGAAAAGGCCCCACAAGCTCATCTTTGATGATACCAGCCCAAACCAGTACTCCACCTCCACCTTGCTGGCGTCTGAGTGGGACTGGAGCTCTCTGCCCTTTACCAATCCAGCCACGGGCCCATCCATCTGGCCCATCAAGACTCACTCTCATTTCATCAGTCCATAAAACCTTAGAAAAATCAGTCTTGAGATATTTCTTGGCCCAGTCTTGACGTTTCAGCTTGTGTGTCTTGTTCAGTGGTGGTCGTCTTTCAGCCTTTCTTACCTTGGCCATGTCTCTGAGTATTGCACACCTTGTGCTTTTGGGCACTCCAGTGATGTTGCAGCTCTGAAATATGGCCAAACTGGTGGCAAGTGGCATCTTGGCAGCTGCACGCTTGACTTTTCTCAGTTCATGGGCAGTTATTTTGCGCCTTGGTTTTTCCACACGCTTCTTGCGACCCTGTTGACTATTTTGAATGAAACGCTTGATTGTTCGATGATCACGCTTCAGAAGCTTTGCAATTTTAAGACTGCTGCATCCCTCTGCAAGATATCTCACTATTTTTGACTTTTCTGAGCCTGTCAAGTCCTTCTTTTGACCCATTTTGCCAAAGGAAAGGAAGTTGCCTAATAATTATGCACACCTGATATAGGGTGTTGATGTCATTAGACCACACCCCTTCTCATTACAGAGATGCACATCACCTAATATGCTTAATTGGTAGTAGGCTTTCGAGCCTATACAGCTTGGAGTAAGACAACATGCATGAAGAGGATGATGTGGACAAAATACTCATTTGCCTAATAATTCTGCACTCCCTGTAAACTTGGCTTTTGTTCATCCACAGAGACTCTACAGAAACAGCTCAGAGACACTAACGGTGGAACTAAATTTGATCAACAGGCATCAGACAAGGACGGCCTGCTTCTCTGTACCTCTTTTTACCATCCGTCCAACTCTTAGCAGACCACATCAGATCTCATAGGTGTCTCACTGCTGGACAGAAATCTGATCATCACTCAGCTGCCTGATGGTCCTGTTTTTCTGATGAATGAAAACCAAGCAGCTCTGGAAGCAGTGAAAGTGTTCTCTGGAGCTTCTGGCTTACGTCTGAATATTAACGAGTGTGAACCTAAGGCTGTCAAGGAATGTTCCAGTACATCTATTTGTAATATACAAGTTAAAAATGATGTGGAATAATAATTACGAAGGATCAGCAAAGAAGGACATCCTTAAATCTGGAACCTATCCTCCAGAAATCTCAAAGTAGACTAAAGCAGAGTCTCAGAGAGATCTCTCCTTAGTTCTGCTCACCAAAGCAGAGGGAATCTCACCATGAACAATAGCATGTGGAGAAAAAACTCTTAAATGATGCTCTTTACCTTCGTGTGGAGAAATAAGACTCATTATGTTCTCATGAGCAGAGATGGGCAGTAACGCGTTACTTGTAACGCGTTACTGTAATCTGATTACTTTTTTCAAGTAACGAGTAATGTAAGGGATTACTATTGCAAAAACGGTAATTAGATTACCGTTACTTTCACGTAGGAACGCTGCGTTACTGCGTTACTAAAACCGTGATTTTTTGCAAGAACGTCTCATGACAGTGACGTAAGCGAGTGCGATGTTCGTGACAACAGCTGTCTGCAGATCAACAATGGATCAAGTGCGGGAGAGAGTATGAGCGTGCAGCGTTTAAAGCGTGGAAGTACTGACCTTATTTTGAGTTTGATTCCATAAAAAGTGACAAAAACATTAGTGTCCGTTGTGCGTGGGAAGAAAACTTCTTTTTACAGCGAAAAAACCCCTAAACTTCCAAGCAAGCAGCGAGTGTACTACGACATAATGTGAAATTCACAGAGAAACTCGCGGATTCTTCCACTGACCGCTGCAGCACACCTGCACCAGGGTAAACCTCCACCTACCCCAGTCCTGCTTTACAGGTGAAAATAGAGCAACAGGACCGCTAGTCTTTGATTTTATTTATTTTCTGCTGTGTTTTACTTGCATCTATTTGAAAGAGTGAGTGTAAACACAAAAAAATATTTTATTTTATGTGCTGGAATGTGCAGAAAATAGGTTTAAATGTTAAACAAATTTCTTCCAGTCAGAGAATGTTGCATATAATTTAATTTTTGCTTGATGCATAAAGTTAAAAGATTAAAACTAATAAAACAAGTTTTAAAAAGAGACTTTTCCATTTGATTACATTTTGTATGATGGATTATGCAGAAAAAGTAGAATTGGGCTGAAAGATCTATCGCTTTATCACCTATTCAGGTTGTAAATCGTGTTTTTAAAAAGTAACTAAGTAACTAAGTAATTAATTACTTTTGAAAATAAGTAATCAGTAAAGTAACGGGATTACTTTTTGGGGGAAGTAATCAGTAATTAGTAACTGATTACTTTTTTCAAGTAACTTGACCAACACTGCTCATGAGTGTATATGATAAAGGTGATCTAAACTTTACGGATTTTAGCACTTTAAACAACAAATTTAAGATTTAAATATAACACATTAATTCAAACAGTACATTCAATCATCACAAAACCAAAAAAAGCAATTAAAACTGTAGAAGCCTGCATGAGGTTCGACCTCGCTCTGTAGTCTCTTATCGCCCCCTAGTGGTTAAACAATCCTGCTCTACTTCTACTGCACTTTGTAGATGATTAATTTAATTTTATTTATTTATGTTTAATGTTTCTTTTTTCTTCTCCACTAAAGCAACAACATTCATGAGTCTCATTAAATATGGTAAAACTTGTGAACACGATGTAAAAAAAAAGACTCAGACTTGAAGTTAACTCTGGAAGAGAGAGAAAGAAGAGGAAGTCAAAATCAGAGGACACCGGGCCACTCTCCAAAATAAAAGTATGTCTCAGCAGGTGGGAATCAATAAATAATAAGAACCAGTAAATAAAACTGAAAGATAAAAATGGAAAATAAAATAGACTAAATAAAAATAAAATATATACAAAATGAACAAAAGTGGCGAAAATTAACACTAGAACAAGTAAATAAAAATAAACAGACTAAAAATGAAAAGATATGTACAAAATAATTAAGTTAAAAATATGTAAAAGTAAAATAATTGAATAAGAAAAATAAAAAACATAAAATTATAACAGAAAAAAAACAATTAAAACTAGAAAAATTTGCATTTCCTGCGAAAATGCTGTGTGGATGCCTTAACGCTGAAGCTGTCTGCTGAAAAGCTGAAAAAGATGAAAAGTTGTAAAAAGTTGCATGGTGGTGAAAAAAAACATGTCACCCTGAGCAGGATTCGAACCTGGCCCTGCTGGTCTCAAGGCAGCTGCTCATCTCACTGAGCTAAACTCATTCTCTCAAAAAAGAGGAGGAGAGACGGACAATTCTGTTGAAATGAGCAGAAGCTGCTGAGAATTGTGCTGAGAAGAAGTGAAAAGGCTGAAAATTTTGCAGAAAAGAGGTAAATCAGCAGAATTTCTGCAGAAAAGAGGCAGAACAAAAGAGAAAACTGAAAACAGGTTTTGATATGACCAGGATTTGAACCTGGCCCTTCTGGTCTCAAGGCAGCTGCTCATCTCACTGAACCAAACTCATTCTCACAAAGACAAGAGATGGAGCAACTGACAATTTTGCTAAATGAGCAGAAGCTCCTGAGAACTGTGCTGAGAAGAAGTGAAAAGGTTGAAAATTTTGCAGAAAAGAGGTGAATCAGCAGAATTTCTGCAGAAAAGAGGTTTTTTTTCTGAAAACAGCTGAGATTTGTGCTGATAAGAGGTGAAAAGGCTGAACATTTTGCAGAAAAGAGGTGAATCTGCAGAATTTCTGCAGAAAAGAGGTAAAGAAGCAATAAGTTGCGCTGAAAAGAGATGAATCAGCAGAATTTCTGCTCAAAAGAGGTTTTTTTTCTGAAAACAGCTGAGATTTGTGCTGATAAGAGGTGAAAAGGCTGAACATTTTGCAGAAAAGAGGTGAATCTGCAGAATTTCTGCAGAAAAGAGGTAAAGAAGCAATAAGTTGCGCTGAAAAGAGATGAATCAGCAGAGTTTCTGCTGAAAAGAGTTTTGTTTTTCTGAAAACAGCCAAAAAAGCTGGAATTTGTGCTGAAAAGGGGTGAAAAAATGAAAATTTTGCCTACAGGGGTGAAGAAGCTAAAGTATACCAAATCAAAGTATTTGTGCCAAAACATAGTGTTTCTGCCATATTGTGGTACTACTACATTACAACATGAATACGGATTAAAGATGAAAGAAACTGGCAACAAATTCCTCCACTACAAACCAGTCTGATACCACTTCTTTGCAGTGTTCACGTTTACTAAGGCACTACCCAAAAGGCGCCACAAGAGGGCACTCCAACACAAGAGATGAGGTGAATGAGCAGAATTTCTGCTGAAGAGAGGCAGAAGGTTCTGTATGTAGAAAAAGAAACACTGTTGAACCATGTGTGAAATAAATAAAGAAATGAAATGAAAGAACAACCTGGTTCTGCTCAAATTCACCAATCAGAGGTACTGCCTCAGTCTGCTTCATGAGGCTGTGTACTTGTTTCTGCCATGGAGCGTTAACAAGAATCTGAGGTCCATATTAGAAAAGCTGCTAAAATCATAAAACTTTGCAGAATTGTAATAAATTAGCAATATAAATTACAGGTCTGTGATAGTGTATAAATTTGTAGTGAAAAAAAAAAACGTGGACCAAGGTGGGATTGAACCCACGACCTTTGAGCTGCAGAGCCGTGTCATTACTGATTGCGCCACCTGGACAGGGGGCAGCAGTCTGAAAGACAGATACTTGGGCAGTCAGAAAATAGATCGCGGTGAGAGGCGAAAAACGCCGTTTTTTGGAGTTACAAAACGTCGTGTAACTCAAAAACTAGGAGGGCTAGCAGCATAATTCTTGTACTGGGTGAATCAGCGGACTTTGGTGTATTTTGACTGTGATTTTCATAGCTCGTTCTACCTCCGTCGCGGAGATATGACGAGAGAAGAAACGGCTTCATTTCCAGAGTTTGAAGACTGAGAGAAGGACAGATTTCCACCCCTCAAACAAACGTAATTCATTGCTCAACGGTAAGATAATTGTAAAAACGGCTTCCACTGTGAGTGTCAGCAGTGTCTGAAGATATATTGGCACAAGCCTCATGTCCTAACTTTGCTTTGTTAAAGAGATATGGCGATTTGAAAATGCCTCCCGTTTCAGAATTTCAGCTCTGAATTTCAAAACCTCCCCATAGACTTTGAATGGGGAGTATTGAGACCTTGTGTCACTCCGAGGCAAATTGCGAAAAAACGGTAAATCTCACAATAAAGATAGTGACATTGTCTGAAAGCCAGCAAAAATACCTACGTTTTGATGTATAATTTGTGGGGGTTGAGTGGAAATTGAGCGAGTAGAAAGAAGTTGTTTAGACATGAAGAGAAAATTCAGAACGGACCAGCACTCACTCTGACTTAATTGCATAGCAACCATAGCAATGCATGTATTTTCTGAAAAATCACAATTTTGCAACTGAAAACTTAAAGAGAGATAAGATTAAAACGGTAGAAGATCTGAAAAAGCTGAATCAGACAGGAATAGCCCAATAATCTGAGAACATTTTAAAGTTTGAATGGAGTTTCTAGGTGAAAGTATGACAAAGTAGTTAAGTTTCAAAAACAAGCAAGTTTTAGCAGAATTTCTGAAGATTTCCATTCATTTCAATGTGACAAATTAAAGGAAAAAAGTGTAATATTTTAAAAAGTATAACAGTAATAAACACCAAAAGTCATAGCCATCATTAGCAGAAAGAGCAGAACAGTTTAGAGTTTGAACTGAGAAAATCGGCTGAAAACTGAGGGAGTAGATCCACGGCGAAAAACGTACGGAAGCAACTAGAACTAGAAAAATTTGCATTTCCTGCGAAAATGCTGTGTGGATGCCTTAACGCTGAAGCTGTCTGCTGAAAAGCTGAAAAAGATGAAAAGTTGCAAAAAGTTGTATGGTGGTGAAAAAAAAAATTTCACCCTGAGCAGGACTCGAACCTGGCCCTCCTGGTCTCAAGGCGGTTACTCATCTCACTGAGCCAAACTCATTCTCACAAAGAAGAGGTGGACAGACTGACCATTCTGCTGAAATGAGGAGAAGCTGCTGAGAATTGTGCTGATAAGAGGTGAAAAGGCTGAAAATTGTGGGGGTTGAGTGGAAATTGAGTAAGTAGCAAGAAGTTGTTCAGACATGACGACAAAATTCAGAACGGATCAGCACTCACTCTGAGTTAATTGCACAGAATTGTGGAAGTTTCCCATTCATTTCAATGGGACAAATTAAAGGAAAAAAGTGTAATATTTTAAAAAGTATAACAGTAATAAACACCAAAAGTCATAGCAGGAATTAGCAGAAAGAGCAGAACAGTATAGAGTTTGAACGGAGAAAATCGGCTGAAAACTGAGGAAGTAGATAAGCGGCAAAGAACGGAGCAACTTGAAGAATAAAGTATAAAGAATAAAGAGAAACAGGAACTCAATAGTGTGGAAGCCCTTTTAGGGCATCCACACAATAAAGAATAAAGAGAAACAGGAAAACAATTGTGTGGAAGCCCTTTAGGGCATCCACACAACTAGAAAAATCTGCATTTCCTGCGAAAATGCTGTGTGGATGCCTTAACGCTGAAGCTGTCTGCTGAAAATGACTGAAAAAGATGAAAAGCAGCAAAAATTGTATGGCAGTAAAGAAACTGAAAAATTCTGCTAAATACACGTGAAAAAACAAACTTTTGCTGAAAAGAGGTGGAAAGGCAACGATTCTGCTTAAAAGGGGTAAAGAAGTTCAAATTTGTACTGAAAAGAGGAGAGGTGAAAAGGTTTCTTCTGAAATGAGCAGAAGATACTGAGATTTGTACTGATAAGAGGTGAAAGCCTGAAAATTCTGCTTAAAACAGGTGAATCAGCAGAATTTCTACTGAAAAAGAGATTTCTGTTGAAAACACCTGAAAAATCTGGGATTTGTGCTGAAAAGGGGTGAAAAAACTCACAATTCTGCTGAAACGGGGTGAAGAAGAGGTGTTTGGCTGTTGAGAAGAGTTAAATAAGTTGAACTGACAAATGCGATGATATGGCACCAATACTATGATTAGGTACAAATACTATAATTTGGCACAAGTACTATGATTTAGTACAAATACTATGATTTGGCAGAAATAGTATGACTTGGCAATAATACTGCGTTTTAGCACAACTACTGAGATTTGATTGAAATACTATGATTTAGAAAAGATATTATGACTTTGTACAAATACAATATTTTGGCACAAATACAATGTTTTGGCAGAAATACTATTATTTAGTAGAAATACTATGATTTACCAGAAGTACAATGTTTCTGCAAAAATAGTATAATTTTGAAGAAATACTATGCCTTAGTAGTAATACTATAACATCACAGATATATGATGATTTTGCAGACATTCTGGTTTTACACAAATACTATAATGTGGCAGAAATACTATGTTTTAGCACAAATACTATGATTTGCTATAAATACTATGATTTGGCACATATACTGTATTCAGCAGATATACTATAACAAAATAGAGAGTCTACGACTTAGTAATAATACTATAACATAATAGATATACTATGATTTTGCAGACAGTCTATGTTTTTGCACAACTAGCACAATGTGGCAGAAATACTATGATTTGGCACAAGTACTATGATTTAGTAGAAATACTCTTTTGGCAGAAAGGAATACTATGATTAGGTAGAAATACTATGCCTTAGTAGTAATACTATAACATAACAGATATACTGTGGTTTAGCAGACATAGTATGTTTTTGCACAAATACTACGATTTTGCTCAAATATTATGAAATTGCAGTAATACTTTGATTTTGAAGGAATACTATATATAGGTAGAAATACTATGCCTTAGTAGTAATACTATAACATAACAGATATACTGTGATTTTGCAGACATAGAATGTTTTTGCACAAATACTACGATTTTGCTCAAATACTATGAAATTGCAGTAATAGTATGATTTTGAAGGAATACTATGATTAGGTAGAAATACTATGCCTTAGTAGTAGTACAATAACATAACACATATACTTTGATTTAGCAGACATAGTATGTTTTTGCACAAATACTACGATTTTGCTCAAATACTATGAAACTGCAGTAATACTATGATTTTGAAGGAATACTATGATTTGGTAGAAATACTATGCCTTAGTAGTAATACTATAACATAACAGATATACTATGATTTTGCAGACACAGTAGGTTTTTGCACAAATGCTACAATTTGGCAGAAATACTATGTTTGGGCCCAAATGCTATGATTTGTTATAAATACTATGATTTGGCACAAATACTATGATTTAGCAGAAATACTATGTTTTAACATAAATAATATCTTTTGACAGAAATTTCTGCTAAAAGGTACTATTTCTGCTTTTTAGCAGAAATACTGTAATTTTGCATAAATACTATGATTTGGGATAAATACTATGATTTGGCAGATATATTGTATTCAGCAAATATACTAGAACATAACAGACATTCCTCCACTTAGTAGTAATACTATAACATGAAATAAATATTATGGTTTTGCCCCAAAACCATGATTTGGCACAAACAACATGATTTTTCAAAAATACTATGATTTAGCAGAAATACTATGATTGAGCAGAAGTACTAAGATGTAGTAGAAGTACTTTGATTTAGCACAAATACTATTATGGAGGAGTAATACTTTAACATGGGAGAGATATTGATACACACACACACATACACAGAGAGCAAAGTGAACAGTGGCTGTTAAGAGTCTGGGCTTGGTATATCTAGGTCAGCTAAATTGGCTGCACCTGCTGTAATCAGCACTTACACACACAGACACAGAGAGCTATGGGTTTCCTTCAGTGTATTTCTCACATTCAGGATTCCCCTCGAACAAATGGCCATAATTTCCTAACCGTAGGGGCTAGAATGCTCATTCTGACACCGTTTTGTTCAGAAGAGATGGGGAAATCTGCAGGTCTTCATAATTCAGAGATAAAATATAAATTATTGAAGATATATGACTTGTAATACACTGTAACTGAGTAGAGGCGAAGCAAAACTGCCTTGACCTGCCCTCAAACAACGTTTTGTAACTCTAAATCTATATGGAGCATCAAAATCATTCTTTCACCGTAAGAAACAGCAGGCTTTGGTGAACAGTCATGGAAATTTTCAGGTCTCTGTTGAAATCCATCAAAAAGATATGACGAGAGAAAAAAGTGCCTCATTTCCAGAGTTTGAAATCTGAAGAAATCTGAGCGAGGGACAAATTTCCTACCCTGAAAGATGTGTAATTCATGGCCAAACAGTAATAGGTGAGGAAGAAATTCTTGAATTGTGAGCATCAGGGATGTCTGAAGATATATTGGCACAAGCCTCATGTCTCAACTTTGTTTCGTTAAGGAGATATGACGATTTAAAAATGCCTCTCATTAGAGAAATCCAGCGCTGATTTTGAACAAACTCTCCATTGACTTTCTATGGAGAGTTTTGAGACTTTGTGTTGCTCTGAGGAGATTTGCAAAACATCTGTAAATCCCACAACAATGATAGTGACATCTTCTGAAAGCCAGCAAAAATACCTACGTTTTGATGTATAAATTGTGGGGCTTGAGTGGAAATTGAGCGAGTAGCAAGAAGTTGTTTAGACATGAAGAGAAAATTCAGAATAGACGAGTGTACACTCTGAGTTAATTGCATAGCAACCATAACAACGCATGTATTTTGTGAAAAATCACAATTTTGCAACTGAAAACTTAAAGAGGTATAAAATTAAAACGGTAGAAGTTCTGAAAAAACTGAATCACTCAGGAATAGCCCAATAATCTGAGAACATTTTAAAGTTTGAATGGAGTTTCTAGGTGAAAGTATGACAAAGTAGTTAAGTTTCAAAAACAAGCAAGTTTTAGCAGAATTGTGGAAGTTTTCCATTCATTTCAATGGGACAAATTAAAGGAAAAAAGTGTAATATTTTAAAAAGTATAACAGTAATAAACACCAAAAGTCATAGCACACATTAGCAGAAATAGCAGAACAGTATAGAGTTTGAACTGAGAAAATCGGCTGAAAACTGAGGAAGTAGTTAAACGGCAAAAAACGTACGGAAGTCCTAAGAATAATAATAAAGAACTAGAAAAATTTGCATTTCCTGCGAAAATGCTGTGTGGATGCCTTAACGCTGAAGTTGCCTGCTGAAAAAGCTGAAAAAGTTGAAAACTTGCAAAAACTTATATGGCGGTGAAGAAACTGAAAATTCTGCTGAAAACAGGTGAAGAAGCAGAAAATGTTTGCTGAAAAGTGGTGAAAAGCCAAAAACTTCTACTGAAAGGGGTAAAGACAGAGAAATTTTTGCTGGAAAAAAAAACATTGCCCTAAGCAGGATTCGAACCTGGCCCTCCTGGTCTCAAGGCAGCTACTCATCTCACTGAGCTAAACTCAATCTCTCAAAAAAAGAGGAGGAGAGACCGACAATTCTGCTAAAATGAGCAGAAGCTGCTGAGAATTGTGCTGAGAAGAGGTGAAAAGGCTGAAAATTTTGCAGAAAAGAGGTAAATCAGCAGAATTTCTGCAGAAAAGAGGCAGAACAAAAGAGAAAACTGAAAACAGGTTTTGCCATGACCGGGATTTGAACCTGGCCGTTCTCGTCTCAAGGCAGCTGCTCATCTCACTGAACCAAACTCTTTCTCTCATAAAACCAGAGATGGAGAAACTGACAATTGTGCTAAATGAGCAGAAGCTGCTGAGAATTGTGCTGAGAAGAAGTGAAAAGGTTGAAAATTTTGCAGAAAAGAGGTGAATCAGCAGAATTTCTGCAAAAAAGAGGCAAAGAAGCAGAAACTTGCGCTGAAAAGAGATGAATCAGCAGAGTTTCTGCTGAAAAGAGTTGTCTTTTTTCTGAATACAGCCAAAAAAGCTGGAATTTGTGCTGAAAAGGGGTGAAAAAAATGAAAATTTTGCTGAAAATGGGTGAAGAAGCTGAAGAAGCTAAAGTATACTAAATCAAAGTATTTGTGCCAAAACATAGTGTTTCTGCCATATTGTGGTACTACTACATTACAACATGAATACGGATTAAAGATGAAAGAAACTGGCAACAAATTCCTCCACTACAAACCAGTCTGATACCACTTCTTTGCAGTGTTCACGTTTACTAAGACACTACCCAAAAGGCGCCACAAGAGGGCACTCCAACACAAGAGATGAGGTGAATGAGCAGAATTTCTGCTGAAAAGAGGCAGAAGGTTCTGTATGTAGAAAAAGACACACTGTTGAACCATGTGTGAAATAAATAAATAAATGCAATGAAAGAACAACCTGGTTCTGCTCAAATTCACCAATCAGAGGTACTGCCTCAGTCTGCTTCATCAGGCTGTGTACTTGTTTCTGCCATGGAGCGTTAACAAGAATCTGAGGTCCATATTAGAAAAGCTGCTAAAATCATAAAACTTTGCAGAATTGTAATAAATTAGCAATATAAATTACAGGTCTGTGATAGTGTATAAATTTGTAGTGAAAAAAAAATGTTGAACAAGGTGGGATTGAACCCACGACCTTTGAGCTGCAGAGCTGTGTCATTACTGATTGCGCCACCTGGAAAGGGGGCGGCGGTCCGAAAGACAGATACTTGGGCAGTCAGAAAATAGATCGCGGTGAGAGGCGAAAAACGCCGTTTTTTGGAGTTACAAAACGTCGTGTAACTCAAAAACTAGGAGGGCTAGCAGCATAATTCTTGTACTGGGTGAATCAGCGGACTTTGGTGTATTTTGACTGTGATTTTCATAGCTCGTTCTACCTCCGTCGCGGAGATATGACGAGAGAAGAAACGGCTTCATTTTCGGAGTTTGAAAACTGAGAGGAGGACAGATTTCCACCCCTCAAACAAACGTAATTCATTGCTCAACGGTAAGATAATTGTAAAAACTGCTTCCACTGTGAGTGTCAGCAGTGTCTGAAGATATATTGGCACAAGCCTCATGTCCTAACTTTGCTTTGTTAAAGAGATATGGCGATTTGAAAATGCCTCCCGTTACAGAATTTCAGCTCTGAATTTCAAAACCTCCCCATAGACTTTGAATGGGGAGTTGTCAGACCTTGTGTCACTCCGAAGCAAATTGCGAAAAAATGGTAAATCTCACAATAAAGATAGTGACATTTTCTGAAAGCCAGCAAAAATACCTACGTTTTGATGTATAATTTGTGGGGGTTGAGTGAAAATTGAGTGAGCAGCAAGAAGTTGTTCGGACATGAAGAGAAGTTTCAGAAAGGACCAGTGCTCACTCTGAGTTAATTGCACAGAATTGTGGAAGTTTCCCATTCATTTCAATGGGACAAATTAAAGGAAAAAAGTGTAATATTTTGAAAAGTATAACAGTAATAAACACCAAAAGTCATAGCAGGAATTAGCAGAAAGAGCAGAACAGTTTAGAGTTTGAACGGAGAAAATCGGCTGAAAACTGAAGAAGTAGTTAAGCGGCAAAGAACGGAGCAACTTGAAGAATAAAGTATAAAGAATAAAGAGAAACAGGAAAACAATAGTGTGGAAGCCCTTTAGGGCATCCACACAATAAAGAGAAACAGGAACTCAATAGTGTGGAAGCCCTTTGAGGGCATCCACACAATAATAAAGAATAAAGAGAAACAGGAACTCAATAGTGTGGAAGCCCTTTAGGGCATCCACACAATAAAAAAATGACAAATGAAACAGAAGAAAACATGAAATGAATAAAATAAAGATCCACAGTAGAATAAAGGAACGTTCAGAAAGAGGCGGGATTTTGTGCGCAGCCGTACAAACAGCGATGCGCTCTGTGACGTGTAATAGCGTGAGTGCGCCACAGGATGGAGCTATACCCACACGGTGTGAGCGTGTCTGATGGACTTCCGGTGTTCGTGTGAAGCCGTGAGCTCAGGATTCCTTTCAGAATAAAAGCACACACAAAGACAGAAAACAGGGGTGCAGGACCACAGGTGTGACCCGCCCCTCCTCCCTCCACAGGTGATAACGAGATAAACTGATGACAAGCGCAGTGACGTCAAACTGAAACACGCTGACGTGTTTATGAAAGTTTCAGGTGTAAAAACGTCAGAGCGCGTCCGCCACTGCGGCTCCGAGCTTTGATCTTTGGTTTCCTTCAAACCTGTAAGTAAAATCAGAGAGTGCGCAGGCGCAGCGAGAGGATTCCCTGCTGCTCACCGCATGAGGTCGTTTCAGGAGAAAAACTGCTCAGAACAAACAGGATGGTGAGTATTTACAAATTTAAAATATTCATAAATAAATAAAATCAGTCTTTCAAACAGCAGCTTGGAATCTTTATTGATTATGAACACAAACATTCAGATCACAAAAGAATCGATTTAAATTAAAAAAAACAATAAAAAATCATCCTGAAGAAATTCTGTCCTCACTCTTGCCTCCCTTTAGGGGGCGCCACAACCAGCCACCTGCCTGCATCTGGGTCATTCCTACTATTCGGTGCCATTTCAGTGTGATCACTCTTCATCAAAAAATACAAAATTTTGAATTATTTTAACATTTCATCTAAAAGAGGGATTTTCAACCTATAAGAAAAATGTATTGGTCCAGCTAAGGATATTATATTATAATATTTTTTAAAATCAAAGTCTTTACCCATGACGTGCCAAATGTCCACCCTGTTACAGGACATTCAATTTTCTATTAATAACTGTTTTGAATACACAGTTATAGTAATATTTACATTTTCTAAAAGCCACAATGTCCCTTTTTAAAATCTGCAAGGAAATTTCAAGGAAGTATTTTAAACAAGCATTATATTGAAAGAAGACAGGTTCAGTTTTAAGACACAGTGTAATTTCAAAAGATTGTTTTTAGATTCAAAGGGAATATAAAAAAAAAATTGGCTCCATTTTTAAGTAACTTAATTTTGCTGATTCATTCCCTCCCAATAACCAAAGAGACATGCATTATGTTTGTTGATTTGATTTAATTAACAAAAGAAACACACAGGTAACAGGGTGGACAGAGGAGAAACAGGGTGGACAGGAGGTAACAGGGTGGACATAACATCAGTGACAAAAAATACCACCTTAAAGAAACTTTGAACACCTTCACCATGCCCGTCCAACCAACACAGGTAGATACATGTCCACATTAAACAAGCAAATTTTCACTGTACACCCAACATAATGAACATTTTTCTCACACCTTTTACCTATGCAACAGACCAGCAACTCCAGTTTTTTTCAAGGAAATCCCACACTTTCCTCTCCAGCTGAACTGACCTCTTATTCAAAGGTGTTGGTTCTTTCATCAGACACACAACCTGGTCATCCCTATACCAGGTTATGTCCTCACGTGGACTTGGCCAGTGGAACTTGTTGGTCCCGTTCTTGTGCATGCATTTCACTTTAACATCCTCTTCAACCTCCAGAATGATTCCTGGGTAGGGGTCACCATCGTAGTTGATAATGCACCACTGACCAATATGATCTTTTGTGATGTTCTCAGGCCGGGTTGGTCCCTCAGTGCAATGTGGACTTGCCTCTTGACTAAGGCTTATCTCCTTCAGGCCATAGCATTCACAGTCCAGTACACCTTTGTCTGCCTGGCAAAGGCAGGTTATGTCCCTGTATTTTATTGTTCCTGGAGAGAAACTGAGTACTTGGTGGATTTTCATGGTTCCTTTGACAGGCACAAGTGTCGGTCCATCAATAATTTCTTTTACTTTCCTCTCAACATCATCTTCTCCCACAAAAAAAAGTTCCACTGAAGTGCCCATGTCTCTCAGCTTGTGAAACATAGCTTCTGCGTTGGGGATATCTCCTCCATGGCGGACAATTGTGTCAGCTGACCTTTTAAGGGTGGCTCCAATACCATCTGGAGCCCCCTTTCCATGGCTGGCCTCAAAAAAGTTCCAGCTGATGTTTTTGAACCCTTTTTTGAATGGCTCTTTTGAGAGCAGGTAAAAGTTGCCCTTTTGTTTGTATTGTGTAGCTGGACCATCGCTGAAGACATGGAGGTGTTTGATAAGAGGGTATCTTTCTCTGATCATGTCTAACACAGGGTCAAGATGGGCCCATATCGCAGGGGGATCATGCCGCCTGGAAGGTGAGATAGAGCAGAATGTTACTGGTGACTGTTCAGCTGCAGTGTACAGTACTCCAGTATGTAGGGTTGCCTGCTGGTGTGACCCTCCGAAGTGGACTGCTTGTACTTCTTGAGAATACTTACAGGAGTAGTTCTCACTGAACTGTCAACTCTTCTTCTAACCTTGAGGGTCCTGGTTGCGGGGCATTTTCTGGCTCTAGGGAATATTCTGGACTTAGGGGAGGAGTATTCATAGCCTCAAATTCTGTCCTGCCTTTGGCACTAGCCCTCTGCTTTCTTTTCCTTTCTCGCCACTGCTTTCTCTGTGCTCTCTTCTGTTGTTCACTGAGATCTGCCACTTTCTTTTTTTTCTCTTCCTCTCTGTCCTTTCTCCACTTCTCTTTCTCTTTATTGAGATATATCTGTCTTCTCTCAGGGTCAGCATCACGACGTGCTCGGTAGCGCCGCTGCTTCTCCGCAGCAGACATTGGTGCCATTCCCTGAAAAATGTATACTATTCAAAATCTTCTAAAAGTATATATATACAGGTTAATAATAATTACCAATACACACTTGTATAAATAACCCTAAACACTAAACTTCTATCATCTTACGTCCCCCCTGTTACCATGTGTCCCCCCTGTTACAGTGCATAGCAATAACAGGAGTGACGGTAACAGGGGGGAGATTTTATGCTAAACTTAGCCATTACTACTAGTATGATGAACAACAAGCTAGTACATGGTGACCACTAAGAACCATTTTTAACATGTTTATTAGCCATATTATAAAAATTACAAAAAAAAAATTGTTTCCACTATTAATAAGCGTAACAGGTTGGACGTGTTATGCTTTGCCACATTACAAAATCTTGCTAAAACATTGAAAAAAGGGTTGATTAAAGAGTGGTACTTACTCGTCTTCTTCTTGAAAGTTTTCCCTCCAAAATATGTTACATCCGGGAGTGTCATGTGACTAAAAGAATAATCAGGTGATGTGTTCCATGGAATTCTTATCAGAGTAACAGGGGTGACAGTTGATTCAGGCACACAACATTTTTTAAAGATTTTAAGTATTAAACATGCATTAATAATAAAAAAGAACATTTGATGAGGAACATTAGAAATAAGCCAATCCAGAAATGATGAAAAATCTAGATTTTTTTTTTTTTTTTTTAAGTTATATTTGTAACTGAAGTCGAGCAAGCATGACTGGGGACATAGTACTTTAGTGACTTGTGCTAAAATAAAAGTAATTTACTTTTAATGTATTTATCCTGTGTATATATCAATGTGTTCTATGGTAGAGGGGGGTTAAACATACAAGAAAATGGTTTAGAAATAAGCATTAGACAAGTTTTACACTAAATATACCATATTATGTCATTAGGACTCAAATGGCACCGAATAGTAAGAATGACCCATCTGCTCCTAACACAGCCTCCTCCTCTGTCACTCCAACCCTCTGCATCCTTCATCCATGAACCTCCTCTGAGCTCCTCCTCCGTCCACTGCAGCGGGAAAAATAAGCACTGAGCACGTGCAGAAAAGTCTCAACATCAGTGATTAGAATGAGTCCTGCTGCTCGGTGCAGATTAGCATCAGCTGATTCAGTCCCACCTGATGGCCTCGTAAAGGTGCGTCATCACCAGCGTGTCACACAGAAACATCTCGTGATGGGTGAAACCGTGAGCTCTCTCCAGACCTTCAAACTTTATTTAAAACATGCTGAAGCTTCCAGTGAGACTGTCGGGCCACAGTTCATCATCATTTAATCGTAAACCATCAGGTGCACCTCACAAGGTTTCACACAGGAGTGAAAAGGACAGAAACACCTGGACCAGCAGGTGTGACTGTTTGAAGCAGGGCTGTACACCCGCTCACCTCCACGACTCCAACGCTGAAGAAAACGTTTGCTGAACAGCTTTTAGACGAGCCTGTGAAAGAATACAGACTGATCACATGACACCAACACTGATCACACCGTGTTAGGAGGTCAAAGGGTGTGGTGTATCACCCCAAAAACACCAACAGGGAGGTTTGGAGGTGGGAGCGTGATGGGGGGGGCTGTTTGTCAGTGTACGGCACCGTGAAGCTCGAGACGTTAAATCTGCTGCCGTCTCCCGGGATGATGAAGAAACGAGACGATGATCAAACACAGCCGTGAAACTCTCAGCTGCTTTCAGAGACACAAAATAAAGCTGTTGGGATGGCCCAGCCAATCAGCTCATCTTAATCCACCTGACACATAGAACGAAGGTCAGAGTTCATAGATGGGCCCACAGAACCTTCAGGATGGGCCAGAATCCCACCTGAGCTGTGCAGGAGCTGTCATCAGCAACAAAGGCTGAGACAAAGTATTCAGTGCACTTCAGTAAGTGGGTTTGTGCTTCTTTTACCTGCTGCATATCCACCCTTCCTCGTCTGCACATGCTCAGACCGTCTCAGCCTCTCTGACTCTGAGCCGTCCACAAAGACTCAGTGAAGCTCCTCCTGACCTTCTCTGAACGTCTCCACCAACATCTGTAGAGCTCTTTGTCAGCACGGAGCCACACGGCTGCTCTCTTAGCTCAGCTTCAAAAACTCCTTCTCACATCTTCATCATCAGCTTCACCCTCTGTAGCTCCTACAGCTCTGCACATCAGCACCTGTACACTTCGTCTCCATCCCTCCTCATCCTCTCACTCTCCAGTTAAACAGTTTAAAGTGCCCTCGATGCCTCGCTGCTCGTTACCAGTCCCTTTCTCCTTCCTCACATCCAGCTCTCAGTGAGCCTTTTCCTGTGAGGTACACCAGTACTCCTCCCCTTCTTCAGCTTATGACTATCCCACATGTTCTTTAGATTACTGGAATAATTAAGTAAAACAAAAAACAAACAAACCGACAATATAACTGGAAAATAAAGACTTAAAAAAATCCTGAAATGAAGGAAAAGGAAAGGAAAAGATCAAATAAACACAAAATAATTTGTAAATGTAAATTATAATTGTAATAAATAGGTAAACTAACAGGGCTCATGTCACGTGTTGTGATTTGATTACGTTGTCTGTATTTGATTTTTAAGGCATTTTAATTTGTCCATTATTGGCAGTTTGTGTCCTCCATACATTTCCCTCCTCGGGGCGGTCACCATCTTGTTCTGTCTGAACTCTTTGATTCGGTCTGTTGGTGACGTCAGACAAAGAGTAAATCTGGTCTGTTATTGGCAGATTTCCTGAAAAGAGGCGGGAGCAGAGTTTGTAGTGAGCGCTGATTGGCCGGCGGGTCCGTCGGTCAGTGCTCGTGCGTGTGGCGTCTGTGGGTCAGGTTGATGGAGCGCTGTGGAGGAGAAACACGGTGAAGGTGCTGCGAGCAGCGGAAACTTTTCTGTGTCCCTCCGCTTCGTGTTTTTCCTTCGTCCCGCCTTTTTCGGCTCTTTTTCACTCACTTTACTTTCTTTTTTCAAACTTCACGGCGGTTTCTCCAGTTTACGGTCCCAGTGGTGTCTCCCTGGCAACACGATCAACTGTCCTGCGAAGTTTGGGTCGGTGTTTTTACCTTCAGCGGAAAAAAGCTGCTCGTTCACGCGCTGAGCTAACGGAACCGAGCCGGGACCGACGGGAGCGCGAGCAGAGGCTCTCCCGGTACTTTTTTGGTTCCGTTTCCGTTCGTGTGGCTCGGACCGGCTCTTAGTCGCGAGACAATAGTGAGGGAGAGAAAGAGAGAGGGAGCTCGCGCTGGTGGCGGGGAGGGGTGTCGATGCCTCGCGGCGCTTTGTTCTATCCGCTGTGGAGACCTCCCGCGTGCCCGCCGCGGATACCCGCCGATCGATCGGAGTATTGATGACCGAGCAGAGCCATGGACGTCACCTTGTCCGAGCTGCTGGGCGCGTTCATGGAGTCCCCCCTGGTGGTGTGGGTGAGTGCACGCGCACACACACAGCTGTGAGGTTTGCTGCCCACGCGCTGCACACGTCAGGTGTATCACACACACACACACACACACACACACACACACACACACATTGATTTTGGGGAGTGAGCGGCTGGCGGAGCTTCTGGTTGGTGTTTGTGGGACTTTCCAGGTGTTACACAGAAAAGTTCACGCGCTGTTCTCCAGAGCACATTTTAATCTGAAAGAGTTTGAAGCACTTCTGGTCAGTCTGAGCTTCAGGGGTGGTTTGAGTTCCTGAAGGAGCTGCAGAGACCAGGAGAAGCTTCCGGATGTTTCACCTGAGCTCACCTCATCACACCTTTAACAGAAACACACAGAGCACAAACCAAGCGCTCAGCATCTCTGAGAATCAGCACAGACAGAGCAGATGTGCACGTGGACCAGAACCAGGACCAGGATTGAAACCAGGAACAGGACCCAGAGCTGGACCTGGAAATTTACAGCCAAGTTTTAGGAATTAAAAACTGAAAGTTTCCAGAAAAAATTCAGACAGATACTAATAATCCAGCATGAAGCCAACTCTGCAGACATGTTTGGATCTGGATCAGAACCAGGGTCTGGATCTGGTCCTGGGGTTCCTTGAACCCTTGGATGTGTCGGCAAAAGTGTCCCTGTGTCACTTTCCCACCGTGTCACCTCCTGATCCGAGTTCCTGTCCAGCACAGACGGGCACAATGGTTGGCTGAGCCGGCGGGTCAACAGGAAATGAGGTCACAGGGAAGCAGGAACAGTCCGGTGGAACCAGACTGACTGTTGGAAATCCTTCACGGCTTCATGAAGCTCCAGATGTTTCAGCGGTGATGGTTTGGGCTGTTCTCAGGTCAGTGATGGAGAAATGGAAACACCTGGACGTCAGCAGAAGCTGCAGATGTGCTTCAGCCCTCGCAGATGCTCCAGTGACCCGTGCATGTGCACTGATGCCTCTGTGGGAGGGTCTTCTTACAGCCAATCACGTATCTGATTCACTTCATCAGCTGACAGAGAAACATGTTTGTGATTGATGTGTAAAAACTCGATTGGTCGATCATTTCCTGTGTTGGATGTTTCAGGAGCTGTGGGGGTGTCGTTAACACTAAAGTGTTTGCTCCTGATATCCTGGAACATTATTAAAGCAGATGCAAATTTAAGTTGGACTACATTAAACTGAAAAACGGTTCATGGTGATGTTATCGCCGTGGTGATGATGTTCCTCTGATGGCTCCAGATGTTTGGACTGGAATCATCTCTGAAGCTTTTTGGAGGCAGGTCAGAGACTGGGATGGCGAGCGGTAGTGGTGGGCGGATCGATCCAAATATCGATAGTATCGATCCCAAGTCGGGATCGGTATTGGATCGATACTAGCCTGGTTAGATCGATTCTTTACTTTGAGTTCTGTTTGCTATGCTGTGCTTTCGGCAAAAACGAAACAGCCAGGTCGCTGGACTAGCCGCTCCTGTGTCAGCGGAGAGCAGGCACACTTTCCTCCCCCCGCCCCCCCCTTATGTTTCGGTGTTGCGCTGACACGTCATGTGACTTAGACACTTTGGGGGTTATTAAGTTGTTTACATATTAATTATATTTTTACCAATTGTTTTTGTTGTTGAGAATTTTAATTGTAATTTTCGTATTATAGTTTATCAACACTATTTGTTTTAATTTGTTTACTGGTTTGCGTGCACTTAAGATTAAAAAAAAAGAAGAAAAAAAAAGATCGCCACCACGGCAGACCCGATGGCATTTTCATGCTTCGCCGCATCATTTATTCTTACAATAATCACACGGTTGCTGTAACAGTACATTCAACGGCTGCAGCTCTCCCGCTGCAGCCGTACACATCACCACCACCAAACCTGCAGCGGCATCGCAGAACACGCCCTGCCACATACCCCATCGCCCACTTCACCCCACCCCGCGAGCAGGCGAGGGAATCGGCCTGGACCATCGGCACCCCATGCCCCGGCCCAGCGATGGGGAAGTGTCCACTCTGGCGGTCGCCCGTTCCTCCAGCGGAGGCCTGATGGCCACCCATATGGCAAGCAGAGGCGGCGGAGCAGGAGTGGAAGTGAGCCGGGGCTCAGAAGCAGCTGGGCAGACGGCCGGCACGTAGGACCATGCAGCCTGCGTGCCAAAGCGGACAGCATGCCGCCCTCAGGCAGGACCCCCGCGCACCTCGACCTCCATCTCCAGCTTGGCAGGTCCC
The DNA here is from genome assembly GCF_001858045.2 of Oreochromis niloticus. NCBI lineage: Eukaryota > Metazoa > Chordata > Actinopteri > Cichliformes > Cichlidae > Oreochromis > Oreochromis niloticus. The sequence continues at coordinate 30,038,841 of NC_031983.2, forward strand.
GCTGGCGCGCCAGCCTCCGGCTCACCCCGAGCCGCGCGCTGTCCCACCCTTACAGTGATCACCCGGTTGCTGTAACAGTAGTCTACATTCAATGGCTGCAGCCCTCCTGCTGCCAGCTGTACACATAAACACCAAAAACAACAACAGCACAAGCAGCGCACAGGTTTTAAGCCGGTGAGGCATGATTGTAGATGCAGTGAAGGTGAGTCCACCTCATCTGCAGCAGCATCACAGACCACGGCCCGCCACAATAATAAAGCATTTTTTATTTAATTATAAATAAATTATTTCTCCTAATTATGTCCTGGGTTTTAAGTAATTAATAATACAAAAGGAAAAATCACAAAAAACACTTAAGGTCATGAAAATTAATTGCGATTTAGCAATTCAATGAGGCATCCACCTGATTTATTGAAAAGTATCGGTGTCGGTATTGGTATCGGCGATACTGGCCCGTATTTACTTGGTATCGGATCAATACCAAAATATGCAGTATCGCACACCACTAGCGAGCGGAGCTGTCAGCTGCTTACTATCTGTGGCGCTTCCTGTTGAGCTGTCGGCTCAGCCAACCATTGTCCCGTGGGCGGAAACTCGGATCAGGAGGTGACAGGGTGGGAAAGTGACACAGGGACACTTTCACCGACACATCCAAGGGTTCAAGGAACTAGAGCTGGGCGATATATCGAGTTTTTAAAAAAAAATATCGATATATTTTTATACGAGATGTGACAATATCCTTTATATCGATATAGTCTGTGTTACGTTATAATTATAGTTGCGGAGCCGCAAGTTTGCCTCTCTTTCGTCCACTTTTGTCTTTACGCAACGTTACTCGACCTCGCCTCTCCTTCACTGAACACAACTCCCCCTCCTCCCCATCGCTTCACGTGCAGGCAGCGACAAGATGGACACGGCAAATCTCCGTTAACGAGTTACTGCGCATCGCCCCGTGCGTGGGGCTGGACGGCGTCAACGTGTTAACGAGCTAGCCACGCTAACGCCATGCACGGCCTGAAATCCTTTCATTTTCTCAAAAGTTGACTGCGCGCCTTTTGTATGAATTCTGGTTGTGCTTGATGACCGCGAACCGATTTTATGTGATACACAGCGCTCAGCAATCTGTCAATAAATGTTTTAGTTCGACTTTGCTAAGCTACGGAGCTGCACCGCTTGATGGATTGTTGGAGCATTACGGCTACCGAGGAGCCTCGCGGAGTGATACGTACTGTGCTTCAACGTAATATTACCGTACTGTGTGTGTATAAGGGCCATAAATGGCTCCTGTTCAGAGACATGGTTACGAAGCGGATTTCAAACTCCAGGCTGTCAGTCACGCAGCAGAAGTTGGGAACAGAGCAGCTGTGAAATCTGTCTTTGTTATTATGCTCAGCGTCTGTTAGTTTACATTTTGACTGTACAATTGTGAGCTCTTTGTTATGCACAAAACAACATAGTTTTCTTTTATTTATAGAGCATCATTATTTAATAAATGCTCATAATTTATTTTGGAGTAGTTTTTTTCATGTACATCTATGCTGTATGTTAATAAAAGTGCCTGTGTGACATCTGGGACACAGCTTTGACTAAGAACTCTCTTTTTGTTCTTACTTTATGGCTTTAAAAAAATATCGAGATATGAATTTTGGGTCATATCGCCCAGCTGTACAAGGAACCCTGCAGGAACCTCAGGACCCGCCCTGGTTCTGATCCAGATCCTGATCCTGGTTCTGATCCTAAACCCAAGGCCTGAGCTGGATTTAACCTCAGGTTTCCTGAGCCCGGGGGAGGCCACGTGCTCCCACCACAGCAGACTGTGGTTTGGCTTCCAGCAGAGCCTCAGTGAGCGCGTGCAGGGCGTTCCTCGCCATTACCCGAGTGAGTAATGCTTAAAAAAAACATGGAGTCCACTCATTCAAGCCGGCTTGTCTCCGTGAGTCTGCACGCTGTCATTTAAACTCTGAGCCGCCGCCACAGCCGAGGTCATGTGACATTAGAGCCGCTGTTTAATGTGTCACAGCACCATGACCTTTGACCCTGCTCAGCCTGGCTGCAGGCATAAAAATGTCTCAAACTGGAGAAGACGAGAACAAACTGCTGTTTAATACCAACGTGATCATAAGAGACTCCAGGAGAACAAAGTGCACGTCACAGGAACCTGCTCGGGACGCCCTCCTCGGGCCCAGGCGGAGAGCTCGGCTCTTTAGATATGACCTAAACCCCGTCAGCCTCCACTTCCTGCTCACTGAGTCACATGGTCACATCCAATAACCAGTCTAATTATGACATTTGTGTTTCTCCGTGTCTGAGCTGTTCTCCTCATTAAAAGTGAAACGATTTCCTCGCAGTCAGCGTCAGAGGCTTTTATGACCATGGTTTCAGAGGCCCCTCCCCCGCACACACACACCCCATCTCCACCACAGAAAGGTGGCGATTAACAGAGGAGCAGAGATTCCAAACTGTGCCGTCCTTCAGCCCGGTGTTTAGATTACAGCTGAGGATGATGATGATGATGATGTAAAGATGACAGGCAGCCTGAGAGCAGCGACAGCACTTGGGAAGCTGCGTGCCCAGGTGTGAACAGGTGGTTCCAACATGGAAAATGGGAAATATTTTATTTTTATTCCTTGTTACTTTAAATGAGCCGGCAAAGCATAAAAGGGAGCAAAGTTTGAGCTCTTAAACTCAGACCGGAGTTTATCCTCATTTCAAGCTCACCTCTGTGTTTTTCATAGTTTGGCTCTGAATTTGATTTAAAGTTTTTTTTTAAATGTGAAATCTTTTAAAGCTGCAGACAGTTGATGTTCTGATTCTGTCCTCAGGTGCGGACGCTGGGCCCGCTGGGGTCAGGTGACGACGCCGGCTCAGACGAGCGACTCAGCATGTTCATGGAGCTGGTGGACGGCGTCTTCCTGCACAAGATCATGACACACATGTAGGTGGCAGCGAGCGCGTTCATTTGCATGAGTCAGTCAAAACTGCCGAGTGTTTCTGGTGGTTTTTGCCTGTGTGTGTGTGTGTGTGTGTGTGTGTGTGTGAGTACATAAGGGGGGTAAGAGAGGTAATCCTGTGTTTCCTGTGTGTGTCTGTGCGAGTGTATTTGTGCGACCACATCCTGAGTTTCAGGTTCAGACTTCACAGCCAGATGTGCTGCTCGGTGCTGAGGCGCTTCACAGAGTTGTCGTTGTCTGCAGCCTCAGAACACAGCTCAGGTCAGCTAGACTGAGATCCAGGAATTAGACCGAGCCGTGTGTGATGGGCAGAGGCTTGTAGGCTGTGAGCGTTCAGGAGGAAGAGTAGAAGCATCGATCAGAGAGCAGGTGCAGCGCCTCAGCACGCCTCAGTGACTCGTACTTTCACTGCAGCCGTCACCAGCCGAGGCGCTCATGCAGGCTGACTAATATCAGGACTGATTTTCAGCGTGCAGGCTGATCCACTCGTTAGAAAACCCTGACAGGCTGAATCGTGGTTAAAGTTCACTTATTGACAGCAGCTGCAGGAGCTGATCGCAGCCGTGACTGGAAGGAGAGATGCAGTTAAAACCAGACAGCACGGCTGCACACACTCATTCAGATGAGCCCAGCTCACGTCTGACAGGATGTCCAGAGGTGGTGCAGCCGGGTGGTGTTATGTAATGATGGCAGGAAATCGACTTTTCAGTATCTGCCTTTCAAACCTGAAACATTTAGTCTTGTTTCCCCGCGGAGCTGCAAGGAGGAGTGTGTTTGTGGAGCAGTGAGGAGGTGCACATGGGGCTGGTTACTGGGTTTACTGGTTTGTGTTTCTGGGATTTATTGAAATTAAAAAGCGAAAACAGCACCCTTCAAGTCCCCCGGTCTGATAATCCTCTGTGTGGGACGCCCCCCTGACCCCGATCACACCACATGTTCATGTTAGTTATTGTTGTCAGTTATTGTCCTCAGGAACGACGATAATCGCGCTATTGTTCTCCACGGCGAGGGTCGGCTGGGCCGAGGGGGGGCGGTCAGGACCTGCCGGGGCTTCATGGGAAACTGGGTTACAGAGGAGCAGTGAGGAGTATGAAAGGAGACGTTAGAGAGTCGGAGGAGCAGTCGGCTGTTAAATCACTGAGTTCTGCACAGAAACCTGCAGCTAGTTTAACGAGGCCTGCGGAGCTGGCTGAGAGTCGCACTGGAGACGGTTTAATGTCGTGGAAAAAATGAGCTCACAGTTCAGAGCAAGCTGCTGAGAGACGCCGGAGTCAGTGAGGTTGGAGCTTCAGTTATGAAAGAAGCTCGTTCCCCTCTTTGTTTATACCCTGAATGTGTCAGTGTGGATGGACGCTGCTCGTTTCCAGCTCCTCGTTTTTATTCTTCTACTCTGTCAGAGCAGCTTTGCATGACTCACCGCTCAGAATAATCCTCCTTTATCTGATAGTGGCCCTCAGCGCCTCTCACTGCATCCTCTGTCTGAAAAAAGCTCTCTAAGCCTCTCCCTCTTTAAGAACATGTTCTTCTGATTGGCTGCCAGCAGGTGGGTGGGGCAGTTAGCCTCTCCTTGTGACATCATCCAGATCTAAGTGTGTAAAAAGCTGTGATAAACAGCATGTTTGGAGCAGTCTGCAGAGAGCCTTGTCCCGCTTCTGATGCACTCTGATTGGACGGCTGAGTGAGAGGTGACCTTAAACTTCTTTTAAGGTGTCTGCCGCCTGACAAGATCTGCTGGAGGAAAGCTGAGGTGGTGGGACAGAGACACCTGCAGAAAGCTCAGTCTGAGTGAACTGACTGTAAACACTGAGCCGAGTACTTGATTACTCTGACGGAAAACACGACATTTAAATCAGCATTTAATCAGTTAAACCTGATTCTCTGTGAGGGTTTAATGAATAATCACATGTGAAGTCCTCGCTGTGAGACCGGCCCAGCCATCTCCACGCATCACACTGACATGATGACAGCGACAGGAGGTCAGAAGGACGGACAGCGGGACACACCCCCTATTGACATGCTAATCAGGCATCCATGCAGGGAAATGCCTGCGCCATGGTTACCCGAACCTGGTGTGTGTGTGTGTGTGTGTGTGTGTGTGTGTGTGTGCGCGTGTGTGTGTGTGTGTGTGAGATGATCTTTGTCCCAAACAGCCACAAACGTCAGCCTCAGCGCTCCTCTGCTGTGTTTATTTGTCTCCATAGCGACCCGAGCCCCACCAATCAGAGGCTGAACAAGAACGTGAACAATGATGTGTCGCTGCGCCTTCACAACCTGACAGTCCTCACCAGACACATCAGGACGTACTACCAGGTACACACACACACACACACACACACGGTGATTTATTGATGAGTCCCAGCAGGAAGTGATGCAGGAAGTGATGCAGGGCGTGCGTTCACTGGAAGCAGCTGATCTAGAGTGTTGACCTTTCAGCACTGCTTCATCGGTGTGCATGCTGACAGGTGAGGTTTACCTGTGTCAGAGCAGCAGTGGCGGCTGAACGAGGACACGGAGTGTGTGTGTGTGTGTGTGTGAAGTACAGCCCTGCGTGTGTGTTTTCTATAAATCAGAGATAAGCAGCTCAGATGGAGCTGATTTGGCTGAACGGCTTCACATCCTGCATACATTCTCGCACACACACACACACACACACACACTCACACACACACACACACACTTCCTGTGTGTCGTCTGGATTATGTGACTGTATTTTTTCCGAGAGCTGTTAACATTGTTGAAACTGAAGTTTTATTTTTGAGTTTTTGCTTTTATTACAGAGGATTGTTGTTGGTTTTTGACTGTGTGTGTGTGTGTGTGTGTGTGTGTGTGTGTGAGGCCATCAGTTGCTCGCCTATGAAAACAATGCAGAATACGCGACTGCAGCAGGTCTGTAATGATTTGATTCCCGGCCTTCGTGGCTCGTTTATCCTGTGGCTCATCACAGGAAGTGGAAGCACCTGTGTGACTGTGCAGACCTGCTAAAATAACTTCTGCCAGGAAGCAGCAGACACGTTTGCATCCTACAGGCTCCAAACTAGACCTGAGCAACCTCCTTTGGCTCCTCTGGAGGGACCACGGTGTTCCCAAACCCTCAGAGAGATCTCTCCAGCTGACCCAGGGTCTGCCCTGGGGTGTCCTAAAGAAAGGAGCAGGAAGTGCTGTGAGGTCCTGAAAGCTCTGAACCAGAAAGCCTCTGCTAATATACAGTCAGGTTTCAGGTCCTCAAGTATTAAATATAATACAGCTGGAACTGATTATTGGGAGTTTGTCATGAACACACATGCATCATCTGCATAAGCTGATGTCTCCGGCTGTGACCTGCAGGTCTGTGGGTGACGGCGCACCTGTTTGTCTGTTTTCAGACTGAAGCTGCTGATGGAAACGTTACTGTTGGTCTGTTTTTAGCTGCTGGCTGAACACAAAGAGGCTGTTTGTGAAACAGCAGCGACTGAGCGATCAGAGCTGCTCATTTTCATACAGCCGTCTGAGCACTGAGCTTACTGAGGATCAGCTTCCATCGTTCTCTGTGACACACACGGAGCAGAGGTTTGGGAAGCTCCACATACAGTGAAGTGTCCCATCGATGATGCCCTCCTTAGTGTTTCAGGCCCGGCAAGTTTCTATTTCCCTGGTCTGCAGGTTGAAAACAATAAAAGCAGCAGCTGCAGGTGCTGTTTGAAGGGTTTGGTCAGATCTGGTTCTGAGATCAGGGTCAGGTCTGGGTCAGGTCTGGGTCTCTGGCCGGTCTTAGATGCTGACGGGTGTTTAGGATGAGCTGATGTTTGCAGTGAGATCGTGCTGTGTGACCTCCATCTGTCCACAGGAAGTGTTTCAGATGTCATGGTGCCGATGGACTTTTATGAGTTTTAATAAAGTTTTGGTGTTTGAATAGTGAATGACCACCAAGAGGCCACGCCCCCAACAAACACTTTACTTTTATTGTGAGATGGATTTCATTTTTAACTTTGTGCTAATTGGACCGTTTATGAAGTTGTGTCTGGATTTGTGCGCTCTTTGTGACCTCAGCAGTTCTACTTCCTGTAAGGAGAAAACGGCGATGGAGGTGTGGCCACGGTCATCTGCTGGTCTTTGGTCCAGGTTAATAAACGAGGCCTGAAACACTTCAAAGCTGTCGATTCATAGATTTCTGTTCCCTTTAAACAGCTGAAGGAAGAAATAAAAACAAAACATTTACTGAATAAATTAAACGAAACCCACAAAAACACGACAAAATTATTATGAATGAATCAAATCCCATAAAAGCAGTTTGATGTGTGTGTGTCTGTGTGTGTGTCTGTCTGTGTCTGTGTGTGTCTGTGTGTGTCTGTGTGTGTGTCTTTGGGCAGGACGGAGTTAATCTGCTGCCTTTTAAAACATTTTTTAAAAATCTGAGCACAAACACACCTCAGATGATAATATGAAGTTAGCAAGCTTTAGAGAGCAGGATCAGCTGCAGCACACACAGCTGTTCATGTGGGGCTGGGCGTCAGCTTTCTCCTAATTAGATGAAGTCCCAGCAGATGCAGCCTGGCCTGCTGAGTCGTGTGTGTGTGTGTGTGTGTGCGTGTGTAGCTCGGTAAACTGATATCTGGAGCTCTGCTCTCTCACCTGTGTCTTTGCTGTTTCTCTGCCTGACTGTGTCCACAGTTACTGATCTGTTTATCAATAAAAAATGAATCAGTGAAAATACAAAGACGACTCTTTGTGTCTGAAACTGGTTCAAAGGTTAAGGTCCTCTCACCCTGAGAGGTCATTTATGTACAGGTACAGGTGACCTCCTCGCAGTCAGCTGATATTTATGTGCTTTAACTTCAGTGCATTTCATGAGGCCTTGTGTTTTCAGCAGATCTCCAAGTTTCTCATGGCTGAAACATGAGGACTAAAGTGTCACCTGAGTCACCTGCAGCAGTTTGATGTCTGTGACGTAGAGCAGAAAGCAGCTGCTGCCTGATCTTTGACCTGTTTCTGATCATTCGCTACAGGAAACCTCACAAAGTGCATTCTGGGTAAAGTTTAAAGCCTCGTATCAGCCTGTGGGAGAGGTGCGTGCTCAGAGCGAGTGGGAGCACATGAAAGGTCTCCTTTTACCTGCATCCACAGACCAGGATCATCTCTGTCTCAGAGTCAATGCTGTGAATGCAGCTAATGGCTGTGAAAAGGAGGAGCCGATCACATGGATCAATCACCTGATCAGGAGCTGAATCAGCTCTGCTCTGTTTTTATGAGAAACGTGTTTCCAGCCTGGTACACAAACTGTTTATCATGTCATACCAGCTGTACAGCAGAGAGCGTTTCTGTAACTCACCTGCATTGTTAGGGGCGTGGCCTCTGATTGACAGGTAGCTGCTAACTGAACCTCTGGACTGTGTGCTGCTGTGGTGCTTCCTGTGTGTGATCACATCGGCTTTATTAATGTTTTATGTGGTCTGAAGTCAGAGTCCATCCTGGACTAAATTTGGACCTCAGCCTAGTTTCAAAGGTCACGACCTGTAAACAGCCGGTGGGAGAGCGTGACGCCTCTGAAGTGTGAGGCTGTGGTGACCGAAGTAACATAAGCAGCCCTCCTCCCCTCCTCCTCCCCCTCCCCCTCCTCCCCGCTCACTTTACCCTCCTCGGTTACCGTGGGAACTCCAGAACAAAGGCCTCAGCCTACAGTCTGGGATGTTTGGAACTCCGTATCCTCTGCCCTACTTTATACACACACACACACACACACACACACACACACACACACACACACACACAGCTTTTCCTGACAGTAGCAATAAAACACTGACAAAGTGTCTGAGCAGGCTGGGTGTGTGTCTGTGGGTGTGTGTGTGTGTGTGTGTGTGTAAGGTCGGGCTGCAGGGTAACCAGAGGGCAGTTTCTGATTGTTATCTACTTTTGTGTGCGCGCTGTATGTGTTTTGGTAATTTGTGTGTGTGTGTTTGTGTTTTCTCAGACTGTCATCTGGTGAGAGACACGCTCACGTTAACGTGTGAAAACAAACAAAAGTCGCTTTTTTCTTTGTTTACCTCCAGTGAGTATGGAGGACCAAAACTGCCAACTTAAAAATAATGAGTTTAAAATTAAACAAAAATGCTAAAAGTTAAAAACTCAGTAAGTGAACAAAGATTCCAGTAAATATAAAAAGTGTAAATATTTTATTTTGAAATGTTATTTATGTTAAATTTAATCATTTATGCAGTATTTTTAAATTAATTTTGAAAATCTTTTTTTTTAATGAATCTATCAAATATAAGAAATATTATTGCTAATATTTTAAGGTTCTTTATGAAACTTGTTATTTTTTACTCTTTTTTTTTAACGTATAAACTTTTTTCATCAGTTTTTTCTATTGTTTTTATTTATTTTGTGTTTGTGCGTTTGTCTCAGTATTTATCTTCTCACTGTGTTTTCTTTTTACATTTGCTCGTTATTTTTCAGTTTCACTATGCAAATGATGGCCGTCACTCGAAGCGTGTCATGAGCTCAACGAATAAACTTATTAAAAAAAAAAAAAAAACTACATTTAAATGGAAAATGAAAAAATTTTAAATTATATATTAAATTTAATGAAATAAATAATTTTTATATATATTAAATATATAAAAATAAATGATAGATGACATATTAAATGGCTGCATTTTGGGTGTTTTGGGCTGATTATTTATTTTTAAATGTATGTTTTGGTCCTCCGTACAGTGATCCTGGCATAAAGTGTTTCAGTGAAGTAAGCTGAAGCATTTAATTTGTTCCTGGTGAGAAACAAACTAATTAACCAGACTAGTTTTTACCTCTTTTTCTCCTGTCAGATTAATCAGATTAATTTTAGTATTTTATAGTGACGCTGCGTTTAAACGACAGCATGAGGAAACAGACTTCTGAGCTTCACGGGGTGTGCAGACAGTTTCGGGTCGTCGTTAGAAATGAGCTGTGATGCTGTGTTACTGTTTTAAAGCGACTGTCGGTCTCAGAGTTTTGTTTGAGGATGTCTCCTTTGTTCACGAGGTTAAACTTCACGCTCCGCTGAGCTTCCTCCGGTCTTTACTGTCGCGCTGCAGCGTCTGATGGTGGTTTTCTCTCTTCAGTTTCTGTAGTAAACTTGTTCTGCAGCTCCAGCAGCACTGAGACTTTGTGGAGCTTTTATTTTCCGCTGCATCGAGCACTTTTTCCGTCCCGCTGAGGTCTGTGGCCTGACGTCAGCCCGCGGACTCTGCTGGCACGTTTCATTGAAGTCTGGTCTGTGCTTCGCATTTTAAATTGGTGAGAATTTGCTGGAACGCAGACGCCGGCGGCCCGGGAGAAGTCGGCTCTCTCGTTAGCAGCCACCGTTTCATTGATCTGGGATTAGAAACGTGAGCCCAGTGTGTCAGCGGGCCGAGGATTGAGGCCTGTTAAATGGGTCAGTGCTGCCGGCTGCATTGATCTCATGTCAGAGATCCTGCTGGGGACGAGATCGTGATTAGAGTTCAGACTCTCACGGCTGAAACGTTTCAATCAGACTGCAGCCACAATGTGTTTGTGTGTTTTTATTCATGTGTGTATTTAACGGGGACGATGCTTTGAGCTGGATGTCAGTAGGATCAGCAAGCACGACTTGCAGATTTGTTCCTGGTGTAACTTGTAAACTTGAGCTTTATGAAAACAGACAGAAGCTCACGCTGCCTTACAGACAGATGGTGGCCTGGTTGGCTCTCGTGTTACCTGTACAGACCAGTGTAATGTTACCTGCAGGCACCTCAACGCTATAGCACAGCTGACTGTGTGTGTGTGTGTGTGTGTGTGTGTGTGTGTGTGTGTGTGTGTGAGTGAGACACCTACTGTACCTCTGGTCATTATCAGCTCCTGCAGCTCAGGTTACCTGTGGTGTGCCTCAAACTCAGATATATTCAGATATACCTCCCCCTGACCCCTGGTGACCCCAAAGTCCTACCTGTTGATTTAAACCGTGATCTTAAGTTTCTGTAACTGTGCCGCCACAGAGGTGGAGGTGATCCCAGCTACTGAGGCTGCGTAACAGCGGAGAACCAACAGCTAACCAGGTCCACTGATAACAAACAGATAACTCGACCCCAAGCGACGCTACATGTAATGATGTAATCAGTGATGCACATTCCTGACCAAAAGTACAAAAATGGACTTTTCTCTGGAAGCTCAGAGACACCTCGGACTGTCTCTGCCACAGATGTGGAGTCATGTGACCTGCTGTTTATTTGTTTTAAAGAGGTTTCTTCCTGAAATGTCGTCTCCCTCCACGCTTTACTGTCGAGCGCCTGGCCTCCATGTTTTCTTCTCCTTCTTCTCCTGTTGTAGCTGCCTGCTGTCACACCACGCATCGACAGACTCCACCTGCGGACCATCTTGATCGTCTCCTTTACAGGAAACTGAAACCAAAGTCGGAGCTGATGCAGGGGCATGGGAACCTTTCTGAATTTCCCGTGCACTTCATCTTCTCCATGTGCTTCTGCAACAGCTGCAGGTTCTGGTTCTGGTCTAGGATCTGTGGACCAGAACCAGGACCATCGTATCAGCTGCAGGCCGACATGTGAACATGGAAATGCTCAGTTCTTTCTTTCAGAGCTGCAGCCGTGAAAACGGCTCAGAGCATCGAGATAAACGATTCAAACTTTTTAAACTTGGCTTTAATTTTCCACTTTTCCTGAAACGTTGGTGGATTTTAGGCTCAGCTCTGACATGTTCCCGCACACGCTGAGCTGGGGTCACATGGCAGGGTGGGGTCTGCTTTGTGTGGCTGAATATATACACCCATCAGTGCCAGGCTGTGGATAAATATGAGTGTGTGTGTGAGACACCGGGCAGGTTTGGGTGGATTGCTGCTGACAGCCACTTCCCTCCTCCTGAAAACACTCCGATCAGGACGTTTCCCTCTCAGCCTACGGCCCTCTCTGACCTGATGAAGGCCCACCTCCTCCACCTCCTCTGCTCTGCTTTGAAAAGTGTTCATATTAAATCTGTGTGTGTGTGAGTGTGTGAGTGTGGGACAGTGTTCTAGAATGGAAAGCATTCCACCTCGTGGGCTTTTTGTTTCCTGACACACACTTTGTCAGCAGCAGTGTGTTTCCTGTTGGCTGACTGCCCACACACACACACACACACACACAGGTGTGTGTTTCTGATTTCATGAGGCAGAAACGGAGAGACTGAAGCTTCTACCTGTGAATGAAGCTCACGATGACCCACCTGCTGCCTCGTTTCCTTGTCTCACTGACATGTTAATATTTATAAAAACAGAAATATTAAAACCTTTATTTTGGCGGTGGGAATATGTGAAAGGTCCCCAGTTTGAAGCTGAACATGGATCCACCCACCGCCTCATTACTAAGCTTTGTTTCATGATGTGATGTCATCATCGTCACTGTAATGACACTTTGTCTTTTCACAGGACACGCTGCAGCAGCTGATCGTCATGCCGCTGCCCAACATCCTCTGCATCGCCAAGGACCCGATATCAGGTAACGCTTACGTCGCACACCTTCACCGGTGAATGTACCTCCACACGCTGATCAAAGCGCCCGACCAACGCGGTGAAGATAAACTTCAGTCAGTCAAGTTAGGATCATAAAACACGCGAGTCCATCTCACCTGCGCAGGTGCAGCAGGCAGTGCTCATCCCTCCAAACTTTGTCCCAGCTGCTAGAACGAGATAGCCCGCTGCTCCGGAGCGGCTCGTCCATACACGCCACCCATACGGCGTCCTTGCAGTGAGGAGAGCTGAGACGCTCAAATGCACTGAGCGTCTGTGCACAGAGATCAGCTGATCACACACCTGAGGCTGTGCTGACAGTGTGCAGACTGTTTCATTAGACACACAGGGGTGTTAGCAGGTGTGTGTGTGTGTGTGTGTGAGACAGATTTGTGTAGCTTTCGTGCTTTAAGCCTCGTCTTTACAGACTCACCTGTGATGACATCAGCTCTTCGCTCAGCTGAAGACACAGGATTTAAACCAGAGTGTGTGATTGAAAAGTGGTTTGTATTTATTTCTCGGTTGTTCTCAGAGGTCGGATGGCGTGACCGCTGCACCTCGCTGCTGCTGTGGCCTGAAATCATGGCGCCGTGTATCGAGCCATGGCGTGACTGTAACCACGAGTTTCTCTGTTTTGTTCCCTCAGCAAAGAGCATGGAGGAACTGAAGAGGCTTTTGTTGCTGATTCTGGGCTGTGCTGTGCAGGTAACACACACACACACACACACACACACAGCCTCTCCCAGGAATCATGTTTGTGTGTCGTTTTGCATGTCTGAGCACAGCCGTCGCTTCGTGTTCCTGCTGATGAGGGCTGGACTGGATGTGGGCGGGGCTTCTCGCTCTTTTAAACACCAATCAGTTGTGTTTCTGTTAACCCCGTGGATCCTGATCACAGTGAGGTTATTTGGCGTGTTGCTGGAAGCCGCTCCTCCCTGGAAGTGATTTATCCAGATGTGTCGAGCTAAGACTGAGTTTACCTGCTGACAGGTGGGCTCGGTTTGTTCTCCCATCGCTCTGAATGCAGCGACCTCGTCTTCTTCTCGCGACCCTTTGTTTCCGAATTTCCCTCCCCCTTTGTCCCCCCCCCCCCCCCCGCACTTGCTCGACTGGTTCCCGGGAAGAGGAAGGCCATGAGGGGAAACAGGGAGGGAGGATAAACCACAGGGAAATGATGTTGTTGTTGCATTAAATAGCTGTGACCCCGCCCTGCAGACACACACCTGACAACAAAAGGTTGAAGCACATCAGTGAGGATGACGCTGCCTTCAGCCCTGTACCTGCTAACATTTACCTGCACACCTGCTTCCTCCCACCTGAACCTTTCATGCTTTTATTTCTGAGCTTTGCTGCTGCACGTCTGTGACATCATCAGCCCAGACGTGTCGAACACGCTGGATTTTAAAAACTGCAGTTAGTCTGTGATGTGTGTGACTGTGTTCCAGACAGACGCGAGTTTAGAGCAGAAACCAGATTAAATGTAAGAAAGCAGACGTGTGCACATGCAGTTACATCATCAGTGTTTAGATTTTATTGGGTCGTGGATATAAACTGCACAGGTGAGCCCTTCACCTCCAAGTCCACCTGTTACTGACGTAGTTACCATCTCGCCTGAAAACATGATTTTATTCTTTCACTTTTATGTGACGTCATCTTTTATTTGTCTCTTTGTGCTGTTAATGTGTAACACACACTTTCATTTTTAACTTTAGTTTTCTGACGTCTGTCATGTTGTTTTTAAAGATGCTGAATAACTGAAGTTGTTATTTTTGTTATTATTGTCGTCGTCATTAATAATTTCCACACACAGAGAAACAACAGCTGCTGTTTGATTTTAATCCTTCATTTCCTGTGTGTGTGTCTCTGTGTGTGTGTGTGTGTGTGTGTGTGTGTGTGTGTGTCTCCTCAGTGTGAGCGTAAGGAGGAGATGATCGAGAAGATCAAGCTGCTGGACATTCAGACTCAGGCTGCCATCGTGTCTCACATCCAGGAGGTGACTGAAACACAGATGAAGAGCTTCACTGCTGATCACTGATCACATGGTGCTGCTGCTGCAGCATCTCCACCCGGGAAAGTTTGTCCCAGGTGGAGACGCTGCAGCAGCAGCACCCTCACGTTAGTGTGTACCTGCTGCCTGTTTTCATCTGGAGGTGCTGACCCACGTCAGCCTCACAGCGTTCAGGTTAACCTGCAGACCGTCCTCTGGCGTCGCCAGGAGGACGGCACCTGCATCGAGCACAGACGTGGCCTTCTGCTGGAGTCTGTGTTGACTGTGACGGTAAAACGTCTTTGAACTTGAGTGTTCAGAAATCATTTTGTATCAATAGCAGAGGCTGAAGGGGAGGCACCCCTCAGAAACCAGCACGGGACGATCACCGTCGCTGGAGGAGGCCACACCCCTCCTCTGGTTTAGGTTTATCAGCCCCAGGCTTGAACCAGAGAGCAGGTGTAACACTCACTGTGACATCATCATCAGCAGGAAACTGTTTAGAAACTTTAAAATCTAAGTTTCAGCTGCATTATGGGATGTGCTCGAGCTGCAGCGGTGTATATCTGTGTGTCTGTGTGTGTGTGTGTGTGTCAGGTGACCCACAACCAGCTGAATGTTCTGGACCTGTCCTGGCTGGAGGAAGGAGCAGAGATCATCCACGAGGAGCTCGAGCCTCTGTCCCGCAACATGGCGGCGTCCCTGCGGCAGCTCATCGACCAGCGAGACAAAGCCAGCGAGGTACGCTCGCAGACGCAGCTTTATACACGTCCTCAGCGTGACGCAGCCGCCGTGATGTCTGTGAACAAGGCGCTGAGTCTGAAGGTCGTGTTTAGGAGAGATGAGAGGATCCACCGACGTGTTTTAAATCAGTAAAACTTTAACGTCTCAGAATAGCGTGATTGATCGGCTTTAATGATCAATGTGACTGTGATGTGTTATTGACGAGGCTGAGGTCACAGTCGCTCCTTTCATGATCAGGACGTTTGTCTCGTTAAGCTTTAAAGGACGCAGCGTCACGTTTGAAGGCTTGACCAATCGCATCGATCTCACTTCGTTCTGTGTTGCTGACACGAGATTCAACATTTTTCACCTGAAATGTTCACGTTTCCCACTCTGACACCTGCACACCTGCCTTACAGGTGATTGTGGACCTGACCCAGGAGAGGGACTACCTGTCCAGTCAGCAACCCCAGGACGGGTGCAGGGTCCCGGGCACGATCGGCCCGGAGCATGGGCGGAGCTCCGCAGGGGCGGGAGTGAATAATGGCGGCTCGGCCGGGGCGGCGCTATCCAAGGAAGAGAAGCAGCATCTGTCCGTGGAGCTCGCCGACACCAAAGCCAAGCTCCGCAGATACAGACAGGAGCTGTGAGTCTCCGCCTTCAAACACGTCCGTCCAATAAAGTCTGTACGCGCTGAAGGTGGCTCCGCCTTCAGCGTGATGAGCCCGAGCTGTAATGTTTATCTCACGCTAACGCTAACGAGGCTCCAGCACACCTCACAGGCCGTGTGTACACGACCACGCCACTGTAATCACAGGGCGGAGACATGTGATTGGAGTTTACAGCAGGCACGCCTGTGCTACTCACTGACCCAGGAAGCTCTCTGCTGAACACACGTCTCTCTCTTATTTTTGGTCATAAACATGAAGCGTCACAGTTTGCAGAGGTCAGAGAGCCGGTAGTGTTTCCATAACGACGCTGACAGGACGTGTGTGTGTTTAACTGGTGACCGACAGGAAACAGTTTAGAGACAAACGGAGCCACGAAATCTAACACACGACCTCGATCACGTTAACCACTGAAACAGCTCGGGTGCTCTCAGAGCGAGCGTGCTGTTGGCGTCAGATAACTAACGGTGTGTGTGTGTGTGTGTGCAGGGAGGAGAAGACGGAGCAGCTGATGGATTCGAGGCATGAAGTGCAGCGTTTGGATCAGGAGCTGCAGAGACTGAAACAAGAGGTGAGAAACACTGAGGTCAGAACAGGACGAGTCACACATCACTGAGCCGCTGAGCCACAGTAAGGTCGCGTTTCCGTGAGGAGCATTTGTGTGGAAGCTCGTTTTCCTGCGTGTCGGTGTGAGTCGTGCTCAGCTGACTGCTTTTGGGAGAATCCCCGTCTGCAAACGGGATGCTTCCTAAAAGGAAGCAAAAACAGAGCCTGTAATTATTTACAAATGGTCCCCAGAGAGCATCCAATGTTCAACCTGAGGATTTCTTATCTGCTCACTTTGGATCTGATGCCAGCCGTGAAGTTGTTCCAGGAGCAACAGAAAGCTGGAGAAGTCGGAGCTGTGGGAACATCTGACGGCTGATGACAGGTCGGATGAGGCGAAGGTGTTCAGGGGCGGAGCTCTGTGGCAGTGTGAGGATGGAACGGTGACTGAATACAGGCTGGAAACATCTGGAGCAGCTGGAACCGCTCCTCAGCAGGAACGACGCTGCATCAGGTTCAAGATGAGCCCATATTCTACAAAAAGGGACAGATCGATCACTTTGACCTTTGACCTGCTCTCTGTGGGCTGTGATTGGAGGACGGCTCTGTCCAGCTGAACATGGTTTGCACGATGGATTATTTCTAACATGATCCTCTCACACAGCTGGGATTAGACACACATGTAATCTGATGGAGGGTCATTCCCCTCTGCAGTGGTCACTTTGTCCCAGTTTGATGAACTGGTTTTGAGCACGCAGCAGAGATTAATAAGTGTACAACAGGATGACGTGTAATCCAGCACGGCTTCAGCATTTAAATTACCAACAGATTACAGAGCATCAGGAGATCAGAGCCACACAACGTTTGTATAGAAGAAGTTTAAGCAGGCCGCTGCTCTGGGTTCGTGGTTGGATGGTGGCGGCGCTTTTATCGTGAGGTTTGGATTAATAACAGGAAGGAAGTGACGATAACGTGTGCCTGTTTTATTTTTCAGAACCAGTCTCTGTCTGTCGAGGCGCGCTCCGCCCGGGTGTACCGGGACGAGGTGGACTCCATGCGGGAACGAGCCGCACGCGTCGACCGCCTGGAGACCGAACTGAGCAGATGCAAAGAGAAGCTCAACGACGTTCACTTCTACAAAACCCGAGTGGAGGTAAAACCGGAGCGTCACACCACAGAGCAGCCTCGACATTAAAGCCACCGACAAACACCACCATCACCTCCACACGGCGCCTGAAACAGGAAGCTGTGGGTCCTCTGGCGTCCGCTTCAGGCTGGCTCCAAAAGGGAGTCAAATACCTGGCTACTTCCATCTTCTGCATACAGTCTGTGTACGGAGCGACAGTTGAATGCTGTAAACAGATGAGCATAAGAACAACAGCGTGTGCAGACCTGGTGGTGCTCCGGGTGGTGTTCAGCTGGGACACCTGGGTCCTGCATTCATGTTTGATCCCCTCCCTAACCACAGACCTGCACACGCCTTGGTGGCGGCGCCCTCTGTCAGGCGGTTAATGCCTGACTGAAAGTGATGTACACAGACCTCACCGCACAGCTTTCAGGACACCTGCAGAGGTCTGAGGCGTCCACACCTCCTCCACTCGGGGGAGGGGCCTGGTGATGTCAGGTGGTTTTAATGTCGTTGCTGACAGAAAAAAAAAGACAAAGGGGTGAACGTTTATTTTCATATTTCTGTTTATGTCCTCACACCGAACACAATTCTGCACTTAATCTGACCATGTGTGCGTCTGTGCATGTGTGTGTGTGTGTGCGTGTGTGTGTGTGTGTGTGTGTGTGTGTGTGTGTGTGTGCACTCCAGGAGCTCCGGGAGGACAACCTGACCCTGCTGGAGACGAAGGTGTTGTTGGAGGAGCAGCTGTCGGCCTCACGGGGGCGCTGTGACAAACTGCACACGCTGGAGAAAGACAACCTGCTACTGCGGTCAAAGATCCACGACCTGGAGATGGTACGACCCAGACGCACACCGTCACATGGTTCACACAGTCACCGCGCCAGATGTTTCCAGATGTTCTTGACACGAAGCACAGAGATGGTGTCTGGGTGGTGTGTGATGTAGATTAGCACACGTAGGATGAGAGCACCTCCCCTTACTGTCAGGATCAGCCTCTGAAGTTCTCATCATCATCGTTTACGATCACGCCCCCTTTACCTGTAAAAAAAAAAAAAAAAAACTTTATTCAAACCACTTCCTGTGACAAACGGTCACATGGCATCAGCGTACTCAGGTGATAAACAAACTATAATAAAATGCAGTTTAACAGCACACACGTCTGTGATGGGCTGGCCACCTGCCCAGTCTATACCCCGCCCCTCACCCTGTGACCTCTGGGACCTCAGGACCCTGAAAAGCATAAACAATGAATAGAGTGGGCAGGAACCAGAAGAACGCTGGTCTCTGTAAAAATCCAGTTCTCCTGTTAGTGTTGCTCATCATCCACCTGTCTGTCCTCCACCTGTCTGCAGGAGCGGGACAGCGAGCGGCGACGGCTGGAGGAGCTGGTGGAGGAGAACATGCTGCTGGAGATCGGACAGAAGCAGAGCATGAACGAGTCGGCTCACCTGGGCTGGGAGCTGGAGCAGCTCACCAAGAACCACGACAACACCAACACCGAGAGTGAGCCTCCACCTGTCTGTCCTCAGCCCATCTGTCTCCATCATTCTGTCTTACCCCGTCTGTCCTCCACCCGTCTGTACACTGGTAACCGTCTCTCTTCTCTCCGCCCAGCCCGCAAGTCTCTGGTCGACGAGCTGAACGAGTGCGTCTCCAGCCGCATGCTGAAGCTGGAGAAGGAGAACCGGGAGCTGCAGGCGTCCATAGAGAGGCTGAAGGAGGAGAACCACCTCCTGCAGGAGCAGCAGCTCCACACGCAGGAGCTGGACCGGGAGAACCAGAGTCTCAGCAACAAGGTGGGACCTCACAGTCACACCTGCTCGAGGCACTGCTGTTGGGATTCTGTTTTTCACAGTAACAGTGATGCATCGCGTCTCAGTCCTGCAGGCGTGCAACATTTAGTCTCGATGCTGATATGAGACACATACGTGCAACTTTTACTGATTGATAACACAGCTGATCAACAAAGAAACATGGATCTCATTGGTTAAGGTTTACAGTAAAACTCACACAAGCCGGTGTCTCCACCTGACTGCAGGTGTTCATCTACAGCAGCCCAATTTCACGTGCACTACTCGTGCACGCAAACATGAACATCACTCAGTAAACTTTCATTCGTCCAGTATTTGTGTTTGCGTCCGTGCTGCAGGGGAACTTTCAGGGAGTAAACATGAAGAAACATGACGACGTGACCTGATAACAAACTCGTCTCGTTTTTTTACGGCACAGTTTTAACTGTTTTAAGTTTTAACGTCCTGCAGCATCATTTAACCTCAGTGAGCTTTGAAACACTCACCTGTCTCTAACATCTACACCTGTGTTTGTGTTTCAGCTGGAGCGTCTCCAGGGTTTACTGGACCAGGAGAAAATAACCAATCAGGACATGGAGGCTCTGGGGGAGGAGCTACTGAAGGAGAAACAGAGTCTGGAGCGCGAGATGCACGTTCTGAAGGCGGAGAAGGACCGACAGGTGTGTGGCACGCTCAGGTAACATCGCCTTCATTGTCAGTCGCAGAGGAGACCGGCTGACTTCCTGTTCTGCTTGTCCAATCAGATCTCAGAGCTGGAGAGCGAGAAGCAGCACCTGTCGGAGGCAGTGGCGTCCCTTCAGGAGCGCGCACAGTCTAACAGCGTGGCGAGGGTCCGCGAGGTGGAATCAGAGAACCGCCTGCTGCACCAGAGCATCACCGACACCAGCTCCCGATTGGCCAGCCTGGAAACGCAGCTCAAAGTATCCAATGAGGAGGCAGAGAGGCTGAGGGAGCGGGCGGGGCGGTGTGAGGAGGCGGAGCGAGAGGTGGCGCGGCTGGAGAGGAGCCGGGAGGCGCTCAGCAGAGAGGTACGTAAACGCTTCCTCCTCTCTGACGAGTCTCACTGCGGCATAAGTGTAACATGCCTGTGTCGCCTCCAGGTGGCGTCTCTGCGGGCGTGCAGCGAGCGCTCCGAGGCTCTGGAGAAACAGGTGACCTCCTTGGAGCAGGAGGTGCACAGGCTGAAGCGGGAGGCGGAGGAGAGCCAGCGGGAGCTGCAGCGGCTGACGAAGCAGGAGGGAGAAAACGGACTGCTGTCCAAGGAGAACCTGGAGCTCCGCTGCTCCCTGGAGAGCCTGCGCTCCTCATCCACCCGCCTCACCACTGTGCAAGAGGAGCTCCAGGAGGCGCAGAGGGAGATACAGGAGCTGCAGAGGAGGCTGGATCAAGCTGGGGAAGAGACGCAGGGAGAGAGGAAGAGAGTGGAGAGGCTGGAGGTGAACCTGGCAGCTCTGAACCAGGAGAAGCATCACATAGAGGAGGAGATGGAGAAGAGCAAAGAGGAGAGGGTGGAGGAAGAAAGGAGGCGGCAGGAGGCAGAAAGCAGAGAGGAGGACCTGAAGAGGGAGGTGGAGGAGCTGAAGGAGGAGCGGAGGAGGCGAGTGGAAGGAGACGAGGAGAGGAAGAAGCTCCAGCTGGACCTGGAGCAGTCGGAGAAGGGCCGGAAGCAGCTGGAGAAGGAGAGCTGGAGGATGAGGACGCTCCTGGAGGGGAAGGAGACGGAGCTGGAGGAGAAAACCAGGAGGCTCACTGAGGTCACGAAGGAGGGAGGAGCTCTCAAGAAGGAGGTGGAGCGAATGAAGGAGGCGGCGGTGAAAGCAAAGGAGGTGGAGCGAGAGAACAAGGAGCTTCAGAAACAAGCGACGATCGACAAGAGGACGCTGGCCACGCTGAGAGAGGTGAGAGGAGGGGCAGGGGGAGGAGCTTCGTTTACGCAGGTGTCCGTGGCACCGCTGGGTGGGTTATTTAGATTCTAGTTCAGAGTTTGGATCTGAGCAGGTGAGCTGTGGAAGCGTCACTCGTGGGTCCGTGTCGGTCTCCTCGTTGCTGCTGACGCCTGTGAGACCGCGAGGAGCCGCACTTCCATAGCCTGCATTCAGCTCGTCCTTTGCAGAAGTCACGTAAAAAACGCAGACAGCAAAAACGTCATAATCCAGAAACACGCTTTGCAGATCCGATCAGCTGTTCATTGCACTTCCTACTATGGCATGTCCGCCATTACCTGCAGATACCAGGAAGTGACGTCATTTTTTGTGGGAAACTGTTTTTTTCCTACAGGAGCATGTTTGACTTGAACTTAAACTGCACTGTTGGAAATCATTTATTTTGATGCTGTTTTTTTGCACAATAATATTTATTTGAGTTTCTCCTGAAGTTCATAAAAGTGGGTGTAGCTCCAAAATGAAACTACAGAGACACTCAGTCAGTTTGCTGGTTGGAAATATGTGTAAAAACCCAAGAAGGCGGGGTATATATTTCCTACAGGCTTAGTGCATACATGTTATTAAAACTTATATTGATGTATAGCAGCTTGGAAGATGGAACAACAGCAGGTAAAAATATGAAGATGAGCTCTGGTGGACTTGGTTCTGTGGGGGCTTTAAAGGGTTAATCAGTTTTATTTATAAGGCGCATTTCTTTGCTCTCAGAACTGCAAAAAAAGCAGTAAAATGAAAACAGTGTATTAAAATCTGAGGCTATGTCCACACGTACCCGGGTATTTTTGAAAACGCAGATTTTTCTATGCGTTTGCACCTTTCGTCCACACGTAAACGGCGTTTTCGGTCAGTGAAAACGGAGATTTCTAAAAACTCCGGCCAGGGTGGATATTTTCTAAAACTCCGTTTTTGCATTTACGTGTGGACGAGAAAAACGGAGAAAACGCAGCGTCAAAGGTGTGCGCCTTTTTTGACGTCACAGTGTGCGCCACGTTGTTGTTTCGATGAAATGAATTTCTACAATACTGTTACTGTTAATTGTCCTCTCTGCAGTGTTTAAATGCTTACATATACACACATAGTTACTGTCCCTCCACACATATGACTCGGTTCTGCTTCTATGCCCCAGCTTTGTTTACTATTTCCCACCGAGGCTTCTAGACTTCTGATTGGCCAACATTTCTACACGGTTAGGAATATAGCGCCACCTGCTGCTTTGGCATGTTCCTAGCAGCGTTTTCCTTCATTTCTGCCTTTACGTGTGGACGGGATTATTTTTTAAAACGAAAACGGAAAATCTCCGTTTTCAAAAATACCCGTGTACGTGTGGACATAGCCTGAATCTTCATCAAAGACGAGGCGCTTGGTCAGCTTTAACCGACATATACACCAGAAGGCCAGCAGGGGGCGCTGCACTGCTAGGTACTGAACACTGGGGTGTTTTGCAGCATCAGTGTGGAAGGTTCCTGTGAGCGTCACATCGAGTCCTGAACAACCAATCAGCAAGTCTGAAAACGTGTATGTGGTTAAAACAGACTGTAACTTGTGTCAGTTGTTCGTTCTCGGCTCTTTGGAAACCTGCAGAGAGGGGCAGTGTGGCCAAACGATAACGATATAACTCACCATGTAAATGATGCGAGACTAAATACTTTACAGCTCAACTTTGTTAGTGTAAAAAAAACATCAATTTATTTCCACTTAAACAAGCAGCTGTGTTTTCTCTGCATTAAAGCTATAAAAATGTAACAGAGCAAATGCACCTGTGTGGAACCTCCTCTTCCACACTCTGAGTGGGCATCATATCCTTAACGATGCGTCTCTGCGTTAGTTCGTTCCCCCAGCGATGGCTAAGGCCTGCAGCTATTTAAAGCCGACTGTTTGTTGAGTCAGCTTCTTCAGTCTCACCACCGCGCTAGTTGAAGCCTCTTCGTTCAGCTGTGTTGTGCTTCTGCTTCAGATGATGAAGGTTTGTGGTGTTTCCTCCCTTCACCACGACGGCCCGCTTGCATGTTCTACAAAAACATTGTGCTTTGGTGGCTTTCTGACGAAAACCAAACCAGTTCCACATCACTGCGGTTGCTCCACTTTTACAAACCAGTTCTGGTTCGTCTGTTTCATTCAATGATTTGCTTTCGCCCTTCTCATTCTCCGCCGCCGCCGTGCTTTTTACGCCATGTTTGTATGAAAACAAAGGCACCGCGCATGCGTGTTTTACCCATATTCTATCACGATGTTTCATTTTCTTATCATTGCCTAACATTACACCGGTGTTACCGTGAAAGGTATAATGTGTCCCAGCTGTACTGTAGATGCTCCTGGGATTCAGTTCTGGTGCCTTGGGCAGACGCCCGGCGACGTCGGCCGCTCTGAGCCTGACGCTGAGCGCCCGTGACCTTCAGCGGTGTTTGTGTCGTGGTTTTGCAGGAGCTGGTGTCGGAGAAGCTGAGCGTTCAGCAGCAGAAGGTCGAGCTGGAGCGACTGAACGAAGAGCTGGAGAAGATCGGACTGAACCGGGAGAAGCTGCTGCAGCAGGAGCACACGCTGGAGCACAGGTACGACCCTGCGACCTCACCTGTGCACTTTAAACCGATCTCTGACGAGGGACTGACGGATGTGTTTGAATGTCAGCAGGTACAGGCTGCTGGAGTCTCGGCTGGAGGAAACCGTCCAGCAGACCATGAAGGTCAAGGAGGAGAAAATCTCCAGCCTGGAAAAGAAGCTGGAAGAAAGCGGCGCCCTCAACAAGACGCTCCACGCGGAGCTGGAAGCTGTGAGGAAACGCGCCCTCGCCTTCGCGTCTGTAAAGTTGAAGCTGTGCGACAGTCTGACATTTTTCTTTCCCGCTGCAGGCTCGTCAGACGGCGTCCGCCTCGCATCAGCAGCACGAGGAAGTAAACCACAACTCCCAGCAGCACCTGGCGGCTGACCGCAGCGCCACGGCCGAACTGCTGCGAATCAAAGATCACCTGATCGACGTGGAGAAGAACGTGAGCCGCTGTTTCTGATCATCATCATTAATAATGATGTTATCACTGTTAATGATTATAGCAGCACAGGAACGTTTCCTGTTCAGCACCTAAGAAAAGTTCTCACACGTGAAAAATACTTTGTGCTAATTTGATGGTCAACATGTGGCTTGAGGACCAGAACTGGGCCACAGAAAAATAGAAATGAAAGGCGGGATTAGTTTGTGTGACTGCTGTGAAACTGTGTTTGTTTGGTCCAGAACGCCTCCCTGCAGACGGAGAGCAGTCTGCTGAAGGAGCAGCTGAAGCAGCTGGAGAACCAGAACACTTCCCTCAACAACCAGATGGCGGCGCTGCAGCGGCACACCACCACGCTGCAGGAGCAGAACTCGGCGTTGCACACGCAGACGGCGAAGCTGCAGGCACGCTCACGCACGTGTAACTTTGACTCCGTTTACATTCAGGCCGTCGCGCTCACGCTTCATCTCTGTGTCCTCTCAGGTGGAGAACTCCACCCTCTCCTCTCAGAGCGCCTCTCTCATGGCCCAGAATGCCGTGCTGCAAGGCCAGGTGACCGCCCTGGAGACGGAGGTGGAGTCGTGGCAGCGGCAGCGCGAGGAGGCGTGGCGAGCCAGAGAGGGCGTGCTCAGCGATCACGAGCGCCTGCTGAGCGTTCACGAGAGGCAGGCTCACGAGTACGAACAGCTGATCAGTCAGCACGCGGCGCTGAAGGGCAAACAGAGGGCGCTGGAGAGCGAGCACAGGACGCTGCACGGCAAGTAAGTAGACGCGTCGGCGTGAAGCGCTGGAATGAGTCAGGTGACAGGAAGCAGCACAGGTGGGAGAAAGGGCGCCGAGTGTAACCATGGAAACGGCTCCTGATCGCTCGAGCCACAAGTTTCATTTTAGCTGATCTACCTGTCCGTGTCACTTCCTGTCTCTGTCTCTTGATCTGTCAGCTTCACCTTTGACCCTTTAAATCAGGCTAATACCTGCGAGGTGTACATGAATTTGAACCACTCTCAGAGAGACGCTTTGAGGTGGCCGACCTTTGACCCAATGACACTTCCTCCTTTCACAGTTAAATAGAGGTTTGCTCTGAAACTGTAGCTGCAGTTACGATGTGTACATTTAATGACGTTCACAGCACGATGGCGATGAAGAGCAGAGGGTCTGATGAGCACGGAGCGCCGCTGCTCGCTCTGCTGCTTGCTCTCTGTGAGGGGTTAATGTGTTTGTTCCAGCTGAGAAACATCAGGCTCAGGCGTCTGCACCGGTGATCAGATACTGTCTGCACTCTGAGGTCAGAGCGTCCATCGGCTCACTGAAGTTTGTCACACTTGCTGATTTGGACTGAACACACAAACACGCGACACTGAGCATTTCATCAGATTTTAATAAGCAACAAGCTGCAGTGAAGCTGCTCTCAGAGTAAAGCAGCCTGTAAGCATGACAGCATGTGTTCACCTGCACCATAAACATGTGCTGACATTTGTGCGACACAGTTAAGATCACAGTAACTGTTTACATGAGTTCATGTGTGCAGTGCTGAGGAAAGGATGAGCTGCATGACTCTGCAGAGATCAGTGATCTCGTGAGTATTTCTGGACTATATGTCACAAGGATTTCCTGCAGCAGCAGACGCGCCTGCAGCAGCAGACGCGCCTGCAGCCTGCTCCACATAGCAGTTGTTGTCAAACAGCTGACCTGCAACTTGTTTGTGTTTTTCAAGAAAGGCTTGAAGCTGTGACACGGTGCACTCGTAGATCTTGTTCTCAACATTCTTAGCTGTGGCACCCCCACTCTTATAAGACTGTGATGTCTGGTCATAGTAGCAGTAGGCGACCCACATGTAGTCTGGGATGTTGACACGAGCCTCATTATCTCTTTTGATCCAGTTTCCTTCTGATGGAATCGCACCGACCAGAACGTAGACGGAGTTATCTTTGGCCAAACGTTTGAGTTTGGCCTCATGGAGACTCCACTTTTTTTCATTCAGCTTTTTTCTTTGGGGAACTATATTAGTCAGGGTCATAGTGGCTTTGGAAGCATCACCTGTAGAAAATGATGTAGAGACAGAAGAAGGATGTGATTGGTGGGTGGATGAAAGTGTAACAGGTTATGATAAAGTGCTGTTTAGAATAAATTTCCTTCATAAACAGAGTTTAAATATTTTTAAAGGTCTTGTGTTTGAAGTCTTCTTCTTTCCTGTGTTCTCTGGTACATGTTCCTGGGACCGTGTTCTGTCTCCCACATGTGAGAACACGCATGTAAATCTTAATGAGTGTGCACAAGACAGACACGACAAACCCCTCAGAACAGCTCGACCTCTCTTACCTGCATGATGTGAGCTGGGGTTGAGGTGACCATGATTGTATTGATCTTTGTATTGATCTTTGTTTTGATCTTTGTTTTGTTCAAGTTCTTCGTAGTCCTCATCTGTTGCCTGCCTCTTTCCTATTTCCTTAGGGTCTAGTGTAGGATGTTTGTGTTTCACTGAATCCTGTGTCATCATCTTCTTTTCAAACTCCTGTTTCACCAGCTAAAGGTAGAAGATCGACATGTGATGTAAACATGTTATAGATCAGCTGATCTACATACACACAGTACTTTGTTTACATTAAAACGACTCATTCTGGTGCGTTACTGTAATATTAAACACAGAAAGTACTGCCATCACTTTTTACAGTCTTCACTGAAATGTTAAATGTGTGCTGAAGCTTTAGCATCTGTCAGGAAGTCTGGGATCAGCTGTCTGTGGAAGAAACCTGAGTGGGTCTCATTTACAAAGCTGTCGTATACCTGAGGCTCCACCATCCAGCTGTGATCGGAGCTTTTTCCATCCTCAACTTTGTAAGCAGAGTAGACGGGAATGCGGTTGGTGGTGTCGTACAGGGTGGCAAAGTGGTAGCTGGTGGTTCACAGAGTCAATAATTAGAAAGATTGAATCTTAAAAGTAAAGTTCACAATAGCAACGACAGATCGGAAAGTTCATTTAAGTCCAGCTCTGCAGTTTAACAGAATAAATAAATAGTTTTATTTAATATGATCATTACCAGTTATTAAACTTCTGGCAGATGTGGACGTGATTATTGGAAGTCCAGGTTGGCACATGCCCGTTGTAAAAGTATTCCATGCAGTCCTACACAACAGAGCAGCAGAAACCAGGTTTAAACACACACAGAAACCATCTTATCATCTTTATGAATGCACTGACGCGCAAACCTCATTGAAGTTTTCCACGACGTGTGTGTTGACGGGAAAGACGAGGAGGAGGAAGCACACGGTCACTGAGCTCTGCATGCTGGATAAGTCTGAGATCCTCAGCTTTTATAACTTACATACGTTTTTGTTTTTTTTTTGTTTTTATTGTCCTCATGTTATCTCTACTCATAGTAAAACATTGGCTATGAAGAAGAATTTGGCTAAAAACGAGATAAAAACTAGAGTCTGTTTCCAAATGTAAATTACATGCAACCTGATAATTCTTAACATTAAGAATTAAATTAAAGAATATATAACAAACTAGTCTTTTTAATATAGTGTATCTATGCATCTTCTTCCACCTACCAAGTCTTGGTCAGGCTGGAGTCTATCACAGCTGCCATGTGGTGGGAGGTGTGGGTACGCCTCAGCTAGAGGTTTTATAATGGCCACGTGTACCAGTCCTTCCGTCACACACAGAGACGGGCTCATGTTAGAATAATCGGTTAGCTTTAGCCCACCTACACAGAGAACATGGGGACCCCACACAGCAGGGCCCAGTGGCTGCTGCAGGACAAACATGGTTTATTCAGCTCAATACAATAAATATAGACTGTACCCCATAACAGCGGCTGTGCTTCTCAGCAATACATCAGGAGTAGTAAACGGATGTGTGTAAATATTTTGCAATGGCAGCCATGCTGACGTGATCTTCTGAGGATTTCCTGGACTTTTCTGTTGAAGTAGATCAAACTTTGCTGGATTCGAACACTCGGTCAATAAACTTGATGAAGGTAATCAAAGTGTTTTTCAGAGCGAAAGTTTGATTTTTAGCACACTCGAGGCTAACATGGGCTGCCAATAATGTTAGCTTATAACCAGCGGTTGTTGTTTAGCCGTCCATCTCTGCCACTGTATTCAAGATGGCGGGGTAACATGGCAGCTTCCACAAACCAGTGCCCGCTCATGTGTATTTTTAAGGGATTAATTCTAAGAGTGCACATGTTTGTTGAGTACAATATTGTTCCTTTTTCTTTTAAATAAGTGATCACTTCATACTGAAGAAGTCACTTGGATGAGTGATGAAGCATTTCTCCTACTGAAAACACTCCAGATGAACCGAATCAACCGCCTGGGATTTCCTCACCTGGATGACTGAGCAGAAAAGCCCTTGCCCACCTTTTTACCTCTTTATTTTTTCTACATGTGAGATATAACAGAGATGAAGAAGATTAAGTCTGAAATTTAAAAAGTATTGAGTTTGGTTATTTTTCTCAGGGAACCCCTGGTCCTGAGGTCAGAGGTCACAGGGTCCTCTGTGATGTGATGAGGTTGATCTGATGTTGCAAAGTGACACCCCAACAAAACAGCGATGATGACCTTTCTCCAGACATGATCCGATACAGATTCAATAGATCCATACTCCTCGTTTTGCTCTTTTTAAGTGTGTGTGTGTCTGTCTGCAGGTACTGTGCACTGCTGCAGCAGAAGGATGAATTGGAGGCGCGTGAGGGGCGTGGCCTGAAAGAGAAGGAGGAGCTAAACCTGGAGTTCCAGAAGAACCGCCTCCTGCAGCAGGAAAACCTCCAGCTGAAAACAGATGTGGACAGGTGATGTGTTTTCACACACAGACTGTATATAAAGGATGGATGTTACCCTCATGACATCACGCATTAGGTTCTGATGTTTTGAAGCCTCTGTGTTAGCGTTTTGTCCTCCATGTTGGTTCCAGAAGTGACCATGTTTGGATGAGAGGGTGGAGCTACTGGCTGATGTTGCTCATCAGAGCTCAGTAACACCCAATGAAAGCCCTCGACAGCAGCCAATGAGCACAGACTTTAAATTGTTCACCTTCTGCTTCCATCTTCAGACTCTCCGAGAGCCAATCACAGCAGGCGGAGCAGAGCAAGGGACTCCAGCAGCGACTCAATGAACTCAAGAGCTCTTTAAGCTCCGCCCAGCTGGAAGTGAGTCAGTGGATGGCGCGATACGATTCGCTGATGGAGCAGCACCAGACGCTGGATCTCGCCATGACTAAACTAGACAACCACTGTGAGGTAAGCGCACGTTTTTCTGAAACGGCTGATTGACAGGCGGCAGCGTGGTCACCGCCTCCTCTGTGTGTGCACAGCTCCTGAGTCGCCTCAAAGGGAACCTGGAGGAGGAGAACCACCACCTGCTGAGCCAGATCAACCTGCTGAGTCAGCAGAACCACACACTGCTGGAGAGGAGCATGGAGAGCAAGGAGCTGTACCACCAGGAGCAGAAGCTCTACATGTGAGTGCTCGTCAGCCGCCGAGAGGCTCAGACAGGCGACGTCCTGCAGGACGAGCTGATCGCTGACGAACCCGGTTCATCCTCAGCTGTCAGTGCAGTCCTCACATCTGTGTTTAGCTTTTACGTGACTGCAGACACACACCTGCCGGCACACACCTGCCGGCACACACCTGCCATCTCATCAGCAGGTTGGACCATCTAAATCAGGGGTGTCAAACGCATCTGGCCCGTGAGATAATTTCATGTCAGTTAATGATGGCCCGTCGGTGTGGGGGAGCTGAATCTTCAGCCCCGCTGAGAATCCTCGCAGGGAGGGGTATGTGGTTTCCATGGAAACACCAGAGTCTCAGCTAAAGGTTCAACAATTTCAACAACCAACCCAAACAGCTGCCACAGCAGACCATTAAAGAGAAATATCAGTTTTTCTGTGAGTTAAATAAAGTGGAGAGTCTGAGCGAGCAGAACTTTTCTGTCATCTTTGTTCTGACAGTTTAGAGTCGTGCTGACAGAAAAACAGTTGAATCTGTAACGCCTGACAGGAAGTTTCACTGGTGTGTGGGCCGCCAGACATATAGTGATCACAATTGGCCGACTGTGACCGATGTCTGTCTGTCTCATCAGTGATAAGCTGAACGCTCTCCGTCGTCAGAAGGAGAAACTGGAGGAGAAGATCATGGACCAGTACAAGTTCTACGACCCCACGCCTAAAAAGTAAGAGTCCACACTTCACTTCAGCAGCACCAAACCAAACTGTCTTATCTTTATGGCCATCGCCGCCATCTTTGTTTTTGTGGCGCCATGAGAGGCGGAGCATCAGCTGCTGGGTATCCATACGCATCTACAGACCAAATGCCAGAATCCTTCTCACCTTGGCTCACGTGTGCCGCTCACCTGTTTGTCACAGGTGTGACAAACAGGTGAGCGGCTGCAGGTTTCAGCGCAGAGGCCGGGAACATGAAAGAGCCCAACATGCTCGTGGAGGTTTTTCCAGGTCTAGTTGGTTAAAGCGCTTTGAGGCGACTCTTGTTGTGATTTAAGCTATATAAATAAAATTGAATTGAATTGAAAGAGTGACGCCGTTTCCTGCTTATTGTCCAATCAGAGCCCTGATTGTGTTTAAAAGTGTGAGTGCTCACTGTGTTGCAGGAGGAGTCAGTGGGCCGGAGCCAAAGCTTTAGTCAAACTCATCAAACCCCGAAAGGAGAGCAGCCGGGAGAGGGGGGCCGAGAGGGAGCGGACTAAGAGCGCCCCGGACATCCCTCTACCTGCCACGCCCCCCTCCTGCCCCCCGAGACCCCGCCCCCTCCACCCCAGAGGACCCTCAGTGACTCGCAGGACGGCGGCCATAACAGCCCGGGCCCCAGAGTCCAGCTGTGACCCCCATCAGCCGAGGTACACACACACACACACACACACAGAAACTCGTTAAACATGCCTGCAGAGTGTTTAGTTTCCTCTCGGGGACTCGCTCACTGTGAAGTTTGGGGACTTCTGATCACATGTGGGGGAGCTGCTCTCTCTGTCCTGTAGAGGGCGCCGTTGGCTTTCACATGACTGACCGTAAGTTCACATCTGGAACCTTCCTGAGCAGCTGACCCAGCCGTGCACACGTCTGATATTTTTACTGCAGATTTTCAGGGTTTTTATCAGATTCGATCCGTTCTTTGACTTGTTACCTGTCGGTCATCGCTCCACAGACGCAGCTCATTTAAATTCAGACATGCAGTGACAGGTCTGCACAGCTGTTTGTGCACTTTTAGTCTGAACGGGAGTTTTTTGCAGGCGTGTTGTTGGCGTGTTACTCCTCACCTGTATGCACACGTGGAGCGAGCAGCCCTCTCACAGAAACCTCTGTTTGTTTTTTTGGAGCCTAAATGAGAACAAAGTGAAACAGGAAAGAACAACAAAAACTGTCTTTGTGCTTTTTGGCCGGCGTGACGTTCCAGACGTCACATTCTTAGTTTGGGACCGTCGGGAATGCTGGCACGCCTTTAACCCTTTAAAGCCGGTCAGAGCAGGCACGCTCCGTTTTGCGTAACTATTTTTAAATCACTGTAGAACTGCAACCATGTAAGCTAGCGCAATAAATTTTTTTGCACATGAAACCGGAGGAGTTGTACTTACATGTTATGCCATCAGCTTGTCCTCGGTCACGGTTTCCTTCCACATATGGCTTTGCAAAAACTGCATAAAAACCACTTGCAGCAGCAAAAACATAATATTCCAGAAACAGGCTTTGCAGATCCGATCAGCTGTTCATAACACTTCCTATGTTGGAATAGACGTCAGTCATCTTCAGGGCCTTATAAGCCTTTACTGGAGTTTTTAAAAGTCATATTTCACTTCATGCTTTTCTGCATAGTTTCTGTGATGCTTAGAACTCAAACTGCACAGCTGGAAATAGTTTATTTTGATGCACATGCTGTTTTTTTGCAAATTTGCATTATAATATTTATTTTCGTTTTTCCTGCAGTATATAAAAATTGGTGTATTTCAAAAATAAAACTATGAAGACTCTCAAAATAAATTTCTCGTGGTTGGAAACTGTTTAGTGCAACTTTTTTGTATTTACAGTTTTGAGGGACAAACCTCTTAAATTTCTCTAAGCAGAAATATATTTAAAAAACCAAAAAACAATTTTCAATTTTTTTGTAGTTTATTGCACTTTTTTTGCAATTTATGTAGTTACTATGGACTTAATGCAAACATATTATTAAACTTTGGGCTGTAATGGTTGTATTGATGTATAGCAGCTTGAAATGCTCCCACAAACGGCTCTGCAGCATGTAAAAATATAAAGATAAGCTCTGGAGGACTTGGTTCTGTGGTGGGTCATAAAGGGTTAAAATCACTCACGGACCGTCGCTAAGAGCAGGAGCGTCTGTGTCCACGATGAGCAGCACCACAGTGTCCTCCAGCTGTTCAGCACATCTGGACAAAACGGGACAGATCATGTGTTTGAGAGGAAGTTTTCTGTGAAACAAACTGTTGGATGGAAGTGAAAACAAACCTTTGTGTGTGTGATGGCTACAGGACGGCGTGGACTCTTTGTCCACAGAAACAGAGACGTGCTGTGGAAACGTCTTACATCTGGACATGTCCGGGGCTAAATGTGCACTAACACTTCCTCACACTGACACAGAGGGGTGCGATGGGTTTTTAAACAGGGAACCGTCACACACTGACATTGTTTAGGCTCTGCCCACATTTATAAACCGTAAGAAGGTCGGCACTGAAACGTTTGTGACCCAACAAGTTCAAAAAGGTGATGAGTCGTCACAGACAGCAGCTCCTGCGTCGTCCTCTTCTCTGTGGTGCATGCTCCTAACATCTGTGGGATCTGAACTCAGGCTGAGCTCGGCTCACTCGTTTATAAACCTTCTGTTTAACAGAGGACATTACATCCTAGTCTTCCTCACCTCCCTGCTCTCCTTCATCAGTGCCGCGGCGCACTCGGCGACGCCTCCAGCTTCAGATTGAAGTCAGGTGTTTTTAAAGGTCACTGAAGCTGGGAACACTTGAATGCAGCCTGTGAGGGCGTAGTTCCCCTGTAACTAAAGGTTTCAGTGTAATTATTATATTTACATACAGATACT
Organism: Oreochromis niloticus; assembly: GCF_001858045.2. Classification (NCBI taxonomy): domain Eukaryota; kingdom Metazoa; phylum Chordata; class Actinopteri; order Cichliformes; family Cichlidae; genus Oreochromis; species Oreochromis niloticus. The sequence goes on from NC_031983.2 coordinate 30,072,105, forward strand.
TTCAGGGAGACTAAGTATATTTAGTCGAGTATTTCCACATCTGCGCACGCTGTGACGTGTGTTATGGATTATTATGGAGTGGATCATATTTATATTAAATATTTATCCACACTTGCTTTGATGTGCACGATGCTAAAGGTTAAAGGTTAAAGGTTGATCCACTGCCAGTACTGCAGTACTTTAATGTACTTTCAGTATAATTACTTCTCTGTTTGCTGTACAACCTTGTGACCTTTGAGTATGTGTAGGTAATTACAGTGTAATTACAGGCGTTAGGCCTGAGTCGTTACTGAGAACGTTGCGCAGCAGCGGCGGTGGCGCCGAGCCTTCATCCGAGCTTCAGGTTAACCTGAGCGTGAGCCGAGCTCAGCTCTGACGAGCGCTCTGATTGGTGTGTTCTGGGTTCTCTGCATGATCTCTGCTGTTCGTCCATGACGAGTTCTCACGTCTGTTTTCTTTCGTTTACTCACCTTTCCTTTTCCTCCCGTCTCCTCAGCTCCTCCTCCAAAACGCTTCAAATTTCTCCGCAGTAAAAGTCAGGACAAGATCCTCCCCTCTTCCTCCTCCTCCTTGTCGCCGTCCTCATCCTCCCCATCACCCGCCGCTCCTCCCTCTCTCTCACCAGACGACTGCGATTTTGGTCCTCCGCCGACCTCACAGCTGACCTCATCGCTAGCCAGCCAATCCTAGCCAACGGAGATTTCTAACATCCTCATCCTCATCCTCATCCTTTGTGCCCACTGACACCATCCTCATCATCACAGTCATCAGTGTGACAGACACACACACACACACCTCTGACACTAAAACATTAAAGACAACTTCGAGCAGCCCCGTGTTTCTGGACAGTGTTATAGTAAGTAGTGTGCGTGTGTGTGCGTGTGTGTGTGCGTGTGTGTGTGTGTGCGTGCGTGTGTGTGTAGCTTGCAGTCTGTTCTGAGCTGTAAGTCTTTAAAGTCATGAAGATTTTCAGTCCTGAGTGGATTTAAAGCGATGGCGCTCGCTCTCATCACTTCCTGCTGCAGAAAGCTTCAGACGCCGCTTTAACGCAGACCTGCAGGCTTCGCCCGACGAAACACTCACAGAATCACAACTGCTGCAGGCCGTGTCCCAGCTCACCTGTGCGCTCACCTGTGCGCTCACCTGTGCCCTCACCTGTGCCCTCAGGGTCACATGTCTCAGATAAGCTGCAGCTCGCTGCAGCTGTCATGTTTCATCGTTTGATTAGTTTTATCACAAAAGTAAAAACCAGCGTCTTTAAAGTCATCATCAGACAGGAAGTAGGTTTGTTGTTTCCTGTCTGGACAGCGATGTTCCTGAACCTGCAGATGTGCTTTAATGGAAACTTCACAGATGTCACAGTTATCACTAATGCCCCTCCCCCAGCTTCTGATTGGTCAGATCACAGCACAGTGTCCTTAGTTTTGACTAACCGTGTCCGCTGTCAGGTGGGACGCAGCAGGTGTGTTTGCTGTGTGTGAGGCTCCGCTGTCACTGCTTCAGCTGCGTCATGTCCCTCTAATGCAGATCAGGAGCTGCCATCTCTGATCACGCTGTGATGTCATCAGGTCACATAGTGAGCTAACAGTGAGCGTGTGCGAGCCGCCGTGTCCTGCTTTGCTCTTTGTGACGCTGACCTCACGCTCACGGCCCGCCCGCTCACGCCGCTGTGCTTCCAGTGATTTTAACCCTGCCGCTGTGAATCCCTCCTCACTGCATTCTGATTGGTCCACAGGCTTGGCGGACAGGGGCCGGGGCGTTTATCACAGCAGCACGCCAGGAGGAAGCAGCGAAAGCGTCAACGGAGAAGATGCACAGGGACCAGGTACCATAGCCCTCACAGTGTTTTCACAGGCTGCAGGTCAGCTTCAGTCCTGAGGAAGGTTTCCAGCTCGGGCTCTGAGGTGTTCCTGCCTCACAGAGCGGGAGCTCCGCCCACTCTGTGGCAGTCTGTGGGTCCTGACTAAAAGAGTAAAAGCGCCCAATAAATTGGTGAAACTGAGCCTTGCTGGTGCGGCTGAGCTCAGACGTCGAGCAGAGTCGACGCTGTAACAAAAATGATTCCTGAGGTTTGAGGATCATTAAAGGAGGAACTGCACACACAAGAACTTCCTGATTTTCTGTTTTAATTCCAGGTCAGACCCATAAAATCCATCTGAGCTCCACTCCGAGCCATCCGTCGTCTTCGCTGGGCTTCACCGGCAGCTCTGCCTCCAGGCTGGGGCAGATCGCCGTGCGCAGGCCCAGAGGTAGGCCGGCTTTTCGTTTTACTCAGAGCAGCTGCAGAAGTCTGAAACACTGCACGTGTGACGCTGCGGCTCACATTTACAGGCCCGTTACTGGACGAAGACTCGCGCCACAACGCCTCGGACCCGGCGTTCGGAGGTCGCCCGGGGTCAGCCGACTTCAGCCACAACACGTCCAGCTCCACCTCACCTGTGAGCTGCAGAGGTACAGACACACACACCTGGTTAAATATGGAGGTCTGTGTCTGTGGCCTGCACAGAGCAGGAGTCTCGAACTCCTCGAGGGCCGCGTGTCTCTGCTGCAGCACACATGGTTACGTTTAGTAGGTCGTTAGCAAGACTAACGAACCTGACTGCGTGCTGAATTCAGCCATTCGATTCATGTTACAGCAGCTCATGAGTGAATGAACACGGTGCAGTAGAGTTAGAGCTCGCCGCCTCAGCTTCATCGTCTCACTAAAGAAGGACTCATGGTATTCAGGTGTGTTGCAACAGAGTCTCTGAGAAATGAAATTAAAGAACTTCAGGTCAAATCTGTGCTAGCTAAACTTTGGAGGCGGGACTAGGTGATCTGTGGAGGCGGGGCTAGTTTAGAGGCGCAAATGTCGCCTTTCCCACTTTCGCCGCACTCAGCTGTACTTTCTTTTCAGATTTCTCGGAACGCCAGGGCCGCTCCGTCAGCCTCTCCAGTGACGACGTCACAGGTCTCAGCCAATCACAGCTGACCCTGTCGCGAAGCTCCACCCTTCCATATGACCACGCACCCCAGAGGGCCCAGCCACAGCGTGGCGGCGGGGTCAGAAGTAAGACCCGCCCTGCTTCTCCTGGGAGTGAGATGGTGACGCTGGAAGAGTTCCTGCAGGAGAGCAACCTGCAGTCTCCTCCTGTGGTGAGACATGAGGCACATATTTCTGCACACGCCGCCGTCGCCGCTGATCACACGAGGCGAGCTTTCGGTCGAGGAGACTCACGCTGAAACCGGCCCTGATGTTGACGTTTACCTGCTTTAAATTAGGCCGCCGCCCCTCAGGCCCCCCACAGACTGTAAGCCAGTCACAGGCCTCTCGGGGGATGTTCTGACCTTTGAACCCCTGACCTCACACCTGCCCACAGAGCAGACGTGATATTCAGTTTCACACCAGGAGCTTTGTGTTTTAGTTAATACTTTTAGTAGAAGCAGCAAAAGGTGAGACTGAAACGTGATGATTCAGTGACTCTGAGTAACACTGTGAGAAACTTTAGTCTGAGATGAACTCTGGAGCATGACGTCACAGTCGTGTCAGCGCACTTCCTGTTTGTAGCAGATCAAAGTGTTCGGTGATGTAACGATTGTGTGGTGTGCAGCTTGATGATGATAACCTCTGATAAATAGCACGTAAGAACACGCCCAGCCTGAACCTGCTGCTGCTGTGAGCGCTGCCCTCGGTGTTTTAGTGAGTCGGCGCCTCGAGCGTCCGAGAGCAGAGCGGCAGTAAAACAGGAAGCTCTGCTGCTTCAGCAGGTCAGATGTTTCGGTGTTTCGTGCAGGACGGTGCATGAAAACACTGACGGTGTGTTTGATATGTTGAGGTGCAGCTGATGGGTGGAGGCAGGCACGGCAGTGGAGGCAGGCACGGCAGCGGCGGCGGTTTCTAACTGAAGCGTTTATATTCACCGTGTTTCTGTTTGCTCGCGGTGATATGTGGTTCGTTTCCTGTCGGGAGATTTCACTGGTGGGCGGTCTGTGTTTGTAAGAATTGTGGAGCTAACGTCCCGACACGGTCGGTTTCTCTCAGAGCCGCACGCGCTCTGATCACGCCGTTATTAACCACTTTAGAGGTCAACGTTTATAAAAGCGACCTGTTGTTTTTCCCGGCCTCTCAGTCACATCTCAGGTGTGTTTGACCTTTGCCCTTTGTCAGCCCCGCCCTGACTGTTTCTCTGGTTTTCAGGTGTCCACAGGAAGCAGAGAGGACCTGGTGACGGACTATTTTGCTAGAAGCCCCGCCTCCTCAGCTCCTGCCTGCAGAGATCAGGCAACGCCCACCAGCTACGTCACGCCCACCGTGCAGTCGTCCAATCAGAGGCCGGGACAGAGTGTGAAGCCCTCGCCCCGTCAGCCCGTGGGCCAGTCGCCGGCCTCGGGTCAGAGAAGCAGCCAATCGCTGAGCAGGACCTTCAGCCTGGCCTCGGCCGACCTGCTGCGCTCTAACGGGCCGGACAGCTTCAGAGGACACGACGGCTCCCCCGGCCAGGCTGACGCCGTGGTGCGGCGTCAAGGAGGCGGGACCACTGGGAGAGAGCGGCCGCTGTCGGCTCGTTTTACCGCTCTGTCCAATCAGCACGCAGATGGCAGCTTCCTGAACCCGCCCATCCACCACTCCGCCTCCCTGAACCTGCAGGCGGAGCGCTACGCGGAGCGAGAGCGGGACCGAGGGCGGAGCGCCGCCTCCCGAAATGGCCCTCACCGTGGTGAAATTGCCATGGTAACCCAGTGAGAGCGACGCCTGCCACTCAGCCTGACGACACCCCCGAGTACGCAGAGGTCCCGAGGGAGGGGCGGTTGGGCGACTCCGCCCACATGAAGAAGGATGGCGAGAGAGGGAGGTGTGGCTCGGTGGAACGCCCAAAGAGCACCCCGGCGTCACCCGACCCCAACAACGACCCGCAGACGGTGTGGTACGAGTACGGCTGCGTCTAAATACCGGAGCGCCACGCCCTGCATCCAGCCTCAGAGACAGGAAGTGAGACTGAAGCCACCCTTTCACTTCCTGTTAGTAAATAAGTGGACAGGTGAGGCAGTCACATGATCATCACTCTGAGGTGGATGCAGGACTGGATGGACACTATCAGCGCTCCCCATGGGGGGGCGGGGCTTACCGGAGCGGGACGTTTCCTGAAAACATCTTTTTTGGATTCTATAGTGACGCCGAGCTGACGCTCCGTCTCTAACACACACAGAGAAGACGCTGCTCCATCACCTCCACCCTGCAGCCACCACAACACAACACTACGAGCGGCCCTGTCTAACTGCTGGACTCTCTGCAGGACCGCCGCCTGAATGTACGGGACACCACATTCCCCGCCTCCAAAATCACGCCAAACACTGGAAAAGACACAGGAGGGGTGGAGGAGGGGTGGGGGTGGGGGTAAACAGGACAGGCGGAGAGCCTCCTCCCTTTTAAATTACAGCCCTGCTCCATCCATCTTTAGATTCTATCCCAGCATGCAACGCTCTGACACTTTACTGGAAATGTTGCTCAACCCAAGCCGACACTAGACACACACACACACACATTTATATAATGATAGAGAGACACTCAGGCTTTGTCCTCGGGGGGTTTCTGTGGCTTCTCTGCTCAGCTGGATTTAATTCAAACACACACACACAGACACACACTCTCTCACACACACACAGACACACACAGACACACACTGAGGTTTGGAGCCTGCGGCTGAGAGTAAAATCATTCACGTGTTTCCTCTGAGCTGTAACAGCCACTGTTTTGGTGTTTGTGTTAATTATAGATGGAACACACACACACACACCTCATTCCCGGATTCACGCTCATTTGGTGATTGTCTGTTTGTCTCAGAGGTCAGAGGTCACGTGAATGATTTTAGTGTTTTTCCCTCTGGCTGAGCTCACACACTTCGGGGAGGAAGAGGAGGCACAATGACTGAAGGTGTGTCTCACACACAGCTGATGATATTTAATGACTGACCTTTGACCTGCTGTTTCAAAGCACTACATTAACGATGATGATGATGATGGTAGAGATGAAGATGTAACACTGGAGTTATGAAATGAAGACTGAGCTGATATGAGTTAAATTATTCCTCCTGGAATTTGTACGTGTTTGATGATTTTTTTTGTTTTTACTTTGAAAATACCAAATGACTTCCTGTGTGTGTGGCGGCGCTGCAGGTCGATGATGTCACGTTACCTGTGCGTTTGCTCTGTTTGTGTTTGCTGTAAAGTCGACCTGTTCTGCTGGTTACTGCTGCACCTGTGAGAGTGGCTGAGCATGAGTCTCAGCTCAGAATAATGCTTCTGTGTCTGAGCCATCCTCTGTCTGAATCAGGCTGCTTTAGCTCCTCCCTCTGCGAGGCTGGATTCATACATACACATCATGCTCATTTCTCAGCAGCCAATTAAATCCTCCGGCTTCATCACGAGCCAATCAGATCACGTTCTAAGAATATCTGAGAGCGAGCGAGGTGGCTGTTAGAAAACTTTCTTCTGATTGGCTGCCCCTCACAAACAGTTTGAATGCAGGTGGGTGGGGCCTCTGTGACACTTTTGTGACATCACTTAGATCACCTGTGCATGCAGCAGGTGGGTGACGTTAAGAAGAACTGTTCGACTTTATGGGCTCTTCCTACTTCCTGTGTGCTCGCCGCGAAGCGTCATCTTTCATACGGAGGAGGAAGTGAAAGAGGAAGTGGCAGCGTCAGTGACGTTCCTGCTGTAACTGGATTTGCTGTAGTTCACTTTAAGACGATTTCTGCTGCGGTCGCTGCAGACGCGCTCAGAGGCTGAGAGCAGAAACATGTCAAAGCTTTTTGCTAATAAAGATTTTTAACCTTTGACCTCTGTGTGCTCTGTGGATTCACACTCGTCACACCTGAACAGACACACACAGCATCATTGGCAACACAGCGCTCAGGAAAAGTCTGCTTCCTGTGACGTTTTCCCTCTTAAAGGTAGAGCCTGACGGTCGAGGTCGCGTCAGGAGTGTGAGGTAACAGGTGGTCGTCTCATCAGCCACACACTCGTAGACGCTGTTGGACGAGCTGGGATCGATCCACTCACCACCTGATGGGAACACCACCCGCTCTTCCACCTGAGCTCATGCTGCTCAACGCTGATTAAAGCTGTGAGATCGTCTGAGTGGACAGGTGTGCAGAGGAGGCTCCTCCCCCCTGTAGAGTGCGCCTGTGGCTGATGACCTCTGAGTTCCTCAAATCGAGACACTTTCATTTTAACGCATTTCCTCTTTCTCTGACGGCGAGATGAGTCACGGCTGCAGACGGGTAACCGTGACGGGCTCTTTTCATGCCGTGGGAACGTTTCAGATGACTCGCCAGATGTGCTCAGGCTGTGATCATGTGACCCATCACAGCTGCTTTCCTACACCAGGCATCGCCAGGTTAAATTCAAACTGTGACCTTTGACCTGACCCATCAGTGACCACACCACCAAACCTGAGCTCACAGCGTCAGAATCGCCTTCAGAACGCTGAAATGTGATTGTTGTAAGAGACTCCACGGTCGTCTCCGGACACGCAGACAGGTGAGCGTGTGCAGATCTGACTGTGCGTGCTGCTCGTGTTTCACACGTCTGTGAACGTTTGTTCAAAGATTCAGAAGTTCAAAAATAAAAATGAGGCTGTGACATCACAGAGTGTGTGAGTGTGTGTGTGTGAGTGTCTGTGTGTGTGTGTGTGTGTGTGTGTGTGAGTCTGTGTGTGTGTGAGTCTGTGTGTGTGTGTGTGAGTCTATGTGTGTGTGTGTGTGTGTGTGTGTGTGTGTGTGTGAAACCTGCGGAGGAAATGGTTGTTTTGCTTCTTCCCTGCAGCACCTGAACGCACCGTGAGCCCAGCGTTGTCTCACTGTTATTCAGGTGTTTGTTTTTATCACACCTGAGCACCAACATCCAGACCCGAAGCACAGAGCGCTGCAGTTCCTCTGACGTTCAGCGGAGGCAGCAGTGAGTCAGTTTCCCGCAGCAGCAGGTGATTGGCTGATGATTCAGAGGACAGGTGACTGTAATGGAAGCAGTGACCTCTGACCTTCGCCCTGTGCCAGAACATTTGTAGCGGTGGTCCTCTCATTTGTCTCAGCTCCCTAAACGACACTGAGGCGTTCCTCGGAGAAAGACTCTGGCATGCTAAATGCGGCGTTAAGGGTGAAAAGCAGTTTCCGGGGAGCGTGCGGCACAAGCTGTCAGACTGTGCCTCAGGGGGGCGCTCTCACCTGGACCTTCAGTGTAACCGCTGCTCATCCACCTGCTGAACGAGCTGCTTCACACATGCACCATCATACGGCTCGGGTAGGTTCATGTGCTCGTAGCTCTGCTTCCGCTCAGGTAAATACTCACTGTCACTGTGAGCCTGCCTGGTATCTTTGACCTTTGACCTGCTGCTGCAGCTTGAGTCTTCGGCATCGACAGAGGACGTCATGTGAGGACTGTCCCCACACGGAAGCCCCCTGTGGACATCTCGCAGCTTTTTGCCGTAATGATCGGATCAGGAGGAGCTGACCCCACGCTGGCAGACATCCTGAGGACGCCGCAAACCCACCAACCAGCCTTCACGGCTCACTCTGGAAGCTCCGCCTTCAGCAGCGTGAGCCTGCTGGAGGGCAGGGAGCTGAACACACGGCCTTAGTTGTGTCTTTAAACTTCAGCTGAGATCAAACTAAAATGGTGAACTGGAGCTCAACAAGGTGGACTGGGACCAGAACGCCGAAACGTTTGAGAAAGCGAACGCGTTTGTGGCTGAAACTAACCACCTCAGGTTTGAGGCCACCATCAGGCGCCTCGTGAGGTCTCTGAATCACTTCCTGTTTCCTTTTTCCTGTAGCATAGTGTGTGTGTGGAGATCTGACAGGTGGAGGTCCTCATCAACACCACGATGGAAACTTCCAGAAGAAAAATATCTATCCTTCTGCAGCTCCACTTCCTGCTTCCCTGTGGTGCAGGAAGTGGAGCTGCAGGGGAGGAGCTCCGATTATATCAGATGATATCAGAAGTCATGCTCGGGGATGGCGCTCACTTTGTTTTCACTGGATTTGCCTTTGTTCATGTTTCCTTGGTCTGAACTCCAAAACAGAATAAACTCAGCTAATACAATAAAATCTAAACATTTTTATTTTTATTTTATTGTTTGTTTGTTTAGAATTGTTCCTTCTCTTTCTTCCCCCTGAAAATGTGTTATTCTATAGTTTTTTCCTGTATTGACCCCCCCCCCACCGCGTGCTTCCCGGCACTTTATTTATTTATTTAATTTAATGAATCTCCGCCAGGAGGGGCCGGCTCCCCTTGAGGTCGGCCCCTCCAGGGGCAGCCTGCCCTGACAGGACTGCTGATGACTGTGTGCAGCAGAGCTGTGGACTGTGTGGACACTTTCATATGTTCCCACTCGGATATCATAAAGAGCGTGTGTGTGTGTGTGTGTGTGTCAGAGTGAGATTGTGTGTGTGTGTGTGTGTGTGTGGGCAGGCAGGAGGCAGAGCAGCAGCAGCAGCGTTTGCAGAGACATTCAGAGTGGAGCTGCAGAGCCGGTAAGACCGCGTCCTTACTGAAACCCTGAAAGTGTGTTTGTGTGTGAGCGGGCTCGTGCTGTTGGATGCAGATCATTTCTCTGGCTGGTCAGAAGCTGTGAGTTATTAATTATTGATCAGTTATTAATTGGTTTTGGCGTGTGTTATTCTTCCTGCTGGATGGCGCGTGGAGCTCGTTCATGTAATATTCAGAGAGCACGTGCGTGCAGGATGATTAACAGCGGGGAGCACGCGGGTCGTTTCCAGCTGGAGCGCCATAAAGGCACAGACTACGTCACATCACCTGTGGAGGGAATACCTGAGTCTCAGTCACGTCACTGTGATTTCCCACAACACCTGAAGGTACCGCTGTTGTTCCTAATGAGCAGTGAGGTGTTGGGGGATCGCCACCTCCACCTCCAGAGACGAGCAGCTCAGCTGACTCTCAGGTGTGAGTGAGCGCAGCAGACTCAGGCTGACTGGGGGTCAGTTTGCAGCGACAGGTGCCCACAGCTTTTTTTATGGCTCAGAGTTTGTCAAAGAGCTGCAGGATTAGTTTACAGTTCACATATAGTCCTGCTGGGGTCTGAATCAGGAGTCCCGATGTTGGTGGTGCCGGGTTATCCTGGGAGCTTCCCGGCTGTAGTCAGGATGTGCGGTAACTGATGACAGAGGCTTGAGCATGGGTTCAATCTGTGGTGGTTTCGGGCAGGCTCGCAGGAAATCTGGCACGCAGGGCGGAACGGCAGGGTGGCTTCTCTCTCCCACTCAGAGCCTGTGTGTCCTTTCAGCCGCTCAATCAGAGGCTGAGTTAGTATTCGGGGGGCGTCGGGGTCCCGCGGGGGCAGCAGCAGGCCTGAAGAGCGTTCAGCTGCAGAGGCTGAGCTCAGGTGAACCTGTGTGGAGCGTTATTAAAGCAGCGTGCAGGACGTGAGGCCATGATGCATATTAATAATGTATGCGCTGCAGACCCCCGAGGCTCACAGTGGGAACCTGCTCGCTGTGGATTCAATTACAGGCAGGCGGTGTGGAAATGACACTCGGCTCTGAGTGGGGCCCACCCCACTCTGATCAGTTTAGCTAACCGAATATCTGTGAAGGTTCTCGGCCATCCAGGTCATCGTGGAGAGATGTGAGAGCCCGTTAAGGGGTCTGGGAAGGATCTCAGAGCTGGATTACGCCCACTCACATCTCAGTAAGTCACATGATACGGTGGGACAAGATCTCACAGTGGGTTCACCTGATTGTGACCTACACCCATCTTCACACCTTGGCTCGTGTGATTAGGTAGAGGATCAATAGGGGGTCCACGGCCCTCTTGGGGACACTCGGCTTAAATCTGGAACTCTGCACCAACGGTCTGTTAGAACTGAAACGTCTTCGTGGAAACGTAAAGAAGTCCAGACGCTTTTCTTTCAGAGCTCCTTAAACCAATCGTACATCAGTGAGTCAAAGCATTGAAAGCCCCTCAGTCAGTCTCTGTGGGAGTCACACAGGTGGGACGGATCGACTGACGCCACACCTGTGGCTGATGGACACAGCTGAGATACCATCATACGAATGGTGGGGAGTGGTTCAGAGCAGGGGAGTCTCAGGGAGGTGCTCAGTGGTGAGGACAGAGACGGACGCTGGGACTAACACTGCTGTCCAGCTTCGTCCACACTGGATTTATTTGGGTTTCTTTCTGGCTCCGACTGTGTCCGTGCCCTGAGGCAGCGAGCCGCCCACGTGCTGGTCGTGTCTCTGGGGAGAATCCAACTGGAACTTTCTGGCAGGCTGAAGCAGCCATGCGTCACACGCCAAATTACACACGAGGGCAGTCAGAAGCTGCAGTTCCTCTGGTGTCCAGCAGGGACAGCACAAACATGTGAGAGGCTGACACTGTGCTGGGCGCACAGATAACCTCCCCCTACATTACACCTGTACGGGGGAGCATGTGTTTATAACCCACCTGTTTGCATTGTGTTTTTGGGGGCATGGCCTGTTTTTCATTGTAGTGCTGATGTCAGTGCTTTTGTTGACATTACATAAACTCTGCACATTAGCACATTCACACCGCTCGCGTATGCGTTATTCATAACACGGACATCCACAAACACTAAGAGCTGCCTGACGGAGGTGGAGGTGGGGGCGGCCCTGCAGACTTCAGCTGCAGCTGCTGCAAACTAACACGTCCTGCAGTCTGAGAAGCTCCACCTGCAGTCCTTTTGTGAACACAGATGATCTCAGTCTCCTGTGAGAAGGTGGGGGCAGGTTTGCAGGCGGAGGTGGGGTGGGGGGGTTCATGGAAAAATCTGCTCCACCCATCAGCAGCTAACACGGCCAGCCGCTAGATTCAAACCCAGGACCTTCTCCCTGTGAGGCAGCAATGCAGAAACATTTGACCCTGAGCTCAGTCTGACTTAAAGAAGAGCTCCGCCTCTTCCTGTAAAGACAGTCCAGGCTGTCTGAGGCCTGCTGCTCCTCAGCGACCTCCACATGAATGCTGACAGTCTGAAGAATGACCTCTGACTTGAGGAAATCACCTCCTCATCTTCACTGTGAAGTTCTTCACCTCCAATCAGATTCCAGTATTCCTGTTGCTGCCTGTTCCTCAAACACGCCCCATTCGTGTACAGCGTGAACAGGAACCGGGGTTGAACTCCGTGAGGTCCAAACTGCTCAGAACAGCTCAGACACACGTTGTCATGGCTGCAGCAGCCAATCAGCTGCTGATAAATACAGATGCCCCCACCTTCTCCTGTTTATCCCCAAGAATGCTCGAGCAATAAGAAAAAGTCCGGCAGCGCCGCCTCGGCCACGCCACCCGTCCTGTCCGGCATCACCGGATCAGATCAGGGTTAAAACGTTAGCAAACTGCGCTGCTCATGGCCGGTGCCACACAGCGAGCACCATCAGCTCTCTAACTGCTTATCCCAGGGTCATGGTGGGTGACAGGCAGGACACACCTGCACAGGCCACCTATGCGTCGTGGCACAAAGACAGGAAACAGGTCTAAACATGGCTCAGTCTGCTGGAGAGGGGGGGAGGAGCCTAGGTGGAACAAATCACAGCAGCAGCATCTCAGGGCGCCGTGCACTGGCAACGGCCAGCTGCCACCTCCAAGGGGTTAATGATCGCTCCACTGGTTTCCATGACGTCTGCTTCTGCTGCTTCCAGGTTCAGCATGTCGACCAAAGACCGTCTGTCGACCATTTTGGCTCAAAGTGAACTAAACGGCGAGCTTCAGCTGAGAGAAAGGAAAAGCTTTTATCTGGATGAAAGTTTGAACTCATAACTCAGACTGAACGCCGTGTTTCACCTGACCTGACCTCCACATTCCTCACATCCCAATCTGATCCAGGATCTGGGATAAAGCCGGTCCACGGAGGACTTAAGTGGTCCTGTGGGTTGATGTGTCACTGTGGCATCACATTGGTCTGCTGGCTCCTCCCACACCAAGTGCCAGACAGCGTTGCGGCGCGCCGAGCTGTCGACTGTGACTGAGCGAGCAGCGCTGATGAGATTCAGACCGACGGCCTCTGCGGCCCCACGGACACTCGAGTAGAAGCACTCATCGACAGCAGTGACATCACAGCACGCGTCAAATCCTTCTCCTCAGACGCTCTGCAGGGCGAACGCTTCAGGCGGCTGACTTAGCTTAGAGTTCAAGTGAAGGATGAAGGAATCTGATTACTTTATCGACTGCTCTGTGATGAATGAGTGATGAATCAGCTGATTCTGAAACAAGCCTACCGATGGAGCCCAGAGCGCATGTAGGGATGCTCGTACGTGCACGCCGATCTGCCGAGAGCTCCCCGAGAGGACAGTAAATCAAAACAGCTGATTTATTTCCCGCTGGATGGAGCTGATTTCCCCGGAGGGAGGAGGCCATGGATTTCATATCTGCTGCAGCTTATTAAGTGCTTTTGTTTGGTTATGAATGATGATGTGTGTTTGTTTTCCACTAATACCGTGTGGAATTTTTAGTCCTGGAAACTTTTTTAAAGGAATGAGCAGAATCTAAATCCCCAGTGCGGCTGTGTTCGAACTTCTCATGGTGCTCTTTCACGCTGCTCGCAGTGCTTCCTTGGACGGCGGCCTCAGAGGCTGTTGTTACATAACTGCTGTTGTGTTTGCAGAGAGAGGAGAATGAACGAGCCTGAGGCCTGCTCCGGGCAGCAGAGCGAGCTGTGAGAAGCTCCGAGTGCGTCGGGGACTCGAGCATGAACGTGGGGGAATGAACACTCGTCACTGTGATGTTTAAATGTTCAGCTTTAACCTGACGGGTCGAAGCAGCTGAAGATACAAATCTGGACCAATCAGATCACAGCTGCTCTGACCTGTGATGTCACTCAGACCCAACAGCTGCAGCTATGGCAGACATTTGTGCATCAGTGGGACTAATTGATCGCTGGTCCTGATCAGTATTAATACTTAAAGCGTCTCCATGGAGACCGCAGAGTCCACATCGATCGCTGTCTCCGTCCTCGCGCTGATTCGTTCACAGCCGTCGTGCTTATCAGAAGATTTCAGGTGTGAGTGAGGAAGTGAAGCTGAGGGTCAGAATGAGTGGGAGTCACACAGTCTGTTACCACGGTAACCGTCTCAGAGTCTGCACTACGAGCCAGGTAACGTCAGGGTTAACCTCTGAGTGACCACGAAGGTGAATCGCCATGGTAACTGATGGTGTAGCCCTCACCTCTTCCATTATTTTCCATCAGATTCTCCTTCCTGCCGCCGTAACATGAACTTCATGTGATTTTCACTCAGTGCGGCTAACACACACACACACACACACACACACACACTCCCTCTGCTGTCGCACGTCCAGTCTGGGTTTAACATCTGCACAATGTCACACTCTGTCTTTTATAAAACCGTCCACTCTGCTGTCGGGACATTTATCCATGTTTGTGATTGGTCAGAGGGTGGAAGCCCCGCCCCCGCTTCATAGTGGACTAAGAGGAGAGGAGAGAAAACACACTGAGTGGGAAAAGAGGAAAAATATCAGCGAGGGGCAGCCAATAACAAAGGAGGAAAACTGATAAAGACAAGAAGTGCGAGGAAGTCCAATCACCAAAATAAAACAGGAAATAACATCACAGAATGAATTCCTTTTGATCGTTAATGAAACAGGTGATCAGTTTATGATTCATTAATGATGCTGCTGTTATATTCAAACTCAGGCAGGATTGCGGTGGTCATCCTTATTAGGTTTGGTTCTGTGAGTTTTGTGATTCGAGTCTGAACCGTCTGATTCAGAAACAGCAGGAGAGGAGCAGGTGGGTTGCAAAGCAGCTTGCAGCTGTGGGTGGACTGAAGCAGCTTTACTAGAATGAGTTCTGAGTGTTTCTAACAGGATGTGTGGCTGAGCCTTCAGCTCATGTGGGGCTGCTCCTCCTCTGAGCTTCATGAAAACTTGGAACAAAAAACCAACATCCATCCATCCATCCATCTTCTTCTGCTTTATCCGGGGGCAGCAGCCTAAGCAGAGAAGCCCAGACCTCCCTCTCCCCAGCCACCTCCTCCAGCTTATCCGGGGGAACACCAAGGCGTTCCCAGGCCAGCCGAGAGACATAATCTCTCCAGCATGCCCTGGGTCTGCCCCGGGGCCTCCTCCGGATGGGACATGCCCAGAACACCTCACCCAGGAGGCATCCTTGTCAGCTGCCTGAACCACCTCAGCTGGCTCCTTTCGATGTGGAGGAGCAGCGGCTCTACTCTGAGCCCCTCCCGGATGGCTCACCTTCTCACCCTATCTCTAACGGTGCGTTCACACTGAACGCGATAGAGGCGGCCAGAGCGTCAGGTTTACATGTAAAGTCAATGGAAAGAGCGCGATGACATGCGATTGCGCGTCCGGCGAAAATTCGGAAGCAGATTTGCGTCGCAAAAACGCCAAAACCTGTGAAACGCGCGTCAGTGTACCGCATCTGGCGCGTTTGACTCGCGAAAAAAACCACGCGCGTGAGTTTTTGTGTTGCATTTTGTGCATACGCCTGTTTCGCCTCTACCGCTCGAGTTGGAAAATCTGAACTCCGGCGTCAAATCGCGCCGCGACAACCAATCAGGAGGCTGGTGACGTGGCTCTGAACTAGGTACTAACGCGTACTGTCCCGCTATTTTCCCACTGATGTACAAATACCTTTCCTCTAACAAGATAATGTGTTTATTCAGAAGACATCTGCAGGAGAAAGTGGAAGAGCCTCAGGGACACATATAATAAGGAGAAGAGGACAGAGAAGGAGAAGAGGAGTGGGTCTGCAGCAGGATCGGGGAGGAGATGGAAGTTCTTCGCGGTCATGGGGTTTCTGGACCACTTCCTCACCCCGCGGGAGACTAGCGGCAATATGGTGCGGACCGTGGAGAACTTCCCCCCCGAGGACCAGGGACAGCCCGGAGAGGCAGCAGGGGAGTGTCAGTCAGAAGGACAAGGTTTACAGTGAATTAATGTAGGCAGTTAATTTATGCGTGTTGTCATATAGGAATATATTTTGTTTATTAATAAAACAGTATACAGTGGTCCCGCTGTTCACCCGTCACATTTCGCTGATTTTTGTTATTGCACCGTACAGCTTTCAACAATGCGCATTGCATTCTGCAGCCTGATTGACAAATCTCCTCCGTGTCGTGTCTCCTGCGCTTGCCAAACTTATCATGTTTGGTTTTGATAACCATCACGTCCAATAGAAAAAACAGCACAAAAACACTCATAACTATGACCCTCATTCTGAGATACACACCTGCACCGCGAGGGAAAAAGGCGCAAGAAAGTGGCGCGCAGACGGAGAACAAGCACGGCATAATAAAACTTCCTCCCACATTCCTCCCACATTTCCGGTTCACGGAATGGATGGATTTTTCTTGGATACGCGTTGAGGTGCGAATGTGCACGCGTCAAATTAGGGGCGTTTGGGGCGTTTTCGCTCGCGTCTATCGCGTTCGGTGTGAACACACCGTAAGGGAGAGGCCAGCCACCCTCCGGAGGAAGCTCATTTCTGTCGCCGCCGAACAAAAAAACTTTTATTTTGAAATTTCAAACCTTTATTTTGAAGTGTTTCAGCTTTGGTGGTTTACACATCCCTGGTGACTCGTGGAGAAAAATGAGATTTGTTCCTAGTGAGAAGCCAGTCGGGTTACTGTACCTGAGGCTGTTGTATCTGTCGACGCACTGAAGCACAGCAGGGTGTGTTTTTGAGCCGCGACCAGCTGAGTTTGTGTTTCCTCGTGAAGGCTGCATTCCACTAACCCAGAAAAAGATTTAGTATGTCCCAAATAGTATGTCAGAAACAGTTAGCCAAAAATATCACAACGTCCGACTGCATCTGGCCACATTTTGCAGTCTCTGGGTCTTTTTTGGTCTCTCTGACCCAAAGTCCCGAGCTCGCCGTGAGAAACAGCAGAGAGACGGGACCACAGTGACGCCGCACGCGCATGAAATCGTTAACTTTTAATGATGAACACAGACTGTGCTGTGACAGCAGTCACGGTTTGACTGCAGGCGACGTTTTCAGACTGTACGACATTCTGAATTTGGAGGAAAACGGAAGCAGTCGAACGTGACCGCCAGGTGAACGCATCAGAGAGGGAGGAGCATCGTCCTAACACGCTGACTCAGCACTGTCACCTCACAACAAGGTTCGTGGTTCAAATCTCCTGATCAGCTGCACATGCTCCCTGTGGTTCTACAGTGACTGTGGGCGTGGCTGACACTGGGACGGAGGTTTTAAGTGTCAGTGCAAACGGTCTTTTATTGTAAAACTCTGCACGTACAGGTACAACTCATACGTCCATCCATCATCCCCCTGCTGATGTCACATCACAGCTTAATAATATTAAACATGCGTCTAACAATGAGCTCAGAGTGTGATTAAAAAGCTTTAAACATCTCTATCACCTCTATGATGTCATCGAGAGGGGATATCATTATATGCTCAGCCACAGAAGCTCCACCCACTGACTGTTCAAACCATCAGTTTACAAAGAGCAGCCAATGAGAAGAACGTTGTCTTAAAGGGGGATGAGCTTAAACAGCTCCTTTCAGACAGGGATCAATCTCTGAGCTGAAAATTGAGACACCAAAAGCTGCAGTTCCTGTAACGTCCACCGGGGGCTCCAGCAGGGGTTCAACATGCTGATACTGAGGCTCCACATCCTCCCTCTTCTGTATACAGTCTGTAGTTTCTGAGTAAGATTAATCTGGATGATTTTACGCCTGATGAGTCTGACTTCACCGTCTTCTGGATTTCTGTGAGACTTTCATGTGTTTAACTCGGGATTAACTTTTTAAACTGGCTCAGAGTCCACTTTAACCATTTAACCTCATTTTTAATAGTTCATGTGCAGACAGACGTCCGGCATGGGAACAGCTGTGCTTCGTGGCGAGCAGTCGTGTCACAGCAGCTTCACATGAATCAGAGACCCCGTGAATCGAGCAGCACTGCAGGCGCATCGGTGTGAGCTCACACGCCGCTGTGCGCTGACAGAACTTCTCACGATGGGCTAAAGCAAACACAAACATCCTGTGATTTGGAGGAAATGTGTTTATGTCACAGTTATTAGCCGTCCTGTTTATTATGCATCATTAACGTGCTTATTTTACAAACTCTTCTCAGCCAATCAGAGCCGACGATGACGAGGATGAGCTTTGTGGCAGAGCACTCTGAGGATGAAGCAAACACTGACAGGACCCTCGCTGGGGTCTAATTTACCACTTCCTGCTGCCACCATGGTTACCACCATCAGGTGACTGATCACAGAGTCATCTGTTACCATGGTGATCTCGGCGTGGATGTGTTCTTGCAGTTTTAACCCCGAGTCGGTGCTCGGTGAAGCTCTCGGGTCAAACGGTTCGTCTCTGACATGCTGAGCCTGCTGGCGAGGGGTGGATTTGAGTCGGTGACCAATCAGAGCAGTGTGTGTGGCGGGAAACCATCAGCTGTCTATGAGCTGAGAGGATAAAGGTGACCCGTGCAGGTGCCGCTCGCGTATCAGACGGCCTTCTCAGAGCATGCAGGATGGCTGCGTGCGTCTCAAAGCGTGGCTCGGCTCGACTCTTCAGGAATGTTGTGCACATCCGGCTGTTCCCTAATCTGACTGATTTAAACTGGAGAGGAGGACGGATGCAGCGAGATGATAGCCGTGGTTTCAGAGTGCGGCCTGCTGCGGCTCTAAATGCTTCGCAGCGTGTTATTAAGGAGTCGCTGTGAAGACGCCGCCATGCCAAAGCTAACAGATATAGTTAGAGGTTACGCTGACTGTCACTGTTGCTCCATTTAGACGCTCGCTCCGACCAGCACAAAAACAAGTCTTCCTTCACACGGTGTGACCTTCAGCTCGGCGAGGAAACCCGGCCTCTGCTGCACACGAGACATAAAAACACAGCTTCATATGGAGGGATAAACCTGAGACATGGAGGCTGACAACAAGCT
This sequence comes from Oreochromis niloticus, assembly GCF_001858045.2. NCBI lineage: Eukaryota > Metazoa > Chordata > Actinopteri > Cichliformes > Cichlidae > Oreochromis > Oreochromis niloticus. The sequence continues at coordinate 30,091,009 of NC_031983.2, forward strand.
ACACGCCTACAGCTCCTGCATACATAGGCGGATGTGCACACGTGTTTCATGCCATTATTTGAAAGGACTGAGTGCTTCGTGTCACACTGACCCTTTGTTTTCACTGATGCTGTGGTTGACTGAGGTTTGCTGTCACTGCGGTGTATGGGGCACAGCAGCCCATCTCTGCACAGGTCGCTGTGAAACCACCCATGATGGTTTGGAGGGTCTGTACGTAAAACCTCCGCTAGACACAACACAGTAAGCTGAGCTGTGTCAAAGTCACCCACACTGGAGGACTGGAACATCTGTACTCCTAAAAACAACAACAAGCAGAGGAACTCGACGAGGAAGCTAGCAACAAAAACTGAAGGCAGACCGATTGGAGTGACGGTCGCTGGCTGAGGTGACCAACTCTGTCACAACTCTGAAAAACAAACTGGCATAAAGCGGAGTGCTGCTGAGAGCAGGATTATGCTAGCTGAAGAACAGCACAGTCAAATCTACCAGGACAATGAAGCAACTTTCCATCTAGAATATCAGAGACAAAGAGGTCAGGACTCTTTGCTGGTTTCTGTAGTTTAAAGAGGGGCTGGCACATGACTGACAGCACAGAGGACGGGCTGAGACAGAACCACAGCGAGTCCAGTGCAGACAAGACGTTTGGTGAAAAGGGAAGTTTGTGTGGATTCCATCTGATTCCGGGCTTCAAGACAGGAAGCTGCATCTATTCTCAGTCCTGAAAGCAGTGGAGCATTTCTACCATCCTGGAAACGTCGTCTCGCCTCTGCTCAAACACCTTTTTCTTCTTTTTCTCAACCAGCTTCTGTTCAGGGTTCAAAACAACCTGAGTTCTGTTTTCCAAAGAGTACGTCACTCGACCTGCGACACGTGAGAACTTCACAGGTTTACTTTCATCTATGTGCCGTTCATGTCATCATAGCATGAAGCAGGACTGACATGCGTTTCTCAACCATTAGTGATTTCACACAGTGACAGAGCCTGAGAACTGAGGAAGTATGAGCGGCTCACCAATTAGATTTCATAAAACATTCGCAGAAACATATCGAAACACGTCGCCCTTCTTAGCGTAGTGCTAAGACCACACACCTTTGGAGTGAAAGTCGCGAGTTTGATTCCCTCCCAGTATCCAGTAAGGGTCCTGGCTAGGCCCACCAAGCCCTGGAATGGCGTGGCTACATCTGCAGCCTGTCCGCAGCTTGGACACGTCACATTTCACTGCATGTTGTACTCTGCATGATTGTGTACGTGACCAATAAAGCTCGTTTCTTTCTTCTTTTCTCAGAGTGTGGCAGTAATCTCACTGGACACTCAGTTTAACAGGTTCTGAAATAAAAATATGATCAGCGTGACCGCGGCGTGCTCAGCGTGACCGCGGCGTGCTCAGTCAGTAGATCTATCAGAGTGTTTAAACAGGTGTTTCAGTAGACGATGAGCCTTTAATGAGGAGCTCTTGAGTCCGTGTCACTGAGTTTTTTATTAACTGATTTGGACAGAAAACTCCCACATCTGCATTGACACGTGGGCCGTTGCTTTCTTTAGTATTTTGACACATCTGCGTCGTGGGTGGATATGAAACATGGAAACACTGTCCCATCACAGTTACAGAAGAAAAGCTGCTGCTGACGTTTGGCACAAAGCCCTTCGGCGTGCAGGGGAAACCCGGTGTTGCTCATGTTTCCCGATATGGAGAAATTCAGATTTGAGAGCTGGGGGTCGGGCGGAGGTTTCAGGACGTGCCTGACGAGGTGAGAGAGGAGACTTTAAGGGGCCTCAGCACTGGGACGGGCTGAAACGCTGCAGCCATCGCCGTCACATCCTGGGCCTCTGGAGACAGCGATCATATTTGTGTTTGACTGGCTTTACTGCGTGTTAATAAAGAGGACCTGTCTTTGACTGCAGCCTCACCCCCTCTGTTTATGTCTGAGGGTGGGAGGAGTCTCCCTTTGAGCCCACTTCCTCCTGCCGGCTGATACGCACACTCACAAATATCTGAGCACCCTGTGCCGCGGTTATTACTGAGACTGCAGGATGGAGAGGTTGTAGCACAGCTGCCGAGGGTGAGACCGACGACAGAGGGGTGGTGGTGCGCTTTTAGAGTGGAGAAAGACACCAGCCGTGGGTGTGTGGATGTCTGCAGGTTAGTGTGAGGCTGTGATCAGCGTTTGTAAAAGCTTTTTTACTTACAGACTTTGTTATAGTAGAGTCAGTGTAAGAGTACCAGTATTATCATTGTTGTTGGTCACAGCAGGAGTTTGAGTCGCTCCTGTTTGCAGACAGCAGCCAAAGAAACAAATCAGAGGAAGTTATTTCTCAATGCAGTTATTTTTCTGTGGCGTGTCACAACCAGTGGCCTCTGATCACTCCTGCTCCATGTGTGTGTATGTGTGTGTGTTTGTGAGACTGTGTGTGTGTGTGTGTGTGTGTCTGTGTGTGTGAGAGAGTGTGTGTGTGTGTGTGAGAGAATGTGTGTGTGTGTGTGTGTGTGTGTGTGTTTCCGTCCTCATCACGTTTGTTCAGATTTACCACCATCAACAGTCCATCATTATTACAATATAAAAATGTGAGGCTGCTATGTGATTTAGTGCTGATGGTAAATGTAGGATGTGTGAGTCTGTGTCTGTGTGTGTACACAAGTAGCTGTTCAGAGATCTGTGTGAGGACCAACAGTCCCGTTTGTTTGAGACTTAAAATGTGGTTTTAGCGTCAGAGTTCTGTTTAAGGTAAGCAGCTCGGGAAGGGTTATATCAATTAGATGTCCTCACTAAGATATGAAAACAAGTGTGTGTGTGTGTGTGTGTGTGTGTGTGTGTGTGTGTGTGTGTGTGTGTGTGTGTTCAGGCTGATGAAGTTTGTCAGTGTGAACACATGAAGGTTGATTCGGAGCGAGCTCACTGAAGCGAGCAGCAGATGTATCCTGGGATTCGTCGTCTGTAAGAAAAAGCATATCGTGGTTGTTGTGATGCTGCGCGGCTCTGTTGGCGGTCGTTTCTCAGCGGTGACTCGGGGCTGATGTCTCTGCTGGTGTTTCAGACTCCAGCCAGCAGCACAGCAGACACTGCGACACATCTCACAGGTGTCACGATGTGAAGCACAAAGGATTTTGGGCAGTTTGGGCTGATCTCAGGTGTTCAGGACGTTTGCTCCACAGGTGAGGAGCCTAAAAACTGAAAGCTGGGTCGCTGTGTGTTGTCTGAGCTGTGGGGGCACAGATTTCATCTGACTGTAAGTCACTGCTTTGTAAAAGGATTTTAAATCTGTGGTGTGAGGACGTGCAGAGATCTGAGAGGACGACCGAGCTGTTCAGGTGTTTGTCTCAGTGAACTCGTCTCTTTCTTTAAGACACAGTCAAAAATCCTGTTACGATTTTCTGACTGTCGTCAGTCCAATGAAGCCGTGTTCACGTTAGCTTCTGCGTACGAACCCAGGACAGAGAAAACATGCTGAGAAAAGTTTTTCCAGCACCACACAAGCTTTAAATAAAAATCATACATGTGAAACAGCATCAGTGTGTTTTTAGATTTAACACCGGCCCACACCGTTACAGCCACCCACACCTGCAGGCAGTCCCCCGCCAACCTCATGTCATGAGTGGGACTAAGTCTGAGAACCCACGCAGACACAGAAAGAGAGGCCGGGGGATTCAAACTAGGAACCACATCACTGTGAGACGTCAGTGCTAACCGCAGAGAAACAGGCTGTTTTTACTCTGAGACGTGCCACACCACAACAGGAAGTCGCTGCTGAGGGCTGAACACGTGAAGACAATAGAAAGGTTCAGTCCTAAGAAGCCTCGGGTCAGCGTCGGGCTGATCACGGCGAGCTGCAAAGAGGTGACGCCCTCAGGGCGGCGAGCACAGGTGGAAGGGAGAGAACACCTGACAGTCTGAGCATTCAGCCTCTGAAGAGCTGGAGGACAGTTTTAATGTCTCGGTCCCAAATTACAGATGCTGATTCAGGCCGAGGCCGAGGAACGTTTCAGACGCCGGGCTTCAGGTTTCTCACATATTCATTTCAAACAGCTGCAGAAAAACGGAGGATGTAACTTTAAAAATGACAAAATGTTGGTTTGAGATGATGTGACCAAGGCCTAATGTAAGTGGAAACAGTCAGCTTGTCACATTTTCTCACTGAAGTTGGATTAAAAACGACACTTCCTTCATATCTGTGCACAGATTACTCATCATTTCAGCATTAGATAAGGACAAACAGGAAGTTCACAGAGCAACCTGCTCGTCATCCAATCCTCTCATGACTCTGTCAGAGGAGCAGCACTGAGCGCGCTCACAGAAATGCTTCAGAAAGTCTCGTCAGTCAGCACGGGCTGGCGTTTTAAATCATCGGCTACATGCTGCACATTTCCAGGTACCCTACAGGAGCACATCAGCGCGGCGCTCTCGGTACAAACTGAGGACTGTAGAGCTGCTCAGGACAGTTAAAGAGTCGCTGTGCTTTCCAAAGCCTCCACCTGCTGGATTTCAAACCTGAGCTCAGCCTGTAACTAAGCTAGCTGTCAGGTTTGGACAGGAAGTCTGCGCGGTCCAACCGCACACCGCAATCTATTTCAGCCTGAGGGCTGCACCTCAGAGGTTTAGCGTGTGTGTGGATGGCGTGGGTTTGCTGGGGCGACCTGAGAAAATGTCTGTGGGATTATCATCACACATTCAATTTAAAGACAGAAACGAGATCATATTTACTTCTTTAAGCTCTCCCTGCTCACCTGCAGGGAGGTGTGTCTAATCTGGACTAAGCTACACTGTTTCTTCCACAGAGCGAACCGTCCAATCAGAGGCCCGATGAGACAAGAGCGGGATAATCCACCGCACAGAGCGCCGAGCAGCACACGTGCTCTGGAGAGATGAATGAGTCAGGGTGAAACAGTGTGAGAGCGCGAGCAGTATGATGGCGATCAACAAGTCTGAAGAAGACACGAGCAACTGCAGCATCAACCATGAGATCCACCAGCAGGTGTTCTCCTGCGTCTACATCCTGGTGCTCGTGGTGAGTGATGGAAGTGTCTCTGCTTTTAGGAAGTATTTCCCGAGTGCTGATAAACGGTGCTCTAGGATCTCCATGTGCTGGATGGTGAATGATCTTGTGTTTGTAGGTTGGTGTTCCTGCCAATGTGTACTCGCTGTACCACGCTGCCCTTCAGCTGAAGCAGAGGAATGAGCTGGGAATTTACCTGATGAACCTCACTGTGTCTGACCTGCTATACCTGGCGTCTCTGCCTTTCTGGCTCCAGTACTTCTTTCAGGTAATGCAGAGACGTCCTGTCCGCTCGCTCTTCCCTCGGCGGTTCTTCACGATGCGTCTGAGGCGCTCTGGTTTCAGTCAAAGTGTCAGTGTCATCACAGACAGTTAGCACAGCGCCACGGTGTCGTCTGCCCACCACAGTGGAAGGCTGTGGTTGGAGCTCGACTCCAGGTTCAGTGCCATTAAAAGTGCCACGAGCTGCAGTTCCTCTAGCATCCACCGGGGGCTCCAGCAGTGAGTCAGTCCCACAGACTCCCACAGTTAAACGTTCCTGCAGAAATAAACATGTTTACATCCTGATACACAAACTGTTTGGTCTCCGTAGATCATTTCCTCCTTTATAACAGCTGTACGAGGGAGGATGTGTTTGTAACTCACATTAAGGCTTAAAGTTTCCATTTTAGGGGCGTGGCCTCTTTGAGTGACAGGTGGATGCTGACACAGGTGGCTGTAGGTGCTAGCTGCCTGCTAGCTTCACCTGAACCGGACCGTGTTTGTGCTGTTTTAATGACATCATGTGACCAATAATATGGCTGTTGTGACGTCACCGTGCTAACAGATCTCTCTAATGTCGTCCCGCTAACAGCGTCATGTGACCTGTGGCTGTGTTAAAGCTCTGCTTGGATTAAGTTGGTGTTAGGTGGAGGTGAACTGGGCCATTATTAGCAGTCTCCTGCCCTGACAGCGTGCGCGGGTGGAGTTCCTCCACCTGCCTGTCTTATTTGGTCCACCTTCAGTCTCCCGTTGCTGTTTCAGGACGATGATTGGCGTCACCGAGAATGGCTGTGTCAGATGTGTGGTTTCCTGCTCTATGAGAACATCTACATCAGCATCGGCTTCCTGTGCTGCATCAGTCTGGATCGCTATCTGGCTGTGGTCCATCCTTTGAGGTAAGATGGTCTCCCGTCGTTTCGTCCTTCGTGGCTGAGATCAGGACATCTTTGGGTTTATGAAGAAGTAAAATCACCGCGACGCATTCTGCCCGCAGGTTCACAGCTCTGCGCTCCATGAAAGCAGCGTCCGTCATCAGCGCCATCATCTGGCTGAAGGAGATCGCGGTGGGCGTCTTTTTCTTTCACCATAAGGAGCTCAGCAAAGATCCCAAAAACCACTCGCTGTGCTTCGAGCACTACCCCATGAAGTCGTGGGAACGTCCAATCAACTACTACCGCATCAGCATCGGCTTCACGTTCCCGCTGGCCATTCTGTTGGTACGGTAACGGCTTTACACGCTCTTTGTGTGTTTCAGGATTTCTGCGTCGGTGTTAAAGAAGAGAGCTGGTTATTGGTCAGGAAACCACGTGTCTCCTGGCTCAGTGCCACAGCCATGAGTCCGCCGCTCTGGGTTAATCCCACATCTTCATGATGGTCTCAGTTATTTCATATTTGTAGTTAATTTGTCGTCCAACATTTTCAGCTGCTCACCATATACGATGACCTTATTTGGTTATTCAAACGCTTCCTTTTCTCGATGTCACAGTTTTTTAACTCTTCACTTTACTGTTGAGAATAAATGTTGTTCATGTTTTTCTGATGAATCTATCCTGTAACCACGGCGTCTTGTTTTGTCTCGGTTAGATTAGCTACCTGTGGGTCCTGCGAGCCGTGGGCCGGAGCGCGGGAACGCAGCCGGATCAGAAGATGAGGATCAGGCAGTTAGTCAGCAGCACCATCCTCATCTTCCTCATCTGCTTCTCGCCCTACCACGTCTTCCTGCTGGTGCGCACGCTGCTGGAGGAGGAATGCAGCTTCATCGAAGGTACCGTTTCACTCGCAGGAAGCCGTCCGATAAATAAAGATGGCGCCGTATTACTGTGATGACACAGTTCTTGTTTTGCAGCCATATTTAACTACTACCACCTGTCCCTGCTGCTGACCACCCTGAACTGCGTGGCCGACCCCGTTCTCTACTGCTTCGTCAGCGAAAGCGCCCGCCGAGGCCTCTACAGAGTCGTCTTCAGACCTGTTGCCAGGATACTCTGCTGCTGCCGTCGCCGTGGCAATGCCAGTCCCGCCAGTCCGGCTAACGACTCCCACGAGGTCGCCACAGACGAGAACAACGGCCAGCCGAACGTGACGCTGCTCACGCACAGCAATACGCTGAACAACGGCCAAACGGACGCTGCCTGCAGAAACACAAGTTTAATCACACGGATGCACGAAGAAAGCATCAAATCACGAGTCACAGAGAGTAACACGGCCTTGGAAATGCGTGTGACAGAGAAGCAGAAACAAAACCCCGACAGGACGGAGGGACGTGGGCAGAAATGAAATGATCAGCATGCCTCTGGGCACCAATGACCCACCTGCACGACGAGGGCGGGCTGTTCTCTGGGGGGGCGTCTCTGTGCTGATGCAACAGCCCAGCCTGAGGGAGATCAGGGTGGATCTGAGGTCTGCAGTCTGAAAGCCCCCATTACCCCTCTGTGGTGTCTGACACGGCGCAACATGGCTGACAAAACGCACATGAGGAGATCTGAAAGACTGCAGAGTGTCACGGCATCACTTCTAATAAGACTTTATCATGTTAGACACACATTCGCGTCTAATAACGCGCCTGAAAGGCTCCGTGTGGCAGCGATGAGGTTCCCGTCAAACAGTGAAACAGGAAGCAGACGTGGAAGAAATAAACCGAACGTTTTCACTGCAGCGCCGGAACAAACAACAGGATTTCCTGTACTTTGATTTGAAGAACCACACGTAACATGAAGGGACGCAGGAAGACCCGACAGAACATTAGAAACGATTATTGATCAGTGATCAGATTTGACCCAATGTTAACCATCGATTGGCTCCAGGACTCATTAAATGGGCCGATTATGACTTAAAACAAGCTGAGACTTTGTGACCCCTAACCTTTGGTGACCTGTTAGAAAGTGTTTCCAGAGTTCTTGTTAAAACGTAGTTTATTATAACAGTGAGTCACACCGATGTTCCTCGCCGTCAGATAAATTCAATTCAATTCAATTCAATTCAATTCAATTCAATTCAATTTTATTTATATAGCGCCAAATCACAACAAAAGTCGCCTCAAAGCGCTCTATGTTGTACAGTAGATCGCACAATAATAAATACAGAGAAAAACCCAACAATCATATGACCCCCTATGAGCAAGCACTTTGGCGACAGTGGGAAGGAAAAACTCCCTTTTAACAGGAAGAAACCTCCGGCAGAACCAGGCTCAGGGAGGGCGGGGCCATCTGCTGCGACCGGTTGGGGTGAGAGAAGGAAGACAGGATAAAGACATGCTGTGGAAGAGAGACAGAGATTAATAACAGATATGATTCGATGCAGAGAGGTCTATTAACACATAGTGAGTGAGAAAGGTGACTGGAAAGGAAAAACTCAATGCATCATGGGAATCCCCGGCAGCCTACGTCTATTGCAGCATAACTAAGGGAGGATTCAGGGTCACCTGGTCCAGCCCTAACTATATGCTTTAGCAAAAAGGAAAGTTTGAAGCCTAATCTTCAATTCAATTCAATTCAATTTTATTTATATAGCGCCAAATCACAACAAAAGTCACCTCAAGGCGCTTTATATTGTACAGTAGATAGCACAATAATAAATACAGAGAAAAACCCAACAATCATATGACCCCCTATGAGCAAGCACTTTGGCGACAGTGGGAAGGAAAAACTCCCTTTTAACAGGAAGAAACCTCCGGCAGAACCAGGCTCAGGGAGGGGCGGCCATCTGCTGCGACCGGTTGGGGTGAAAGAAGGAAAACAGGATGAAAGACATGCTGTGGAAGCGAGACAGAGATTAATAACAGATATGATTCGATGCAGAGAGGTCTATTAACACATAGTGAGTGAGAAAGGTGACTGGAAGGGAAAAACTCAATGCATCATGGGAATCCCCGGCAGCCTACGTCTATTGCAGCATAACTAAGGGAGGATTCAGGGTCACCTGGTCCAGCCCTAACTATATGCTTTAGCAAAAAGGAAAGTTTTAAGCCTAATCTTGAAAGTAGAGATAGTGTCTGTCTCTCGAATCCAAACTGGAAGTTGGTTCCACAGAAGAGAGGCCTGAAAACTGAAGGCTCTGCCTCCCATTCTACTTTTAAATACTCTAGGAACAACAAGTAGGCCTGCAGAGCGAGAGCGAAGTGCTCTAATAGGGTGATATGGTACTACAAGGTCATTAAGATAAGATGGGGCCTGATTATTTAAGACCTTGTATGTGAGGAGCAGGATTTTGAATTCAATTCTGGATTTAACAGGAAGCCAATGAAGGGAAGCCAAAACAGGAGAAATATGCTCTCTCTTTCTAGTCCCTGTCAGGACCCTTGCTGCAGCATTTTGGATTAGCTGAAGGCTTTTCAGCGAGTTTTTAGGACATCCTGATAATAATGAATTACAGTAGTCCAGCCTGGAAGTAATAAATGCATGAACTAGTTTTTCAGCGTCACTCTGAGACAGGATATTTCTAATTTTAGAGATGTTGCGCAAATGGAAGAAAGCAGTCTTACATATTTGTTTAATATGTGCGTTGAAGGACATGTCCTGGTCAAAAAGGACTCCAAGGTTTCTCACAGTGTTACTGGAGGTCAAGGTAATGCCATCCAGAGTAAGAATCTGCTTAGATACCATATTTCTAAGATTTTCAGGGCCGAGTACAATAACCTCAGTTTTATCTGAATTAAGAAGCAGAAAGTTAGCAGCCATCCAGGTCTTTATGTCTTTAAGACATTCCTGCAGTTTAACTAATTGGTGTGTGTTACCTGGCTTCATGGATAGATAGAGCTGCGTGTCATCTGCATAGCAGTGAAAATTTATGCTATGTCTTCTAATGATGTTGCCTAAGGGAAGCATGTATAATGTAAACAGAATTGGTCCTAGCACTGAACCCTGTGGAACACCATAATTGACCTTAGTGTCTGAAGAGGACTCTCCATTTACATGCACAAACTGGAGTCTATTAGATAGATATGATACAAACCACTGCAGTGCAGTACCTTTAATACCTACAGCATGTTCTAATCGCTCTAATAGGATATTATGGTCAACAGTATCGAATGCAGCACTGAGGTCTAGCAGGACAAGCACAGAGATGAGTCCACTGTCAGAGGCCATAAGAAGATCATTTGTAACCTTCACTAAAGCTGTTTCTGTGCTGTGATGAGCTCTGAAACCTGACTGAAACTCTTCAAATAAGCCATTCCTCTGCAGATGATCTGTTAGCTGTTTGACAACTACTCTTTCAAGGATTTTTGATATGAAAGGAAGGTTGGAGATTGGCCTATAATTAGCTAAGACAGCTGGGTCTAGAGATGCTTTTTAAGTAAAGGTTTAACTACAGCCACCTTGAAGGCCTGTGGTACATAGCCGATTATTAGAGATAGGTTGATCATATTTAAGATTGAAGCATTAATTAATGGCAGGACTTCTTTGAGCAGTTTTGTAGGAATGGGGTCTAAAAGACACGTTGATGGTTTGGAGGAATTAATTATTGAAGTTAACTCAGAAAGATCAATTGGAGAAAAAGAGTCTAACTTAACATTGATGGTACTAAGAGTAGCTGTAGAGAAAGTCTTGAAAGTAGAGATAGTGTCTGTCTCCTGAATCCAAACTGGAAGCTGGTTCCACAGAAGAGGGGCCTGAAAACTGAAGGCTCTGCCTCCCATTCTACTTTTAAATACTCTAGGAACAAAAGTGCAGAGGATTCAGATTCAGGACAAATCTGTCTCTACTTGAAGCAGAGCTGATAACAAACCTCATCGTTAGCATCAGTAGACTTCAGTTATTGATAAAGTGAACCTCACGGATTCCTTCATGTTTAAAGGCAGCAGGGTTTATGTTAGCATGAGGAGCTTCAGACGATGCAGCGCCATCAATGAATTCAAATTTAAGTTTGACAGGATCTTTGACGCAACCTGACGAGTCCATAAAAGTCAAAAAGCTTCGGTTACCCTGATCTGAAGCTGGCCTGCTGCCCTTCAAGATCATCTTCTCGTGACCTTGTAGAGTTCAGAGTTCAGTCCTCTGTGGTTTTTGAGTTTGTGTACTATGAATTTGCTGTTCTGTAACTTTATCTCAGTGTTCATAGCAACTGACCAATCACTGTTTTTTTACACCCGAGCCGATCGGCCGGCGGTCACTGGGAGTGTTTCCTGCGATCTGTGTCGGGTCAGTGAGCAGAGCTGCTGCAGCAAGCAAGGCCGTGAGTCCCTGAGGACCTGCTCCAACAGTTGTTTCATATTTGACTTTGTTATTATTCTTAGTTTTAAGTTTCACTTTGGTTTGGTTCAAGAACCAGAACTAATTCCTCAGCAAACAGATCATTTCAGGACATCTTGTGTCATCTGCGAGCCCTCGTGGTGTCTAGTACACCTCACAGGTATCTTAGATTCAAACACAAACTTGTGTTGTTTTGCAAATGTTAACAGCTAAATAAAGAGAAGTCCTCCTGTCCGCGGTGCTTCTCTGAAACAACAGCTGTTTGCATGTCGATCCACGTGTTAGCGGACTGTTTCTGAGAAGTGCTGCACGACCTCACACAGTCTGCCTACCAAACTATGACATCACATTGCACTGATGGTCCTGGGTCAGTGTTAAAAACATGTAGGACCAACATGGCTGCACCCACCTTGCTGACAATGAAAGGCCAGGGGGCGGGACCTAAACGCAGCAGCGGCACTGAGAGCTGGGACGAGGTACACGAGAAGGTGACCGTGAGCGGGAGATTAGCCAAATTTCAGTCAGGTAACTTTTATTCTGGAAGCGTTTGGCCGGCGTACAGCAGTCAGACTGCCTCCCGTCTGTGAAAAACACGACTCACAGTTTCCTCTTCATTTTACTTATTCATTTTACATTTTACCCCCCCCCACACACACACACAGACGCACACACACGCGTGCACACACACACACACACACACACACACAGACGCACACACACACAGGTCACAGCATGTCTTCATAGCCTCCCTTTGAGCCCGTTTCAGCACTTTAACGCTGAGGAAAGAGACTCACTCCAGGGTCTGTATGTTGCTCTCTGCATGCATGGAAATGCCTCTAAGTCTGAATATGTTCAATATGTAAGAATCTGTGTGTTGACTCTGTGGTTATAGACCTGTGTGCTGTACCCTGCTCGCTAACATGAAAGTGACAGAGAATATTTTTATAAAGCTTTAAACTGAGTTCTAAACAGAAGTGGTCAGCCTCGTCTGTGTGTGTGTGTGCGTGCATGTGTGTACATATGCATGTGGTTTTCCTGTCTTAGTTTCAGGCCTGCGGCGAGTGATGCAGCGGTTTCAAAGTCTGACCTTTCTGATGCTGACGGCGTCAGCGACACTCTGAGCAGATATGGAAACGATCTAAATAACATTTGTTACACCGTTTAATATATGAACACATCTCAGTCCCCAGTGAAATGTTTCACCTCATAATGAATAACCAATCACAGCCACAGAATCCCCCGTTTTCTCAGTTTGAGTCTTTTGCCTTTCACATCAGTTAACCATGACGCCAATCACCCTCCTGAAACCACACTGTTCAGGTGGGTTTAGCGTGTCTGGGAGAGAGTCCTGTCTCAGTCACTTATGGATGATGTGAGAGGGTGTGTGTGTGTGTGTGTGCGTGTAGGTGTGTGTGTGTGTGTGTGTGGGTGGGGGGGATAGCAGCTCCCCCTGAGTCTCTCTGTCCTTGCCTGGATGATGAGGAACCTTCTACCTGATTGCAGAAGTTGGAACAGTTTGTTGCTCAACAGCGATGAGCAAGTAATAAACCTCAACAACATTAAAACACAGCACTGATATTTACAGCACGGCTCAGGCCAAACGAGTCCACAGACACAATCAAAGGTCCTTCACTGTTTAGTTTTCAGTCTAGAACGAGGAACCGCCAACAGGTCTGTCAGAGGCCGTCGGTGACCTGCACGTCTCGAGTCTGAGAGCGCGTGCACAGACTTCTCCGTCTGTGCACGCGCTCTCACAGGACACAGACCCGTTGGCGGTCTGTGTCCTGTCACGAGGCCAGTGACAGGACGTCAGCAGCCTCGCAGCAGCATTTTGGAGCGTTCACAGGCCATCTGAAGACGACACAGCACGAAACACAGGCATCGAAAAGCACTTCTCATTCCAGCTTGGACGTCGTTGTAAATGTAACACCTACATTTCTGACAAGTGACAGACGATTAGCAGCCATCCAGATGTTTTTGGCATCAGTACCACAGGACATCATCTGCATAGCAGTGATATGAGATGCCCTTAAAGATGCTGGAGATGTGTTTGTGTGATAGTAAATACAGTGCAGGACAAAGTGACAGAGGTGGAGGAGAGTCACAGATTCATCATAACTGATGATTGAATGCAGAGTAAACAGACAGTGAGTGAAGAGGAAACCCCGTCTGAGTCGTAAACCTGTCTGCGGTCAGGTACCTGCAACACTGCACGTGACAGCCTGATGAAACGAGACGAGTGTGTCAGTGACACATCTTTGTTTACATGTGTCTGTGATAAAGATCCATCAAAAGCATTTCATATGTGTTTCCAAATAAATGCAATATGCACACAGAGTCAGGATCTACAGTCTCTGCTTCTTCATCGCTGCAGCTCTTTGTGGCCAGCCGGAGCTCGAGGAGCCGCCTGGTAAGACTGTAATGTTGGAGAGATCCTGATGTGACGGTTCACTTTGTTCCACAATAAACAGAAACCAACTTCACCCGGGAGCAGTGTGAGGACGCTCCAAGCATTTTCCAGCATGACAGAGAAACGGAGGCCAGAATGAAAACCAAGTGATTCAATTTATTGGAAAACCTCAGAAAACTCTGTTAATCCTAATCCCATCCGAAATCTGTGATCAGCTCGGAGCTCTGAGGCAGGAAACACGAGCAGGAAGCAGACTCACAGGTAACGAGGTGAAGACAAAAAGTAGCTGATGAGACGCTCCAAGAATTCAAAGTCCATGAAATCCCAAAACAAGCAGGGAACACGTGACACAGAGGACCCGAGGGGAAACACCTGGGTAACCACAGACAGGTGAAATGAAGCATGAAAAACAAGACATGGGAAGTAAAACTAAAAGACACGGAGAGTTCAGCTAAAACATCGAACTATGAAGCTACGACTCTGCAGAGAAACTAGGATTTCAAAACATCAAGAACAGAGAATAACTCAGACTCAACCTCACACATGAAGAATATAAACTAAGGACGGAAAACGACAAAACTCAGAGACCATTACACAGAGAAGGTCACATACCTGCTAATTAGCATGTCCCTGTCCTCATATCCCAGCTGTCTCGGCAGATGGCCCCGCCCCTCCCTGAGCCTGATTCTGTTTGGAGTTTCTTCCTGTTCAAAGGGAGTTTTTCCTTCCCACTGTCACCAAAGTGCTTGCTCATAGGGGGCAGTAGGTCTTTATCTGACAATATAAAGTGCAGCTCCTCCTTCGTTCAGACAGATCCACCTGAAGTCGGCCTCAAACTCATCTTTGTTTACAGGTTTGTATGTTTAAACCTGCTGACAGCTGTCGAGCACACTGATCAGCTGCTTACAGCGTTATCTTTGAGCTTTGCTGTGATGCTTAGTTAATGTCCCAACATGTGAATGATAGTCTGAGGTCCACGGAGCAGCTGCCGAGATCAACCAATCTTATCTGAGTATAAGGACTGAAAGACGAGAGCGGTGTCTGTTAAGGCCTCAGGTCAGAGGGCGTGTCTTCCTGCCTGTGACCTGTGACCCTCTCTAGCCACCTAATGGAGCAGACTCAAGCTGGGAATATGAGCCTGTGTGAAACCAGCTCCTGCTACAGAGGTAATAAGAGAGGCCCTGAAGCTTCTTTACAGGATTTACCAGCTGTGATATTGACTGAGCGCAGGACTTCTTCTTCTGTGGTGTACTCGAGGATGCACTTATCCACGAACGTGACTGTGTGACCGTGAAGTGATCCTTCCATGTTATCTGTTGGGTTGGTGAAACATGAAGCTCATGTCCTCTGCAGTCTTAATAATCATCAGCTGACTACGAGGCGAGTTATTCATGCTGTGACATATACCATTTATTTTTCCTGCAGTATGCTGTCAATACACAGGGGCCTGATTATTTAAGACCTTGTATGAGCAGGATTTTGAATTCTGGATTTAACAGGAAGCCAATGAAGGGAAGAAATCTGCTCCTTCTAGTCCCTCATGAATCCCTCCATAAATTGCAGTTAGTTCAAAACACAGCTGCTCATTTTGTATCCAGAATTACATCCACTGAACATATAACAGCTGTTCTTAAACAGCTCCGCTGGCTTCCAGTTCACCTCCGTGTCAGATCCTGCTTCTCACTTTCAAAGCGCTTCATAACCTCGCTCCTCCATATTTATCTGATCTCCATACGTACTCGCGCCCTCCTACACTCAGCTTCCCTTCTGTCTGTTCCACCTGCTCGCCTGACTGTCCTGGGACTCAGAGCCTTTAGCTGTTCTGCCCGAGACTTTGGATGCACTTCCACAGATCTCCGGACCACAAACTCTCTACTTTTAAATCACGTCTCAAAACCATCTATTCAGGACTGCATACAGATGATTCTGTCTTAGTCCATTTTTACCTTGCTCAGCTTTGATGCTTTCATGCATGTGTTTTGTCAGACTTCTATCTAATCAGACGCCAGAGGAGTCGCCCCCTGCTGGACATTAGAGAGACTGCAGGTAAGAAGCCTTTCTTCAGCCTGCAGTCTGACTAATCAGCTCTGTGATGTGTGGCGTGACCTCTCATGGAAAATCTTGTCTGCTCGGTGCGTGGACAGTAAGAGGATCCCTGCTTTTCACAGGCGTCTGCAGCTCCTGCGCTCCCTGTGGAGCATTAATGATCCAAACTGTCAGTGAGGAGCAGCTTATCGCTGTAAGCTGATTAAAGCACTTGTTAACCTCATTAAGATGTGTCAGTCAGCCTGCTTACAGGTCTGATTTCTGCTGATTCCTTCTTTGCCTTCTCTCATCAGCCTGCATTGACTCAGGTCCAGCCACTGAAAACGCCTCACCACACTCGTCATTATCTGGCTTTGAGGTCCGCCTCTCCTCCTGTATTGTGGTGAGTTGTACATTCAGCACATGGCTGCACAAATGCAGCTGCTCGAACACTAAACACAACCACGAGGTCGCTCAGCCGTCACTGCAGCCACAGCTGAGAGGACGCTCAGCGACTCCTGTGATGCTTCTGCTGAACGACGCTTTAAACGGTGAATCCGACCTCAGCCGTTTCCACCGCCGCAGAGGAGCAGCTGGTTTTGGCCACATCAGTGTGAAGTGCAGAGTCAGGACTAAAAGGATGAAAATACTGAGATCAGAAATCTTAGACAGGAAGCAGAGCGTATCTGATCTGAACCACAGCAGCTCTCATTTATCCACCTGCATGTGAAACGAACGCTACAGAGGGGGAATCTGATTGGAGGCCCGAGGGGCGGAGTCGTTTCCTCGGGTTTGAAACATGATAATATCACTACGTTATAAACTGGGTGACTGGTTATGTTAAACTACAGCAGCCGCTCGGGCTTTTAAAGCTCATTTTCACGGTTTCTGTGGTGATGCGTCGCCTTCTTTGTGCTGCAGACTCAGAGCATCCTTCTTACTGAAACCCTCAGATCAACTTTTCCAGACTGTTTCAGGGTGGAGCTGAGCCACCTCCGCCTGTAGCTGGCGTGCAGCAGGCTAGTGATGTGTCATTCGTGAACGAAACGGCTCTTAGAGCCGGGTCTTTGACGTGAACGATGTGAGCCGGCTCCTTATCACGAGCTGTGGGGTTTTTTTCCCTTTCTCTCACCTTCTCTCTCGCACTTTTTCCCGCTTCACTCCGCACGCGAGCCTTGTGCTTGCGCTGGGATGAGGGGCGGTAGTTACACTCGCAGTAGCACAGGAACAGAGCGGGAGGGAGAGAGAGCCAGGGACAACAACGTCACATTAGAAAGATATAGTAATCATCCACAACTATTTGCAGTTGCAGATGATAAAGGATTCAGAAAGTTTATTCATGCAGGCCCATATGACAGAGGATGTGCATCTTCTTTTTGTTTTCATATTTTAATTTATATTTAATTGTGTTGTGGTTTGCAGTGTTTTGTGTTGTTTCACTTTAAATTTGTTTAAAAGGAAAAAGCTGAAAATTTAAATAGTTAAAAGTTGAAATGTGAATAGTTGGTTTTTGTATTATATGATTTATTTATTACATTTTATGTGGAGTGAATAAATAAAAGTATATTTACGGCGGCCCCTAGAGACAAAGCACGTACAAAACCCAACAGAAGTGCTCCAGGACGCTAGGGGCAGTGTTGAGCTTTTGTTAGTGGTGGCTACACAAGCCAGGAAGTATCAACGACCGGATTTGGTGTGTGGTAGTAACAGGTAAATGAACATTATTTTTAATTATTTGAATTTATATGAGTGCTTGTGTATAAATACACAAACTAGTAGCTCTGTTTTGGAAGTTCAGTTAAAGATAGAAATGTGTTTTGGAGTTTGTACGTGCTTTGACCACCACATATATTTATTTATAAACATATATAAATAAAACCACTTTTTTTACATTAGTAATTCCTTTTGTGCATAATTTTATATTATTGTCAACAAAACAACTTGAAGAGCCGGTTCTCTTTACAACTGTTCTTACCCAACAGGTGAAACACAGCTGCCACACAGGTACATCACAGGCCCCAAAAGGTTTTTACCTACATCAGATATAGTGATGTCATCATGTTGCCTAGCAACAGAATAAAATGACCTGTTTTTTCCTTCTGAAGCATCGTGTTGTTTTCATTTCAGAGCCAGCTGCACGAACAGGCCGCGGCGTGGACACGTGAGTATTAATAACACGTGGACCCAAAGGACGCAGAGCTGCCGGCGTTCTGATGGCAGGCGCCAGGACGTGTTGGACTTGTGTGACCCGGGCAGCTTATTTTCCTCTGAGCGCGTTTAAAGGTGATTTCTGTAATAACGCAGCGCAGCGCTCCATCCTCCTCCACCTTCCTCGATATCATTTCCCCTCCAACTCAATCACGTCAGCACGCCTCGCCTGCAGCACATTTACAGAGTCCAACATTCAATCAGGACACCATTCCCCCTCCAGGCCGATATCTGAGCTTTGCTCTGACGCGTCACATGAAATGTACTTTCTACAGTCACAGCCTGAAAATAAAAACACAATAAAAGCAGAGGTGAATCACCAGGTTTTAACCCCTGAACGCCTCGTGCATCATATTAGAAACATACAGTTTCTGAGACGTCTACATCATCAGAGTGATTGTTTCCCTCGAAAACCTAAAGAAACAGAAAAATACATTTTTAAGGAAAAAACTGCAGATGTAGCAAATCTGACACATGAAAATTCTGATATTTGTAGTAAAAGTTTTTAAAAAAAACAGCGAAAAAGAACAAATGATTTTATTTTGAATAAACTGTTTTCATGCACATTTATTTAGTGCTTTGCTTACAGTGCACTGAGGTAAACAGGCAGTAACTGTTTTATAAAGGTCTGTGTTATTCTGTCACGTTTAGTCCTGAGTGGACCTGCAGCACGGTTCAGTCTAATTAGTGGCATGTCTGAGTAAAAGAAGCTGCAGGATGGAGGTGTGATGGTGTTTGGATCATTACAGCGCTGACACAGACAACTGGCTGTTCCGCCCGTCTCCACCCCCTTTGAGAAAACCTTCTCATTGGCTGCCCCTCACAAACAGCAGGTATGTAGATGTCAGCATGTCTGCTCTCTGGGGCGTCATACGTGTCCCTCCGTTGGATAAGTAGAACATCAAACAAAAAAGCTTTACTTTCAATTAAAATTAAATCTCTTCATCGAGTATCAGAGAATAAGAAACATGGTCTCAGCGTCGCTCTGTTTCCAGTTTAGCATGTTAATAACAGCCAGAAAAGACTGACTCAGTGTTTTTAAGGCTGATGGAGCTCCTGTAAGTTTGGACAAACTCCAACCTGCAAATCATCCAAGAAAGAATCAAAAAAGGTAAAAGAAAGCTGTTTAACGCAGATCATTGATTTCTTTTATTCACATCTCATTTCTACAAAACATATAAATCATCTTCAGCTCATTTACTGATAAACAAACAGAGAGAGAACGATTTAACCCTGCAGTTCCTCCAGCGTCCAGCAGAGGCAGCAGTGAGTCGGTCCCATAGACTCCCAGGTAAAATGAAACCTGCTCGCAGCCTGTTTGGTCTCTAGAGATAATTTTCTCCCTCGTAACACCAGATTAACTCGTATTAACTCATAATTATTATTATTATCATTATTAAGGTTTAAAATTTGCATTAATGGGGGCGTGGCCTCTTTGACTGACAGGTGAGATACATTTCAGCTGCTTCCCGCAGCTCTGCACCTGGAGGTGGACGTCCTTCCATCTGCAGGAGCACAAACAGTTAACCTGGCCTGAGGCGCTTCCAGAACAAACTGATTTGTGGTGCGGAGCCTTTCACAGCCTCGACCCAAACATGTTCCCTCATCATCCTCATCAACGATGATGAGTGCTGCGATCTGTACATCTGCTCAGACGGTACAAGCAGCCATGCATCTCACAGACTATTTTTACCCCAACGGAAGAATTAAGCTGTGATTGGTTCATTACAGCGCAGAGCTGGACACCGGGGGGTGGGTGGGGGGGTCACTCTGCTTTGTGAGCATTTAAAGGCAGGCTGAGCGGTTACCAGGCAGCGGCTAAGGCACCCTCACACTCCTCTCCTCCTTCCTCTGTGTTTCCCTGCATCAGGATTGGGATCACATCAGGGAATAATAAAGAGTTCAGATTAAAATGCGCCGCGCCCTCCTCGTGTCACTTCCAGCAGTCTGGTGATCATGTCAGAGTGGGTGGGGTGAAAGGTCAGGCCATCCACCTCCATGGCCAGGTGACCAGTTTTCCCACTTCGGATCCCAAACTGGACCAGAGTGGAGAGGAAGGACTCCTCCTGGGTTTAGGGAGAGAGGGAGATGAGATCGGCCGCCAGCATTAACTACAGTTTATTTAATCAAGTCACGTTAGCTTCACGTTAGCTTCACGCTGTGAACATTTACAGGCACAGAGGCTCCAGATGAGACTGTGGGGGGACATTTGGTGCTTTTTAATGAGCATTTGTGTGTTACCTTTTCCACAGACGGCAGGTTAGTGGTCCAGTCCTGCAGCTGCTCCGTGGAGGTCACAGGTTCCAGTCCCAGCCCCTTCCTCAGGTAGCGCAGGTGTGCCGGGCAGGTGTGGAGCAGGTAGAGCCCGCAGGCCACAGCATAGCCTCCCCAGTTAGACACGCCTGCAGGAGCACGGAAGGAGGTCAGAGAAGATGGAGCACAGGGTAAGTTCAAACTGACCTGCAGCTCACACCAGCTGATCGCTCAGCCTGCATACGCCTGCTGCTGGCTCCGCCCTCCTCTGCTGTTACTGAAGCTGCTGTGTCTGTCAGTGTTTGGACAGCAGCGCTGTGACCAACTGTCCAAACCTTCTACCTTCTTTTGCTGATGCAGCTTTCATAGCTGCTCTTCAAAGAGGAAGAAAAGCTGAAACGGTCACAGCAGCTCAGTGTTGGTGCAGGAAGTCACACCAGGTTAAGATGGCAGACGAGGTCACAGCGAGCTGACTGATGTTCTGCTTCTACCTGCTCATTTACAGCATCCATCAGTGCTGCAACAGTGAGCAGCATGATGCTGCGACAGCTGCTGTGTTCGCAGAGGCCGTACCTGCGGTGACGGCGTGGTCTGCAGGAACCTCACAGGCGATCAGACCGCCTTTGGGCATCAGGCTCTGCACCTTCTCCTTCACCTTCCCCATCCCCAGCTCGTTCCCACCATCACCGATTCCTGCACACACAGACACACACATCATTCAGTCTTCTGTAAGGCTGAGTCGTGATTGGCTGCTGGTTTTATCACAGAGTGTAATGATCAGATGGTGGGGGGGTTCCCGCCTGTGGTGCCGATTCCAGGTATGTGCTTGGCAGCGATGAACAGGTCGTCCACGGGATCCACCAGGTGTTTGATGTTCACTGCTCTCATGTTGTAGTAGTTCCCATCTGCGGCGCGTCCGCTGCGCTCTATCGCCACCAGGTGGTCGAATCTGGTAACGAGTATCAGTGTCACATTAGAACCTGCAGCCGTACCCGTGCAGGTGTGAATAACGGGGCTGTATGCATGAGACAGTTAAAGAACACAGTCTGTGCTCGTTTCCTGTTGTTTGGGCTCACGTGTGATCTGATGATTCCATAACAAACCTGCAGATTCTTCTTTCTATCATCGTAATGTTACACGTGTCCTTTTGCTTTAGGCACAGCAGCACTCCGTCTGCACACACTGCATGTCGTTATTTTAAGGGCTCACGGGGTTTGAAGTCAGGTGACTCGTCACATGACAGTCCTCACGTGTGTTTGGACTCGCTGCAGAGGGTGGAGCAGGTCTGTGAAGGACAGCTGCTGATCTCTGACTGCGACTAGTAAACTGGACTTTTTCCCATCATGCACAGCTCAGCTGGACCAACAAATCCAGCCTATCTATGAAGGTGCCTCACACGCCAGCTCACCTGGGCTTGTTAGGGTCTCCATGGTGACACAGGAAGTGCCGCGCAGCATCTGGACCGCCGTCTTCAAATGTGACCAATGGGATAACAGCCTTCAGGACTCCTGAGGGTGACATCACAGCAGTTTCTTGCACTTTATTTTGAAAGTCATGTTTTATTTTCTCATTCTGAACATTTCTAAATTAAATTAATCCCAGAGCAGAATTAAAACTCTCACCTGTCCTCACTGATTCATCGATGATGGCGCGGTTCATCTCAAGCGCCCGGCGATCCGTCACCATGGTCACCTGTTTCCCCAGAGACAGCAGCATGGTTGCCATGGCAATTGCTCCTGGTGGGCCGTCGGTTTCATCGGGAGGGCTGAAGAGGAGACGCAAACGCTGAGAATCACCTGTGTTACTCGTGACCTCTCCCCCATCACAGACTGTAAACAAATGATGGAGGCAGCTTCTGACGCCGCCGCCATCATTTGTTTACAGTCTGATATAATCCGATGTTGAACTTCCTGGTCACACAGAACCAGGAAGCAGCACTCTGTGTGTGTGTGTGTGTGTGTACCTGTGCATGTAGTGTGTTGGGAAGCCCGTTGTTATGGCAACAGAGGAGGAATGGGATAGAGCCAGACAGGAGCGCAGGAGTTCATCCTGAACGAATAAAGCTCTGATCCCTCGCTCACCTGCAGACGCACAGACACAAACGTTCAAACAAAGAAGAAAAGGAAGCGGCGACGCGACAGGCGCTGCTCAGACGGGCAGGTAGGAGGACGACCACATGAAACTCCCGAGGAGCTCTGGCTGCAGGTGAAAGGACAACTAAAGTTCAGTCTGCAGGTAAACTGGCAGAAAAAACCCCAAAACTGTCCCTTCATCAGGACCTGTCAAACACACGCAGCAGGGTTTAGCCCAACAGCAATGATAAATCCGCCTATTTTAGCCTCTGTGATGCACAATAATAAAAAGCAGCACCACCCGTATGACAGTACAGGAGCTTCATATGTCTGTGCGCGCGGCCGTGGACGCCATGCACAGGTGTAACTGGGTTCTTTAAAGTAAGGACTTTAATGAACCCACAGCTGGTTTTTCATCCTGACTGTGTTGCTCTGTTTGTTTTTCCTGCAGAATAAACTTTAGTCATGGATTCACCTGAAGCACCTGAGGAGCTTCATCAGGCTCTACCTGCTCCATCAGATCTAATCAGCTCAGTTATTCGCTCCTAAAAAAGCATCCTGGACCTTCTACCTGGATCTTCTCCGATCATCACCTCAAGCTGTCTGATCTTCGCCACCGTCCCCTGAGAAACCAGGCTGTACAGCAAGGGATTCTGGGACACCTGGAAGCACAGGGGGGTCAGCTCAGGATGGGGTTTGGCCTCAGTGGGCGGAGTTATGGTGGAGGTAGGTGAGTCAGGAATGTCGGTGAGGAACATGCAGCCGGGCGAGTGGCTGAAGGCCAGTGGAGGCTCTGAAAGACACAAACTGTTCAGGTCCTCTGCAGGCTGTGATGTAAGCACAGTATCAGCCAATCAGAGTGCTCACTGCTGCTGAGGATCGCCTCGATCGCAGTCACGCCACACGCCCAAAAGACTGTGACATCACCAGGCTGCAGCTCCACCGCATCACCATAATCCGGCCTGGACAGGTCCTGGATGCCGAGGAGAGCTACATGCACACACACACACACACACACACACATACACACTGTATATAAAAGATGGCCATAGTCATCTTGACACCACATTGAAGCCTCATCATCTGAGTTTTGTTCAGATTAGCTGAGGTGAAGCTAGCAGACAGCTAGCAGCTACAGCCACCTGTGTCACCATCCACCTGTCAGTCACAGAGGCCACGCCCCTAATAATGCAGAGTAAACTGTTGTTCTGAAAAGACCACAGAGGCCAAACAGTTTGTGTATCATCCTGTAAACATGTTTTTTCTGCTGTAAGGTTTTAACATGAGGACTGACTCACTGCTGCCTCTGCTGGCTGTTAGAGGAGCTGCAGGTGAGTGTGTGTGTGTGTGTGTACCTGGATCTCCTACGTGTACAGGAGCTCCATGTGCCAGTGGGTTGAGATGAGTGACCTTCACTGCTGCATCCAACAGAGCGGCTGGGACGGGACGCATCGTGACCACCAGAGGGCAGCTGAACGCTCCTGCAGGAACACAGGGAACTGCAGTCTGCACACACACACACACACACACACACACACACACACTGATGAGCTGGTGGAGAAGCGTGACGCCTCTCTGCTCTTTGAAAAGCTAAATGTGCACTGTCACATGACCCCGCTCTACGCTCCTGCAGAGTTTCATCAGAGTTCATTGAGAATTTCCGAGCTCGTGTTTACCGACAGAATGACACAAACGCTGCCAAACACACGCTGCTGATGGGCGTGACTACTCCCACTTCACTTCTACCCCTCGGACACTTCACGAGTGTGTCACAGTGAACGTGAAATAATTCAGGAAGTCGACTGGACCTGAGAGCATAAATGAATACTGAGAAAACACGACTGGTCATAAAATCACTGATGATGATCCAACCAAAACATCTGCTCGACTGACTGATCCTTTCACTGCACCCACAGTGCTCCAGCCTGAGCTGCACAGCACACTGTCAGCAACCCAGCGCGGCCCAGCGTACCCTGTACATGCTGACGTTCTTGCCCTGCTCCACGTTCCTGACGGGGACTCCGGCTTCTTTCAGTCGGCCCTCAAAGCCAAAGCTGCAGCCCAGATAGAAACACACCATGTCTGACCACGACCCGGGACGCTCCGCCTGCTGCCCGGGTGGAGACCTGCGAGGCAGAGGGAGGTTGATCACTGACTATTATGCTACAGGAACCAACAGGTGAGGCAGGAAGCAGCAGCTTGTGTTTGTGCTTTAATGTCAAGTTTTCAGTGAAAGCAGCACGGAGGAGCTGGTGTAGAGTAATTCCTGGGACACAAGCTAAAAGCACGTTAGATTTCAGGAGAGATCCTGCCGGAGATGTCGGTATGCTTTAACCAGAGCCCATTTCAACAGTAAGTTATTATCAGGACGCAGTCACGGCTGAGGCTCAATGATTACCCCGACTCATGTTTAACATTACCTGTGTGCGTCACTGTACGTCTGCAGGCTGGAGACGGTTTTTACCAGCCGACCATCCTCATACACACAGTACTGCGAGATGTCCGTCCTACAGGAAACACAACCAGGAAACACTTGATCAGGAAAAATAAAACAGACACAGTCGGAAAGCTCCGCCCTTCGTTGGAGTCAGACGGGTATAGGGCAGAAAAATAAGAACACCGTGAGCCCTCGGGCTTCTGGTCGATGCACCCGTGGTGTCACAGCACCTGCCGGCCCGGCTACAGGCGGCGTGACAACAAAACCCCGTCCTCTCAGGCTGAGGGGTGTCCCAAACAAACATCCACCAAACCGTCTGTGTGGTCTGGCGTCTGTCTCTTCGTGCTCGCTCCTCTCAGTTTGCAGAACAGAAGTTCAATCATTTCATCACATCACGTAGTTTCAGGATCAAACACCTTCTTCTTTGTTCCAGCTTTTCTGAATCATATTCAAAATGAGCAGATTTTATAATGTGATGTGCTGAAATGTGATGTGCTTGTTATCTGAATAGACTCTCGCCTCACAGGTGACCACGCCAAAGGTTACTGAGAGTCAGCAGGAGCTTTGTGCTGCATGGAAAATGATGTGAACGATTTAAAATCATCGGCTCACAGAACCAAACGTAAACCTTCTGCAGCACGTCTGAGAGGACAGGAAGTCCTACCTGATGTCAGCGTGCTGAGCCAGAGGCGGACAGGAAGTCTCTCCTGACTGGCTGCGATAAAGGAGCGGCAGGGGGGCGGGGTTACTGCGACAGAAGGCATGGAAGTCGTCGGCGAGCTGGTTTGGCAGGACGACCACATTAGCCTGCTGGTATCCTGAAACACACACACACACACACACACACACACACAGATGTTACAACAGAGAGAAACCAAGAAGCCCTGACCCTCCAGGCAGCTCTGCAGGATGACATCATCCTTTTCAAGCACTTCCAGAGCTCGTGGTCACCGCTGAGGGCGGGAACCAGTACGTCAACACCTCCACCCTCGCTCTCAGCTCCATCTGCACCACACCGCTCCAGCCTCCACACCAACCTGTCCATCAATCTGCTCAAACTCGTCAACATGACCCCGAAGACACCTGATCGTCTCTGCTGGAGGCAGAAACTCCTCACCAACCCGGAGCGAGCACTCCACCCTTTTTTAGACTCGGAGCAGCCGTTTCTCATTCCTGCTGCTTCACCCTCGGCTGAAAAGCAGCCCAGAGGAAGCTGGAGGCTGCCAGTGAGCGAAGCCAGAAGGACCACATCATCTGCAAAAGGCAAAGATCCTGAGGACCCCAAACCATCCACCGCCTGGCTGAGTCCAGCATCCACCTGACCTGATACCCCATACACCCCCCAGACACTCCGGGAGACACGTCCACAACACTCATGGATACTAACTGAGGATGACTCGAGAGTATACATGTTTACTGGTAGAACAAGCTAA
This sequence comes from Oreochromis niloticus, assembly GCF_001858045.2. Classification (NCBI taxonomy): domain Eukaryota; kingdom Metazoa; phylum Chordata; class Actinopteri; order Cichliformes; family Cichlidae; genus Oreochromis; species Oreochromis niloticus. The sequence goes on from NC_031983.2 coordinate 30,117,285, forward strand.
CGTTCTTACTGGACTCGCTAAAGCAGCTCCTTTACCAAACCAACAAATCAGCAGAAATTTCACCTCTAAGCCGTCCCGAGTCTGTCCTAAGCCTGTTTTAAGCCTGTCCTAAGCCTGTCCAGTTCAGATGATCTCTTACCGTTGGCTAATCCTGTTGTTGTCTTTATTCTGGGGTCTTTCTGCCGGATTAACAGCCTCAGATTAGCAGGACTCAGATTATTTAAATGTTCTGACTTCATCATCTCACACACAAACATGTCAGTGAGCTGCTTCCTGTTTACCTGTCACTGTCACGGAGCAGGAGGTGAAAGACCCGAGAGAACAATGAGCTGCTCTTATCTGCTTCACCACAGTTAATGTTTGAGCGGGCGGCAGGCGATGAAGTTAATCTTTGAACCCCACTCACTCTTTCTCCTTCCCTCACTGCTCTCCTCCATCAGTGTTTTCTTTTGTGTGTGTGTGTGTGTGTGTGTGTATCACCTGTGTCCATGGCAGAGGTACCGATACCCCTGAGGTATCTGACGGCGCATCGAGCAGCTCTCACTGCAGACAGCATGCTTCTTCACCTAAACGTTAAAAAATGAGTAATGAGTAAACTGAGGAATAGGCGAGCTGTCTGATTGGTTAATTCACTGGTGAACAGCCAATGAAATATAATCTGTGGCAACACTTTGTGATCTTAGATTCAGACGCTTATTTATGTGAAACTTCCTAAACTGTCGGGACAGCAGAACATTGGTGTAAATGAAGCTGAGAGCAGGGATCGAACACCTGCCAGGTGAGGATTCATCAGGGTAACCCGCTCTGCTCGCTCCCACTCATCTCCAACCATCACAGCAGGTCTCACTGCCACCTTTAAACCTGTTACTCATACTGCTCTCCTTCTCGTCTCCTCCCTGCCTGCACTCACCTCCTTGCAGATGCTCCTACCCGATGCCACCTGTCCATCACCACTGCAAACAGGAAGTGGCTCAGAGACCACCTGACAGTAAAGTTCAGGCTACACTGATCCGATACTTTGCACAAAAACATAATGTGTTTGGAAAATCAAAACTATTATATATCAAATTATACCTTCATGATGAATACAAGACATCACATCACTATTGCTCTTGTTTACTTATGAAGAATTATCTTACAAGGAAAAACAAAATCTTAAAAGTCAATACCCACATGCTGAAATCTTCAATTAACACTGAAAATAATTTTACAGCTGAGAAACGTTTTATTAATACCCCAGGAAGGGGTCAGGGTCCAGGAAGGGGTCAGGGTCCAGGAAGGCTGGACGCTTTCAGTGGGAGAAACGTTTCGTCATCATCAGGTTTCGACTTTATAAACAGAACTTCTGCTCAATGGCTGACACTCGCACCCCTGACTCACAATGGGCTGTGAGGTCAGTTTATGATCAATGATATGCAAACTGTGATTGATCATTGATCGGCTATGACAGTGATCAATGATCTTTGATCTGTTTATAAGGTTGGAAACCTGCAGTCAACTGAGACTGAAGAAGTTAGCTGGACGAGTTTCTCGCACTGTACACTACATTAAAAATAGAAACCTCTATTTTAATATGAAAATCTCCTCTCGGAGGGACCAGAGCCGTTAAGCTAACGGTCCTAAAGTCCCTCCGACAGTGTGATTAAACTCACGGTGTGACGGGTTATCCGCGGAGTGTCGGGCTCGGTGATGACAGCTCCACAGGCTAACAGCTGCTAGCAGCTAACAACTGCTAACAGCTAAGTCCAGGGGCTGCAGCCAGGGCCCATTACATCACAGCGAGGCGACGAAGGTTACTCCAGTGCGTCCTCAGTTTCCCGGATTTGAAGGACGTATCGAGTGGGTCCTTCGTGGCCCACCGTATCCCAGCATTCATAGCGTGGCGGTGGAGAAATTTTCGAAAAAATGGCGGGCGGCCGAAGAGGAAAGTTTTGAACGTAAGTACTGAGTTTTATGTCTTTTATTTATGCAGCGATACAAATGTTCCAATAACGAAGAACACGAAAACATGACTGTCACGTGACATTAGTGATGTCAGGTTCATGTTCTACTTGGTTTTAAAGCTTTTACTTTGAAATATACGCCGTTCAATAGTCGACCTTAATCTTACAGAGAATGTGATGATTTTATGGATAATTAAAGTCAGTCATATATCCACAAACACAACAAGCTGAAAGTCAGTGATGCTGCTCGGTTTGCAGTCCTGAATATGACGGCACAAGCAGGATTCACTGCACTGTTAATGTTAGCTATGTTATATTGCTGCCTCTGTTCGGTGGTGTCGAGCCAAACGGACTTTAACGTGTGTTTGAACGAGCTGACGGTTCACTCGTTAAGCTGAAAGAAAGATGCTTTAATCACAGGAGTCACACATGTGTCCACTGGACCATCTGGGAACTCTTCTTGTTTAGCACTCGTAATAACACAAACACTAAATCCTCCTTCTCTTGTGCTGTTTTGTAGCAGTGTGTACACCTGAGACTGTCACCTGTCTGTCTGTCCTGCACTCTCTCTCTGTTTCTTTCTCTCTGATTGTGGAATAAAAGTATGAACATGTATTTATAAGTTACACTTGTGTTTGAATCCTGCAGCTTATCACACATTTGATTTCCATGTGTGACAACTGCAAGTGTCCAGAGTGAGGACAGACTGAGGGACCCACTGCTGCACATCATCTGTGAGGCTTTGCACCCCTGATGATCCACCAGGACAAACAGCAGTGTGTGAGGGAGAGGAGGAGGAAGAGCCAGCACCCAATGTACCTGAAAATAAATGTCCATGTTTTTTTCCACAGTATTGGATTAGTGCTGTATTGGTTGCATCATAATGATTATATGCTTTATATATTCTGAGGAAAGTTGATCCATAGTGTTACATCATAAGGATGTTCTGTGTTTGGATCATCTCAGCCCAGTTTGACCCAGCCTGTCAGCCTGTTTAAGGCTCTGATATGTATTTATAATGTGGCCTGATTTTCTCACCCAATAAAGGAATATTTAATATATCAGTATCAGCCTACTCTTCATACCAAAACATGCAGTTAATCACAGCTTCAGACAAATTTAGTAATTTTATGAACTGAACAGCACGTTGAAGACATTGATATATCAGCTGTTGACAGGTCGGTCTTTATAATGAAGATCCAGTGTTCCCACTCTCCAGCGCTCTGTGTGAAAGCAGCTGCTAAAATGTGAAAATGATTAAAAAATGGTGTTTGGTGACCCGCTGTGGGTCCGTGGACCTGCTGTTAGATGGTGACGTGTCCATAGGTGGGTGGAGCTGTCTGGCGTCGTTCATGGCTCTGCAGTCGCTCACACAGAAAGATGGATAAATACTGTATTTGATTTAAATGCAGGTTTACCAACATCATAGTAGCACAAACAGAGAGTACAGTTTACATTTCCTGCTGCTCTGCAGTCGTCTTCTTCTTCTGCTCCCTTTAGAGGTCCTCCATCTCCTCCTATCCCAGCATCCTCCTCTGTCACTCCGGCCCTCTGCATGTCCTCCTCCTACATCCATGAACCACCTCTGAGCTCTTCCTCTTCTTCTCCTGCATACAGCTCCATCTTCATCCTCCACCCTCCCTCCTCTGCACATGCTCATGTCAGCCTCTGTGGCTCTGAGCTGTCCCTCTGATGGACTCACTTCTGACCCCTCCAAGTGATCCACGATGGCGGCGCACACTGTTGCAGCGGCTCACAGCTCTCCCTCTCAGTACTCCTTTCTTTTGTTTAGTTGGCTTAGTACTTAGCTTTGTACATTTTATAAGAGCACCTTTTCTCTGTTAATTCTGTCAATATGTATATAGAGCTGCAGAACACACACAGCAGGGAGCTGAAATTTTGCATAAATCGATCTTTAACCTGGATTTTGTCAGGTAACTGTGACGGTCAGGCGGGAGCTGTTTGATGAGCTGACATGGTGTGACCAGCTATACTCTGCTGCCCTTTAACGTCTTATCTTTTTAATCCATACGTACTTTAAACTGTCCCTCATTCACCTCATATACTCCCTCTGACCTGCCGAGGGTATGGGTGAGTCCAGCGTTGTGCAACGTTCAGCTTCCAGAGAGCTCAGCTCACACGCAAAGATCACAGCAGCGTGATTAAAGCAGGAGCCCAGCTCAGGTCTGACAATAAATTCAAACAATAATAATAATAATAATCGTCCAGCAGAGGCAGCAGTGAGTCAGTCCCCATAGAGTCCCGTGTTAAACCTCACGTTTACAGCCGGAAACACCAGTCATGGCGGCCATGTCCATCTTTTATTTACAGTTAAACAGGGGCAGTCAGTGAGTGTGGTGTTTTGAATGGGACACCTGTGTCTGTGAGGTGTGTCGTGCTCCTGGATCAGCACATCTAAACAGGTAAAGTCACACCTGGGTTTTATCACCACTGGGGGGGCGGGGTCACAGAGCTTGTACATATATAAGAATTAAGATGAATAAAAGAAAAAATAAACAGCGTGCTGATGTCACCACTCTGACCTCTGTGTGGTTTTACCTGCTGCGTCTCATCATCATGTAAATGATTGACTGAATTCTCGGGAGGGGGGTGGGGGGCAGTGCTGGTCACAGACTAGACTTTAATTCTGAAGGATGAATTCAAGTAACGACCAGGCAGAGTTGAACTTTGACCTCTGAGCGGGACAGAAGGAGGGTCTTCATAAACGCTGAGCAGAGGTGCTGCTGTGTTAGTGTGGAGGAGGCCTGCAACCCATCATGGCTCACAGGAAGCTGTGTCTGCTGCTGCTGCTCAGCTGCTGCGCGCGGGCTCGTAAGTACCGACCCGTCCTGGTGCGCGCACACGAGGACGCTCTGTTAGTCTCACTCAAGCCGTTTTTCTACATGGATGAAAAAGTTGTTCTCTCACTGATTTAAATTCTTTTTCTTTCCTACTTTAAACTCGGTGCTTCCAGCGGTGTAGTCGTCCTCACGTCCACCTGTCTGTTTGACTCCAGCCGGAGACACGGGTCCCCTTTGGGGCGCGTCAGCTTTTCATGCAGTTCATATTGTAAAAGTGTGAATATGACCCATCAGAACAGAAACAGGAAACACTCGTCTCTCTGACGCATGCCAGCCCATCTCCAAACACAGCAAAAATCACTTTTTCCACAAACAAATCTAAATTTCAAATGTTTATATTCGAGTGTATAATGTATTATTTCTAATGGAAAGCTTCTAAAATGTGATCTAAAATATTTGGCTCTTTTTTAAGGTTTTATTATAATCGCGTCCTTCTGGGCTCTAGAAGCCGCTCTCATTACTCAAATATTAAAATACTGTTAAATATGTTGATCGTGTTTTCTTCCAGAGGACGAGCAGGACGTGGACCAACAAACTCCAGCGTGTCAGTGTAAGTCATCCTCACTCTCAAACATGCAAACTCGTTTTTATTCATTTTTATTAAGTTTGAGCTGAAAAATATTAAATATTTAAAGAACTCTGGACTCTCTGCTTGCGGGAGAAAGCCGAGTGTGTGTGCAAACACACACATCGACCTGCTAACAGATCAATGGCGCACTGATAAACACACGGCCTGTTTTCTGGAGATAGCGGCTCGTGGACTCCTGTCCTGTTTGTGAATGAGCTGCTGCTCGCTCTTAGAACAGCACTCACCTGCCACGGGGTCAAAGGTCAGCTGCTGAGTCCTGGTGTGGAAAGCCAGTCCTGAGATGAAGCAAGAGGACAACCATCGAAGTCTTTTCACATAAAGGAGCAAAGCCCTGACCATGTGACCCTCTCCTCCCCCGCAGCAGCATCCAGATTCAAGGCCTTCAGGAAGTACGTGTATCGGTACAGCACAGAGAGCCGGAACAGCGTGACAGGCGCCGCCGACCTGAGAGACGGCCATGCGCTCACCTGTCAGGTAAACAGCTGTTTGTGCGTCCCGTTTTTCACCTGATGACACGATGTTCCTCTCTGACCGTGGCTCTGCTATCGCCGCTCGTCAGGTGGAGGTCGAGGTCCCCCACCTGTGCAAGTTCATCATGCACACCAGGGGCTGCACCCTCAGGCCGGCCCCCAGCTCGGACGCCTTCCAGGCCGCCATGGAAAGGTGAGTGCAAAAACACAGACTGTATATTAAAATGGCATGCTGCTGCCATGTTGGTTTTTGGAGCAGCGAGCACATTTTTGAGTGAGGCTGGTTTATGACACTCGAGACTCTGCTCCCCCCAGAAAACATTAGGTTTCACTGTCTTTGTTCATCCAGGAACCCTCTGAAGTTCACCCTGCAGGGTGTCTCCAACATTCAGCTTTACCCCGAGGCCGATGAAGCGATCGGCATCCTCAACATCAAGAGAGGGATCGTTTCTGCTCTCATGGTGCCGGACGTGGAGGAGCAGCAGGGCAGCCGCACGGTGAGCATCCTCTGAAACACTCCAAACCATAATCACTGTTGTCACAGGAAATACTTTATTTCAGGAAAAACGAAAAGATTTCTTTTATCAGGATTTTTTTTCTGTCAGTAAAGAAATTCAAACTTACCAAGAGTGGAAAACATGAAGGTTTTGAGTTTTAAGCCCACTTCCTGCTTCGACTATGTGTTTGTATCCACAAGATTAACAAAGGTCACAGCAGGGTAACGCCTCTTCACTGCATTCAGACGTGATGAAGACGACCTGCTGATGTTCAACCTGAGCTTCAGCATCGCGAAGAAAAGTGATTTCACTGACTGTGACTGTGGCGAGGTTGTTGGTCTGAGTGTTGCTGCGGTTTTCCCACCAACCATCTCTGAGCTTACAGAGGAAATATCGGTGAGCAGCAGCAGGGAGGAAGTCCTTGTTGATGCCACAGGAGAATGAGCAGGAAGCTGACAGGAAGGAAACAGGAACTCAAATAAACTCATGAGAAGACCATCTCTGTGCCTTGAAGCAGATGGGCTCCAGCAGCAGAAGACCACACTAGGAAACAAAGGCTACGGCTGACACAGACTCATAAAACAGGACGACAGCAGATGGGAAACCATTTCCTGATTTCTGCTGCAAATGCATGAAAGCCTGGATCCCTCCTGCCTGTATCGGTGCTCAGGCTGCTGTGTGATGGTGTGATGGTGTGGGTCGTTTGGCCCCTGACCACGCTCACTGTGCCCATCCCTGTGTGACCTCAGGATCTGTCTACTATCATGTTTTCTCCTTTTTCAGAGCACCGTGCACGGTCAGTGCGTCACTCTGGTGAACTCGAGCAGTGATGTTGCCACAGGTGTGACGCTGGTCAGAGATCTGTCCCAGTGTGACCAGTTCTACAGCAGAGAGCTGACCAACAGCCCGCTGGCCCTGCTGCAAAGACTGGTGGGAACTCAGAAGCAGTTTGTTCTTTTCTTTACCCTCAGTTTGATTTCCTGATTACTGCAGAAACAAATGCACGAAGCACTCAGACGGCTCCACACACCTTAATGATGTTACATCACCTGTAATTATTCTACTTAATGTTGTCCTGTCTGTGAGCTCGCTGAGGCTGACCGCAGACATCGTGACAGTAATGTCACAGTAATACAGCCTCTGTGTCTCACAATAGTCACGAAAAAGGAGTTTAAATGGTGCAAACATGTTTTCTGAAGTCAGGTTTGTGTTTCCAGCACAGCCCGATGTCCAAGCTGATCACAAGCACTCAAAGCTGCAGCTACCAGTTTGATCGGAGGGAAAGGCACATCACCACAGCCTCGTGCACAGAAAACCACAGCTACCTGCCGCTCTCCCACACGTGAGTCACCGTCTGACTGCATGTTTGTGTGCGCGCACAGGGCGCCGTTACGCCTCAGCTTTAATCTGCTCTGCAGGGACAGCACAGTGTCGTCAGAGCTGACGCAGGAGCTGCGCTTCCAAAGCAACAGGAGGACCAGCAACAGAGACTTCAGTGAGTGAGCTTTCCAGTCAGCTGTGGAGTTTCACACCTGGGGATTATTGTTACCTGCCATTTCTTTGATTCACACTTAAACTGCGGCCCTCTGACCTTCTGTCTGCAGTCCAGACGAGGGTTCAGAATCAGTGTTTTATCAGTCCTTGATGTGGTTACAGTCACTCCGGGACAATAAGAACCGTAACAGACTGTTAAATAGAAGGAAAAGCTCTAATACACACAGACAGCTCAGTTATAAATGTCGAGCATTTTTTTCAGAGGTGAAATATGTGTGATTGACATTTTACTCTAACCTGTCAAACTTTATGTTTCTCTGTAGAGCGTCTGCAAAAGACCTAAAAATAAAAGAAATAACTCAGAAAAAACTCTCACCTCTGGAAGCACAGCCAGCTGCACACATCTGTATTTTGTGATTTCCTTCACATTATTTCTGAAGTCGTATCAAGTTCACCAAAAGCACCAAAACATGCAGTTCTTCTAGTGTCCAGTAGGGGCAGCAGTGAGTGAGCCCCCCCCACAGACTGATGTTAAAACTTTACAGCAGAAATAAACATGGTCACAGCCTGATACACAAACAGTTTGGTCTCTGTAGATAATTTCCTGGTTCGTAACACTTGTTTAAATTGACTTAAGGCTTAAAGTTTGCATTATTGGGGCGTGGCCTCTTTGACTGACAGGTGGATGGTGACACAGGTGGATATAGCTGTCTGCTAACTTCACCTGAACTGGACCTCTGGACCATGTTTGTGCTGTTGGATCCTTTTTGAGGACTTTTAATGACATTATGTGACCAATAATAAGGCTGCTGGGAGGTCACTGACGGACAGATCATCCAAGAAGTCTGACTTTGAGTTTTAGTGAAGTTTGAGGATTTAATTTGGACAACAAAATATTGTCAGTTCTGAATTCTGAAGGCTTGAAATGTGGGTGAGGTCATGTGACCACATCCATCCATACACGTCGGTGCAACAGGCAGCTGTACCCCTACATGACCAGCAGGAAAATAATTTAAGTGTCTTCATTAAAGTTTTATAAACCACTGTTGAAGTCCATTTTTAAATGAGACTCACCTCTGACTGGGAAATGAATAAGTGACACCACATGTGTCTGTGTGCAGGTGTGGAGCGCGACCAGGTGAGGCCCCTTCACTTTGAAGATCCTGAAGATAAATCTCCAGTGCAGACGGGAGAAGATGTTCTGACCACCTTACGGGAGCTGGTGACGTTAGCAGGCACAGACCAGGGTCAAAAAAGGGCGGGGCTTTTCCATAAACTGGTATCCGGCCTGCGCGCCCTGAGGAACGAGACCCTGAGCCGGGCGGTTCCTGAGATGCGAGCGGCATCAGGCTGGCTCACCTGGCAGGCCCTGTTCCAGTGCGGGACCTCAGAGTGCACCAGCGCCATCCTGCAGATTATCCGGACCATCGACGGCGTTTCCCTGGAGACAGACGCTCTGGTCTACGCCCTGAGTCTGCAGGCTGACCCTGATGCTGCACGTGTGCGAGACATGCTCAGCATGGCTCAGTATAAACAGAGCAAGCCCATCATGTACGCTCTGGCCAACACAGTGAAGAAGTAAGTGAGGTTATGATGCAGTGCTTCAGGTGACCACTAGAGGGAGACCCATGGTCCCCAAGTCTCAGTGTCACACACGGAGGTGAAACCGTCGTCAGCCATAAAAGGCCGACAGGGTGTGGTCGTCACCATGCCGGGCAGACAGCGTGGTGTTGTTTAGCACACCCTTGATCATAACAGTTTCCATCTCAGTCATGCCTTTAACCTGCAGCATCACGCATCATCTGACCTGAGCAGCTGACCACACTCTTTTTTATCCACAGGTTCCATAAAAACGCGGTAATGCCGGAGGTCACGGATGTGCTCACAGACGTGTCAAAGTTCATGGAGGTGCTCTTAAACGACTGCTCAGTCCCACACTACGACTCTGACCTTCCTCCTGACCCTGCAGAGATGTCCTTCCTTGTCCTGAGGGTACGTGAAGCGTGTCGTGTAGTCATGGATCCATGGACGTACTTTTCTGCTGAAAGCTGTCTCAGGGCTTCAGTCCTCCACATAAATGTTGATTTCTAATCTGCAGGTCGTTGGGGTCATGGGTCAGGCCATGCAAGCCGTCAGCCCCAGCCTGATCTCGTCCATTTTACGATGTGCAAAGAAAGCAGAAGTCCCACTATCACATCAAAAGGCAGCCATACAGGCCTTTAGACTGATGGACGTCAGTGATGAGGTAAAGTCTCTCTCTTACATGGACACACACAGACTGATCTGGGAATGATTGAAACAGTCCAAAAATGACATGTCAGACTCATCTGCTCATTTTAAATCTGTAGCCAGCATGTTTAAGTACGTTTTTCCCAGAAGCAACAACAAAATCTGGGAGCTGGAGGAACATCTGACAGGTAATGAGGTTAATGAGTCACATGACTTGGTGAACATGTCAGAGAGGCTGGCAAGTAATGATGTGGAGGGCAGACACATTATTAATAAAGTCAGAAGAATCAGTGACTCCATCATCTACGTCATGATCTGAAGAACAGACTCAGAGAAATGTGAAGGAAACAGCTGCAGAGCTGGTGGATGCAGGTGGATGTTGATGGATGTTGGTGGATGCTGGTGAATGTTGATGGATGTTGGTGGATGTTGGTGGGGTTCAGACCCTCTGAGCTGACTCTGATCTGGAAATCACTGGATGGACTCAGGACACGTCTGAGAACCATCATCATGAACGTAGCTCATCACTGCATCCACACAGGGAGCTCAGACTGAACCAGAAACACCTCCACCTCCTCTGAGCTTATTTTAGGTGGACTGGCGCCGAGTAGAAGCTGTGGTAATTCCTCTGGGTTGAGGAGGAGAGGAATCACCACAGCTTCTCAGCTTACAGGTTAAAGCAGCATCTCTGCTAGTATGGCAGGGGGCACCTGAGTACAGTCATGACCACTGAAACATCTGGAGCCACAAACACAAGAACACACCAGTCCAGCTCCTCAGTTCAAACACCTGCACAGCAGGTACCCACAGACATACCTCTAACCATTTCAAACGTGAGGCTGGCATCAAATTCAAAATGAACAGATTCTGACTCTGAAAATGTTCAGTACACACGTGATTGTATTCATGTGTCACTGACCGTGTGGTTGGTCACAGGTCAGAGATGTGTTCATGGAGGTGTACCGGGACGATCAGAGCCCCGTAGAAAAGCGTGTAGCAGCTTTCCTGATTCTGATGAAGAGCCCGGACCGAGCGACCATCAGAGACATCGTCAGCAGTTTGGAGAACACGAGGGACGAGCAGCTCAGGAGCTTCGTGGTGTCTTACCTGAACAACATCAGGAACTCCGACGGACCACAAATACAGCAGTGAGTAATCATCCATGAAGCAGGTGCTGAACGACCAGGAATGTCCTGCAGGGGGCGACTCCTCTGAAATCTGATTGTATAGAGGTCTGTGAGAAAATGAGGCGGATGGTCATCTCTGAGCTCAGTGAACTCTTTCAATTCAATTCAATTCAATTTTATTTATATAGCGCCAAATCACAACAAAAGTCGCCTCAAGGCGCTTTATATTGTACAGTAGATAGCACAATAATAAATACAGAGAAAAACCCAACAATCATATGACCCCCTATGAGCAAGCACTTTGGCGACAGTGGGAAGGAAAAACTCCCTTTTAACAGGAAGAAACCTCCGGCAGAACCAGGCTCAGGGAGGGGCGGCCATCTGCTGCGACCGGTTGGGGTGAAAGAAGGAAAACAGGATGAAAGACAGTGGGCTCCGTCTCTAGTTTCAGGTCTGACTGAAGAAAACATGAAGTTCATTTTGGAAACGATTTAGGGCGGGGCTACTTTGTTACTAGCACCTGAGCGTCGGCTGTCTTGGTTTTATGTCAGCTTCATTGTTTGCTTGTCACGCATGGTTCGATAGAAACATCCAGAATGTTCACTTGAGGTTTTTAAACATCAAGCCTTCAAAGTGTGTTTGACTCTGAGGGCAAAGATGTGACGTGGATGATGATGGTTACAGGGCAATGATAGAAACCATGTGGCCTGTTCGACGCTACAGTGGTTACATCCTCCTGTTATAAACAATCTCAGACTGGAACAGTGTTACCTGCACATTGAACTCATCCTCCTATGTTATTCATGTTTCCAGCACATTCACACATTTATGTTATTATATGATGACATTAAATGGACTAAGTACCAAAACTACAGACAGACAAAGTCAGAAACTCGCTGAGCAGCCACATATCTTTAGCTGGTTGAAATCAAAGTAAAGTAAAAAATAAACTGAAGTTTTCTGAACAACAGTTGTAACGCACCCAATAAAAAAGATTCTAGGTCTGACCAACCGTCTCAGCCGTGGGCAAAAAGATGACAGTCAATAAAATTCTAGAAGATAATTTATTGACAAATAATCAAGAGATAAAAGATAAAACAGTCCAGTGTCCCATTTATGAATCAAATAAAACACACAGTCCCAAGGACAGAGCCAGCTATGCCACACTGCCAGTTGCACTCCACGTGTTGCCTTCAACAGGGTTAGAAGTTGTCGTCTGAGACCCACCACCCTGCAGGCATATAGCCAGTGGTCACTCCAGCCTCTGCAACTCTGCTGCCTTTAGGCTGTGGCATATAATTGGCCCTGGCCTGCACAGAGAGACAAAATGACACAGCAGTGTTTGTAGTGTGGGCTATAAGTAGACCAGTGTATCAGTGCAATCAAGTACACCTGCCTCTAATTAGTCCAACCCCATTCCAGCCATTGGCTCACCAAAAATGTGACACACACACACACAACCAATCCAAACCCAGTGCAACTTCACACAATAATATGGAGCTGAATTAACACAGGCACATTAGTCTACCATGTTACACAGTACTGCAGCAGACTTTAAAAATAAGAAATAAACAGAAGCTGAGGCTGACATGTGTAATGAGCAAAGATGGTATCGGTCCAAATATCAGAGTGCAAAGTGGAGAAAGGACAGGAACCATCCATCCAGGCTTCCCTGCTCTTTACCTCGTTAAAGCCCTCGTTAGGCTTTCACAGCTGAGGGAAGTTAAAGCAGAGAAAGAAGCTTTGTTTGAAAATACGCTCATATTGTCACAGATTGTACATGCACTTCTTCACCTCACCACTAGATGTCTCATGTATAGTCTGTATCTGTGATTACTCTGGACTGATAGATGCCACGGTAACAAGAGGAGGGCACCTGATCTGTACACGACTGATCATGACTGAAAAAACAAAACAAAAGCGCTGCTGATTCTGCATTATATTAACAAACACTATTAAATATCATTTATTGTCCTTTCCAAAGACTCAGGGAGTACACTGAGTTGGCCCTGAATGGCCAGCTGTCACCCACAGGCGCCATCTTTGATGGCATGTCCCGCAACTACAAGCTGGACTCCTCCTTGGGATCAATCCAGAGCAGCATCATCTTTGATGGAAGCGACACCTTACACAAGGAGATGATGCTGGAGACCACGCTGAAGGTGTTTGACTACAGCTACGACATCTTTGAGGTATTATTATTTAATCTGCAGTACAAAAATCAGTTTTCTGTCGAGGTCCAAACATTTAAAATCTTCTTTTTAAGGTCGGCGTTGAAGGAACGGGATTCGAACCGACGATCGATGCTCTTTTTGGGGAGAGAGGTTTCTTCCCTGAATCCATGTCCAGACTGATGTACTTGGCGCAGGACAAAGCCCCGATCCTCAAAGCCATTTTGGACAGAATAGCACCCCAACGAGACAGAAGGAAGAGACAGGTGAGAGGTTCTCCGCATACACGGAGCTACCACATGAGCAGATGTTGTGTCACATGCTGAAACATAGACTGGTCCTGTGCTCTCAGATCCCAGAAGACTTTCTGAAAGACATGGCAGACAGTATCCAGAGACTTGTGAACGATGTGAGCTCCTCTCCAGCGCCTGAAGCCACCGCCTACCTCCGGCTTTTGGGGAATGAGATTGGATATCTGAAGACCGGCGAGATGAGGAAAATGTTTGAGACTCTGTTCATGTACTACCACGTCTTCATCAGGGTACTACCTGCACAGGTGAGATTTTCTGTCTCCTGACCGTTTGGTGTGTTGATCATGGCAGGATGTGGCACACAGCTTCAGTGTGCATCGGTGCCTCGATGGAGCCAGCATCAGGAGAGAATCACAGATGATTTAGTTCATTAGTTTTGTTTCACTTTTTAATTTTATTTGCTGCTTAGGTTTAGGATCTAAAAACTACTCGGGTAGGTTTGAACCTCTGGAGCAACCTTTGTGGTGCTTTTAGAGGATCCAGATGTGATAGTGGACTCTCCCATCATGTTTGTTTTCTCCTGTTTTCTTTCCAAAAGGTGTTCTCTGAACTGATATCCAGGACTGACAATGAAGTCTTTGCCCACTACATCTTCATGGAGAATGCCTTTGCTCTACCCACCGCATCTGGCTTCCCTCTCAAGTTCTCACTGGCTGGTGTGTTTGCACCAGGTGTCAGAGGAGGCCTGACGCCCTCGGCAGCGGTATGTTAGCTGCTCTTCATCACATTACAAGTCATGAATCCCGGTGTTACAGCTGCTCTGTGCCTTTGCAGACTGAGTTGTCCTTCATGCCTTCGGTTGGACTGGAGTTCATCACCCAGATGGGCGTGCACATTCCAGACTACGTGGACGCCGGGATTCAGATGCACACCAACATGTACCATGAAAGTTCCCTTAATGCTAAAGCTACAGTTAACCGAAGGCAGGTCAAACTGTCCATCCCTGCTCCTCAGTCAAACACTCAGCTGTTCAGCGTGAGGTCAGTGACCCACAGTCTTTCTCTGTTTGACAGAGTTGTGTTGTTCTCACTCACCTCACTCCACGTTCTTTCTGAAATGCAGCACCAAGGTGCTGTCTCTGTCATCTGGTCAAACAACGACAGGGCCATGCAGAGACCGGACCGACTCAGTCGATTGCCAGCCTCTGTTCAGTGGTCTGAAGCTCTGCACAGGAGTGCGTTACTCCAATCCTACATCTGTGGATCAGGCACCATGTTCCCCCCTAACCGGAGAAACCAGGTAAGAAGACGATCAGCTCATCTGAGTTGATCCTTTGTGATTTGACTTCGAGATCTAATGCTGCTTTTTACCACACAGCTAACAAATCCTGGATTAATGAGAGTTTGTTCTTTCAGGTTTGCAGTTGAAATCCAGCCAACAGGAACAGTTTCAGAGTACACCGCCACCATCACCGATGAAACGGTCAGAGAGGGCAAACGAGGGCGCCATAAGGTGGAAACGCTGAAATTAACCCTGAAGGCAGAAGGTAACACTATTAAATATGATGTCTGGACGTGTTTGTGTGCAAGCTCAGTTCATAAGACTGAGAAGGATGCATAAAGTTAAACCAGACCTTCCCAAAGTGTGGGGCCCGCCCCCTAGGGGGGGCGCAGAGCCATTGCAGGGGGGGGGGCGAGGCATGAAAAGGGAAAAAAACC
Source organism: Oreochromis niloticus (assembly GCF_001858045.2). Classification (NCBI taxonomy): domain Eukaryota; kingdom Metazoa; phylum Chordata; class Actinopteri; order Cichliformes; family Cichlidae; genus Oreochromis; species Oreochromis niloticus. Next base: position 30,132,635 of record NC_031983.2, read on the forward strand.
AAAACAATGCTTGGACACTGCTAGCACGGGGCGGCCACACAAACGCAAAGCAGGAGATGAAGCATCGCTGAATATGTTTCCAAACCAACTTCCTTCCAAGCCAAAGACTAGAAAATATGGTGAAGCATATCTTCCCTTTGGCTTCACCTGCACAAGTGCTGAGGTAGGTCTCCCCTGCAAAATTAGTTTCCCTTCGTCGGGAGCAGCGCTGGGCTGTTTAAATCACAGACAAACAGTATCCCACAGTTGTTCATGTTTTTGAACCCATTTTGCAGAGGGATTGAAAAATGTATTGACAGCAATGTTGAACATTATTACACAGGGGAAAAAAACAACTACATGTAAAATAATCACACCGTGAAGCCTCTGCCTTTCTAAATGCAGGGACAGTAACTGCGTGTGTATGTAAGCGTGTAAAACCTGAAGATAGTCAGATTAACAGTAACAGTATTTTGTCTCTATCTGCCATTCTGCAATTCATCCCATGTAAACAATAACGTGGCGCACAGCGTGACGTGAAAAGAGGCACATACCTTTGACGTTGCGTGACGGACTCTGTAATCCTCGTCCACACGTAAATGCAAAAAAGAAGTTTAAAAAAAATCTCCGTTCTCAGTGATTCGAAACGGCGTTTACGTGTTGACGAAACAGCTGCGTTTTCAAAAATACCCGTGTAGGTGCGGACGTAGCGTAAAAGAATTAGTAGTTTATTTTCTTACTACCTGTAAGTTATTGCAGATAACTTGTATTTGCTTAATTGTTTACTAAATGTTTGAGGTGTGAAATAAACCGCAATGGAGCAAAATATGGGTGTGTGTGGTTGGAGGATGTGTTTGTGCGTGCGCGAACATTTTTCTTGTAAAACAAGGGGGTCACAGCAAAAAAAGTTTGGGAACCACTGGGTTAAACCATCATGCTCTCCCAGCTCTCCCAGCATCATGAACAAATATGAGTCGTTCTCACAAAACAAAGGGTGCTGTGTTTACTTTGGCTCATATCTGTCTAAATCATATTTTATATCTGGGCAGGGATAGCTCAGTAGGAGTGGTCACCCCATGATCGGAAGGTCAGGGGTTCAAATCCACTGAACGGCTACCCTGAGGTACCCTTGAGCAAGGTACTGTCCCTGTACGCTGCTCCCCGGGCGCTGGATTGGTGGCTGCCCACTGCTTCACTGAGTGAGTGGGTTAAATGCAGAGAGGAATTTCCCTACAGGGATCAATAAAGTACACATTATGTAAATCCTTGTTTTCTTTAAACTGTTGTCAGGGATTTTGGAGTGTCTTTGAGGTGTAATGGTCCCGAATGCGTCGGTGAAAGAATTCATAAAAATTAAGCACATTTTTGCTGACGCATGTATTCTTTTCCTGTGCATACTGGATAAAAGTCCACCTGTTGCTCCCTGCAGCTGACAGCCGGCTAATTACTTTAATTTTTATCTTAACAGGTGACGATTCATCGGAGGCCTCGGCAGCTCTGAAATACAATCGCTTAAAAAACACCGTCTCTGCTGAGGTCGTCATTCCTGACTATGACGTGGAAGCAGGAGTCAAACTGGTTTTAACTGAGAGCGGTGCTGAGAGGAAGATGAGGGGCATCACCGTCGATATCACCAACAAGAACATCCCACAGCTGACGCTTGTTGGACGTGCCAGGTACAGAGTTCATTAAACGAGTCTTGGGTCCTTTCTGAGGTTTCGGTTGTGCTGAGTGGATGGGAAAGCCGACAGTACACGTCTTTGTTTTAAATGCAGGCTTAGCATGATGAATGATGGCATGCTGCAACTCCAGATGGTCGTTCCTTCTCTGAAAGCTGATGCATCTCTCACTGCAAACTTAAAGAAGGATGAAGATGTGGTCATGGACCTGGAGACCATCGTGCACCTCTCTGAGATATCATACCAGCAAAAAGCTTCCCTAAAATACGGTAACTGTGCCTCCTTTCATCAATACAGGGGACAGCTGCATGGATTCAGTCATTTGAGGGTTTTCTGGATTTTCTCTCCAGATAATGACAAGTTTGAGGTGGAACTGAAATCTGACCTGAATTCAGAGACGCAGAAAATGATCCCTAATGTGGAGGATCATCGCAGGCAGCTTCAACAGCTCATTGATGAGATCCTGGACCAGAGGGTGGCGCAGACAGACATGAAACTGCGTCACATCATCACAAAAGGAATCGAGGTGTCATAAAACATCGGGTTCAGAGTGTTACGCAGCTTTTACAGAGAGTTTTACAGCTTTACATTGAGATCTAACGGGTCTTTGTTTCACTTTGAAGGCCGGTAACATATGGCTGGACAAACTGACGGCGCGCATCCCCACGCTAGCAAAACTGCGAAGTAAGAGAAGCCTCTCTGATCTCACTCTGCCAGCTCTGCCAGAAAAACTGTTCCTGCAGTCGTAAGTGTTTAAAAATCAGCTTCCAGATATGAATGGGCTCCACCTGTTCTGCAGTGCTTCAGTGTTCACCTTTCATTTTACCTCAACAGCGACACTTTGTTCCGGTACCAGTTCAACAAGGACAAGATGGCCATCTCACTTCCTCTTCCACTTGGAGGCAAAAAGTCAGAAGAGCTGAACGTACCAAACTCCCTGTCAGTGCCCCTCATAGATTTACCACAGATAGGTCTGTACATCCCACCCAGGGCCTATCAGCTCCCACGGTTCACCATACCACCGTCTCTGGATTTGTCTCTCCCCCTTCTCGGTCTGGCTGAAGCATCCACAAAGATCAGCAGCAACTTCTACAGCTGGGAAGGCTCGATCTCTGGGGGCAACATCACCGCCGATGTCCCCAGCTACACTGCACAGTTCAGGGCCATGGCTCAGTCACCTTTCAGCCTGTTGTCATACAAGCTTGAAGGTAAAAAGTTATTCTTCTGTCAAGTCACTTAAGACTCCATGAAATCTGACAGGATAAGATTGAGGCTGGTTAACAATGAGCTCTGTGCTCACGAAGTATTTAAATCAGCACGTGTGGTAGGCTCATGCACCTGTCAGCCAGAGCGTCATACTACTGTTAAGTTGGTCTTTGTTAAGATCAGTTTGAGTTAGACTCTATGTTGGTTTTACGGCAAAGAGAGATCGAACCGGTGGGGTCCTCTGAAAACTTCCATGTACCGTGATATTTCTGCAGATTCATTTCCTGTTACTGGTTAGTGCACATTTGGGTTGTGGTCCAAAACAAACTGCAAGTGCAGCAACAGCACTTCAGTAAGATCACCACCTCTCAATCAGTGCCTGGAAAGCCCTGATGGTGCAGTGAGAAGAGTTTTCACTTACCAACATTCTGTCTTAAAGCAGGTAAAACGTCATGTTTCCATGTTTGCATACTAATATAGTATCATTTGTGTCTGTTTTAAGGCACCGGGATGATGTCAGGAAGAGGCGATGATAATCTCAAGTATCTTCTGAATAGCTCCTTCAGCCATAGCCTCATCGACACAAGCGTCAGCGTCTTAGAAACATTAAGGGTGACGGACAAACTCAAGGCAAGAGCCAATTACAAGATGGAAGCTTCTAGTGCTTTAGGCTTGCAAGCCACCCTCTACTACTCTGCTCATGCGACTTCCTCCCTAAATTCAGACGAAGTCTCAGGAGATGGCACCGTCAACGGACTCCTCAAAATTGGTTCATTCCACACCAACGGTTCCTACCTTCACAGCTACAACCTACGCCCACTAGATCGAGAAGGACGAGGAGAATCCACTCTGCAGTTTGACTCACCAGTCCTACAAGTTCACAACACAGTCCGTGGAGTCTGCAAAAACTCAGAGTTATACATCATGTCCCAAACGCGCGCTCAGAGGGACATGCTCCAGCATGTGGCAGAACTCAGATATAAGGATGCGCAGCTGACCCTGAAGTGCAGCGCCTTGGCCAAAGCCATGGGGGAATCACTAAGTAACCAAGTTGAGTTTGGAGTGTCCAACCAAATGGCCCTTCTCACAATTGAATCCCAGGCATATGATGACAAAAACAGGGTATACTCCCTGATATCAGGATCTCTGGATTCAAATGGGCTTCAGGTAAACTCTGAGGGTTCCCTCACCTTTGAAACAGGGCGTGTCTGGCATAAGGCTTCTGTAACAGCTGGAAAAAATGGTCTGACCACAAGTGGCATAAACAGCATACAGTGCAGTCCTGTGACAGTGGAGAATGTCTTCAACTGTGCGATAGACAGCGGTGGAGCATCCCTGTCCTCCACTACCAAAGCGATGGGTGACGAGAGCAGAGGGGAGCTGAAAATCGAGGGTGAAGTCACAGCTGCTAAAGCCTCGCTTTACGGTGACCTGAAGGGATATGCGTACGACGCAACGACATTAAGCAGCGTGAAAATGATGCTGGACAGAAGAGCTCTGAGTTTTACCGGAAACACAAAAGGAACACTCAGACAGATGAAAACAGAAAACAGCCACACACTCACCCTCACCCTGTGGACTCTCAGCCTCCGCTCCGAGTCAAACAACTTCATCTGTGACGATATTTACTACAAGCAAGACACCAAGCTCGATGTGAAGCCATTTTTTACACGATTCAATATGAGAAATGACCTCAGGTTTTATGACATCGCTTTGAACCACGAGGGTCACGTAAGGCTCGAGCCAGTTAAGGTGGCTCTCCGTGGAAGCATGACTGCAGCTTACAGAGAACAACACAGCGTCAAACATACCTATGAACTCACCTATGACTCACCTATGGCTGGGACCATGAAATACAGCACATCTGGAAACGTGATGGACGCCCAGCTCAGTCACAGCTGTGAACTGGAGTTTGCTGGACTGTCTTTAACATCAGACTGTGAGGCACAGGTAAACTCTGCACCTGTGCGGTTTAACAGCAGCGTTCGCACCATGGCGCTGCCTTTTCGCCTCACTGTGGATGCTGGTTTCAACGCTGCGGGAGAAATGAATCTACGTGGGCAGCACACCGGAGACACGTACAGCCAGCTGCTGCTGAAAGCTGAGCCCCTAGCTCTTTCATTTGCACATAAAAGCGGCATATCAACAGCTCATAAGCTTCCAAGTGGGGAGTCCTCTGCTGGTTTAAAGAACATATTTGAAGGTTTCCTGACTCCAAGCGATCAATTATTATCTTGGGAAGTAAAGTCTAAACTGAACGACCGTGCTTACAACCAGGCGACCAGTATTTCCAACAATCCAGAGAAAGCTGAATTGGAGTTTTCGGCAGTAATGTTAGAAGATTTACGAGAAAATGCAAAATTCAACATGTCTGGTTTCCTGCAGTATGATAAGAACAATGACTGTCATATCATCAAGATTCCACTCATCAAGAGCTTTCCTGCAGCTTTTCAGCAGCTCAAAAACACACTGGTACAAACCTTAGAGTCACTGCAGCAGGTCATCCGTGACGTCGATATCGATGGGCTCATCAGCAACTTTAGAGAAAAGCTAGAACGGCTGCCGACACAAGTGAGTAACTTCATGCAAGAGCTAGAGTTGGAGAACAAAGTAAATCAAGTGAAAGTGAAACTTGATGATTGGATCGGTGCCTCCGCTGTCACGATGAATGACTTGGAGCTTGCTGTGAAGAATCTGAGGAAGAATTTAGAAACTACAGTAACGGACATCATTACCAAAATTCAAAAGCTTGTTTTTTCCGTTGAAGAGTACATCAAGGGTGGACGTCTTGAAGCCCAGATAACAAATGTTCTTTCTGATGTCGGAAATCACATGTGGGCCTTCGATGACCAATATAAAATTAAGCGGTCATTTCTCAGAGTTCTTGATATCATCGAGGACATTATGAAACAGATCGATTTCCAGAAACTCCGGATAAGCGGTGCTGTGTTTCTCCAGGAGCTAGACTCCAAATATGAAATCTTGGAGACGATTAAAACCAAACTATCAGAACTGAAACGAGTCATTGAGGATTTTAACATCAAGTCGATTTTTGAGGATCTGAAGGAGTATCTCCTTTCAATTGACTGGGCTGCGTATGTTGAGCAGTTATCTTATAATATCCCCCCTTCGGAGATAGCAAAGGTCATGGAGTCTATCCATGATGTTATCGTCAACTGGATTGATGAATATGAAATCCCCAACAAAATCAATGAAGTGTATTTCTACACCAGGGATCTTGTTTTAAAATACGACCTTGATGATATATTCAAACAGCTGATGGATCAGGTGGTGATTCTGGTCGAGCAGTTTAAAATTGAAAAGACTGTGCAGACACTGGTAGAAGCTTTGAAGTCTGTCAAATTTGAATATATTTATGATAAAATAATGCAATTTCTGTCCAGTGTGACAAATCAGCTCAGAGCGATCGACTTTAAGAAGAGCATCGATGACCTTAATGAATATATTTCTTCGACTCTTAAATCAATGAGGACATTTTGGTACGGTGCCTTTGTTGATGACGCTAACAAGAAGATTGCTGAACTAACAAACTATATAAACGAGCAGATTAAAATATATGAGCTGGTGAAAAAAATTGAGGCTGTTAGGGACTTTTTCAGAGAGATCCAAACTTCCATTTTTACATATTTGGATGAACTAAAAAACACAAAAGTGGCTGATGCTCTAAAAAGACTAAAAAATGTGATCGATACTACATTTTACAACGACATCAAACTGAAGGTGCAGGATATCCTCGAGGATGCAAGGGAGAGAATTGTTGACATGGACATCAGAGGCGAACTGTATTTATTCCTCGAAAGAGCAAGCGAGTCTTACAGAAATATTGTTGAATTAATGTCTGCAAAGTTTAACCAAATGATGGAGCAGATTGTAAAAACAGCAAAGGACAATGAGTTCATTAACCAGACGAAGCAGGCTGTAGATGAACTTCTGAGCTTACTGAAAAGAGGTAAGATTGAAGTTCCTACTTTTACAGTACCTCTCACTGATCTTGTTATTCAAGGCTTTACAGTTGACATGAAGAATCTGCAGGACATTAGCATCCCAGCTCAAATTTCACTCCCTCGGTTCACCATCCTCAACTTGTTCACCATCCCTGGCTTCACGATAGATGTCGATGAGCTCAAAGCTAGGATCATTGCTCTGATAGATGAAATCAGAGACTTTGAGATCCAAACACCTGACCCAGAGGAAATCTTTGGTGATCTGAAAGTTCTCTACCTGTCTGAACTACCCGATCTCACCTTCCCAGAAATAACTCTATCGGAAATAACATTTCCAGCAATCAACATTCCCAAGTTACAGTGGAGAGGCTTTGACGTCTTAACACGCCCAATTCCAGAGATAACTTATCCCAGGATTCCCAGTGACATTTGTGTCCCACGTTTTGGAAAACTCCATGGAGAATTTAGGGTGTACTCGGAAGACCTGACTCTCGTTACAACAGGAAAAATTGAAAACTCAACATCCACACCAAAAAACCCACAGTTTACAGCCACCGTTGCGTCTCATGCCAAGTCGCACTTCAAGCCGCTGGAGTACACGTTTGAAGTCACAGCTCAGCTGGAGGCTCCCAGAATGAAGAAGCTGCAGTTCACAGAAACACTGAAGGCTGCACACATGGCCTTTGCTATTGACCACGAAGGATCCCTGACACTCACTGGCACCGCTGCTGAGGCTTCTGCCAAGACTGTCGCCAGAGCTGCAACCCAAATGTACACAGCAGACTTGGTCAGTAAAATGGACCTTACTTTAAAGAGTGGAGTCCATGCAGCCGTAGCCACAACCTACAACCACAGCTTGAATATCCCGTCACATGAAACTTCAAGTCAGGCATCAGTGAGACAGAATATAGCAGCCTCTGCAGAATCTGGCAGAGTCACTGTGACTGGAGAGACTACTGGAAATGGAAAGTGGTCGATTTATGACTACGCTGATGAAGGCACTCACAAAAGCAACATGGAGTTTGATGTAAATTTCAGCACTGCAAAGTTAACATTTGTTGGAGAAACTGACTGTGAGGCCTTAAAAGCCAAGCACACGCTAAGAGCTGAATCAGTGCTCTTAAATCGGATTAGCATTGATGCAAAATGTGAAACTGAAATTCCATCTGTGAAGAAGAGTGTTTTGGTTTTAGATGGAGTGGCTGATATCGGGGACCTGAAGGTTGCACTCACAGCCTATCACGATGTTGAATTCAATGGAAAACTGACTGGATCCATGTCCAACTCGCTGGAGTTCACAATCCATCCATTTGAGGTGGCCTTTGATGTTAAGAATAAAGTAAACTCGAAGGTTTTCTTTCCCCTGAGACTGACTGGAAAGGTAGCTCTGCAGCATGACTGTGGTGTTGCATTAAACTCTGTGAAACAGCACGTGTCCTGCTTTGCTTTGGCAAGGTTCAATCAGTACAAGTACAGTCACAACATCACCGCAGAAAACAATGATATGGACATCTTCTTCCACTCTTCGGCAATCGGAGAGGCTAACTTGGAATTTTTGACGATTCCGCTCTCTATCCCAGAGATGACCATACCTTATTTCCAGGTTAAAACCCCTGAAGTCAGAGAATTTCCGCTGTGGGAAAATGCTGGATTCCAAACTTTGCTCACCACACCTCAGCAATCATTTGACATGAACTTGAAGCTTCACTATTACAAGAACCCTGACACCCACAGCTTTGAACTGTACCTTAAACCGATCTACGGTGCAATCAGCGACAAAGCCACCGTCCTCCAGGCTCAGTTTGAAGAGTTTCGGGACAAAGTGGTTGCATTTTTAAAAGATTCATACAACCAAGCAAGGCCACAGTACATCAAACACAGAACTGACACATCTAGCCTGCCACCTAGCATCTTCAGAGTCCCCGGATATAAAATACCAATCCTGGATATACAGGTTTCACCTTTCAGAGCCGAGATGCCGGCCTTTAGCTATTTCATTCCCAAAGAGGTCAGAACCCCAAGCTTTAAAGTCCCAGCTCTGGGGTTCTCTGTGCCGTCCTATACGCTTGTGCTGCCATTATTAAAGTTTGCTGTCATTCATGTTCCAGAAACGTTAAGTGAAGTAACCTTGCCCACTTTTAGACTGCCACGCATGCAGAACAACATAGCGATCCCAGCTATGGGTAACATGACATTTGATTTCTCCTTCAAATCCGCTGTGATTTCGTTCATTGCCAGCGCAGGCCTTTACAATCAGTCTGACATTGTTGCTCGTTTTGGCACCTCTTCAACGTCAGCATTTGACATTTTGAACATAAAAATCGATGGCACCTCCAGCTTGACGAGGACGAGAGGAATAAAAGTGGCCTCAGCTGTTTCCCTGGAGCACGACAACATCAATGCAAACCACGAATGTGCTGTCAACCTCAACAAAAGGGGCATGGAAGCTTCTTTAACCAACACTGCAAAGGTCAAGCTACCCTTCCTCAACCTGGAGCTGAATCAAGAGCTCATCGGAAACACCAAGACAAAGACAAATCTCGCATCCAAGAAAAAGTTAAAGTACATTTTTAGCATTCCTCTGATTGAGGCTGCAGGAAACTTTGACATGAACTGGGAACTGGAAGCACTTCCTTCTTATGTGTCTCTGGAGACCTGCACCCAGGGGAAGACAGACATCACGATGGTGAACGGCTGTAACTTTTCTGGAGATCTAGAGAATAAAGCCAGTTTCTACTTCACTGCCAACAGCCTGCGTTCAACTGTCAAAACTGTCTTAAACTCAAACCTCGACAAACAGGAGAAACAAAAACGAAACTCCAACAACATCTTCCTGTTTGACTTGAATAAGGAGTTAGCTCTGGCGGTTTCCTTGCAGCGAATTTTTGCGACGGCTGAATGCACGAGCACCAACAATGTCGATTTGGCATTTTTCACAACAAATGGAAAACATGTCGCTAAAGGAGAACTGGACTTTATTCCTTTAACGACCTTCAAGACCAAACTGAACCTCGAAGCGAGCCAGCCGAGTAGTTTGGGTGATGCTCGACTCATTCAGAGCATTAACCTGGCCATCAGCTCAGAGAAGCAGTCTCTCACCTGGAGAGTTAAGGAACAGCTCGCATCTTTCGTCCATGCTCATCATTTACTGCTGTCCAATGATGAATCAGCAGTGCGCTTGGATTTGGCTGGATCAGTAGAAGGTCCCCTTGCTTTTTTGAAGACAGTTAAGATTCCTGTTTATCAGAATACCCTCTGGGATGTGCTCAGGTTTGATCAGGTCACCAGTATGAATAAATTACAATTCCTCAATGTCTCTACTAGTATTGTGTACACAAAGAGCATGGATGGCCATGAATATGCAATACCGTTTACACTTTTGGAAAATGGTGTCACTTTTAGCGTCCCTCAGATCAGCATTGCAGTGCCTTCATGGCTCAAAGGAATTCCGAGCTCCGTAAGGAACATAGACGAGCGTCTGGAAAACCCTGACGTCCCGGATCATCTCACACTTCCCCCTGTGATCTCAGTTCCTGCCTTTAACGTACCATTCACGACACTGCATGTGGAGCCCTTCACACTTGATCCTAAAAACCTCAGCATCCCGAGGGTGATCAGCACTGAGGCCTTTGAAATCATGCTGCCTGGCCTGCCAGTACTGTCAGTGCCTGGTTATGATATTAACACAGAGTACCTGCAGGGAAAAACATCATTCCTTTCATTTAAGATACCACAATATGAAATCACAGTCTTGCCTTTTACTCTACCAAAATCAGTGACCATCGGGGAGCAAACCATCAGCCTAAATTACATCGCACGCCAGATTTCCAACTTTGACCTTCCAGCCATCACCATTCCAGAGCAAAGAATCGAAATCCCTGCAACGACCCTCCATCTGCCTTCAAGTGTGTTTATCCCATCTTTTGGTGCCCTCAGCGTCTCTGTGAAGGTTTCATCTCCCATTTATAGTGTGTTGACAACTTCCAGTGTCGAGAAAAAGGACTCTGACCTATTAACTTCACTGAAATCCAGATGTGTTTCTACCATGAACTTCTTGGAATACGACCTCTCTGGTAAGACTAAAGCATACGCCACTTTACCTGATACCACACATTTGTATGAATTACTGCATGTAAGGCAATATAAAACCTAATCTTGCCCATGTTTCCCCAGCTGATGCAACCATGGGATATGATAATGGGGCAATGAGTCTAACTGGGAAGGGCAAATTGATTCACAGTGATGGAAATGTCAACTGGCAACATGTTTTGGCACAAAATGTCCGGTAAGTTAGATAAACGCTGCATTCTAGAGTCGACTGGAAACACTGGTTTAACTTTAAATAAGTTTCCCAATTTCTGTACACTGGTAAACATTTCATGCACATCATTAAAGTGCATCAGAAGCTGTGATGAACTGTCTCAGATCCCATCCGATAAACATTCAAAGTCTGGAATTAAACCCTTGATCGCTCGTTTTCTTTCAGAATGAAGCGCCAAGTCTCAGCAGCTGAGTCACTGTGAGTTTATTTCACCCAGATCCTGATGTTTCACATCTCTCCATAGTTCTCTGTCAGGTGTTTATCACATATGAACTGGAGCATATCTGTACTAACGGTGTGTCTGTTTCAAAGGGAGCCTCGTCACACTCTTAGCGTTGACATCAGCAGCCGAACGTTCACAGATGTGAGCTTCCGCTTTGCTTCCCGCAAAGATGGCATCACTGCATCCGTGTCTTCGCCATCATCTGGTTTCCTTGGAGTGCATTTACAGAGGAGGTCTCCATCACAGCTGTATGGGAAGCTGTTCAGTCGATACCTGGTATTACATCTCAGACTCTTTTATTTCATATTATTGTTACTGTGAGTGCAGCTTTCCAGACTGTTTGATGCTCTGTTTAAAATCATACTCTTCTTGATATCTTCCCTAACTCTCAGTCGTCTCCAGAGAGGGATACCGATGTCTTCGCTGCAAAAGTCTCACTGAGAAACTCGCAAAAATTCATCGTGCAGACTTCATGGAATCGGGACTTCCTGTGGGATGTGATGGAAGGCACCAAGCACAGAGTTCCTGCAATGACAGACGCTGTGTTCAAGTGCATTAACAAGTATCACACCTCCCACTTTGGCTTTGATATCAACCGTGGCAGCAAGAAGCTGAAAAACACACTTTCTTACGCCATAGAGCGAGCCTACGACGAGGTTCCCGTGTCTTGTACCACACTGCAGGATTGGGTCCAAAACTTTGCTGATGGAGCGCGAGATAATTACCGGAAGGCCTCTGACGTCTTGATGTCCATGAGTGTGCAGGATGCTATAGACAGGCTGTTTGAGACGGTGAAGCGTGTCATGAAACAGTGTGAAAACAACATGAATGTGCTGCTACATGCAGCCTTGCAGTTTTTGAATGACACACGGTTCATGGTGCCGGGATCGGAGAGGAAGCTCTCTCTCATGGAAGCGGTCCAGGAAGCCCGTAGTGCCATTCAAAGGATCAACAGCCTCGTGGAGAACATCTCTACAGACATGAGGAAAATCAGGTTCGCCGTACCTGGAAGTGATGCTTTTGTTAGCGGAGATGAGATCATGGATAAGGTGGGGAATATTCTGGACCAGCTGAGAGAGGGTGTGATCAGGGTGATCAACGTGCTCCACCTGACAGCTGCTGGATGTTTACGCGTCGTTGCTGAAAAAGCTGAGAGTTTCCTCGCCTACCTGCAAGATCAAAACTCTGAAATTTCCTCCAAAGTTGATGCCATTTATGCAGATGTTCTGCAGTTTTCAGAACAGCACAGCGAGGAGGCGCAGAGGTGCACAACTGAGTACAGAGACCTCATCAAACTCAAGACCCAGAAAGCCTTAAATGCTCTGAGCATGGAGCGAGTAAATGATGGGACCAGCAGGATCATCAGTATTTTGCAGGTACGCTTCTATGAGGGACTTGATGCCGGTGTGGCTGTAATGACCAGGGTCTCCCAGAGCACAGCCCCCTACGTTAGAGTCAGCGATAAGAAGATGGACATTGAGATACCTTTACCCTTCCTCTGGAGGTCTTTCAGCGAATGGCCGACGCCGCTCAGGCAGTGAATCACAACTTTGAAGATAAAGTGGTTTCATAATGGATGAAAAATTTGAAAACCCCCTTTTTTGACAATAAAAACTGTTTTAAAGTGATATTCATAAATAATAAAAATAAATCATGTTTCTTCTGTGAGATTCACTGAATGTGGTTCAGCCTGCACGTTGCTGTTTGTTGGTGTTCAGTTAAACAGACGCTGAACTCCTGGACTCATTTACACAAATAACATCAGAAATCTATAAGAATAAGAAGCATCGAAGCTTTCTGTGGTTCTTATTCATTTCCTCCTTTGTTGTTTGGCTTCTTCCTGTTAAACTTTGAAGATCAGTTTTCTCGTGTTGGTTTACTTCCTGTTTTTAGGTTGTCTGCTCCGGCCTCCTTTGTTCCACCTGTGTCTCATCCCCAGTCAGCCTCCAAGTCCAAAAAGCTGTAAAATGTAAACAAACAGAAGGAAATGAAAATCTAATAAACTTCTATTTTACCTGCAGAAGAACAGCGAAAACATATCAAACGGCTAAACTGAGAAAACGTACCATTTTAGGTACAATAAGAAAATTCTGCAACATCCCGTCTTCTTTTAACAACAGTCTGTAATGTCTGTGATTGGCACACTGGGGTGGTGGTCCCTCTTTTTCAGGAAGGGGGGACCAGAGGGTGTGGTGCAACATCCTCAGCTTCCATGGGGAAGCTCTACACCAGGGAGCTAGACAGGAGAATCTGCCAAACATGTGCTTCCTGGACTTGAAGAAGGTATTCAGCCATGTCTGACGAGAAGAGAAACACTCTCTAGGTCCAGTGTGGAGTGAGGAGCAGGGAAAGAGATGCTGGCTGGCTTTAAAACTGTTCTATTCAGCATAAGCATTTTTCCATGCATGACAAAAAGCTCAAAGCCAAGCACCACATTTATGATCTTTTATGTCTTTCTTTTGTTTAGTTGTGTTTGAGGTTTTCAGTCCAAATAAAGAAAAAATATCAACACACAATAACACAGGTTCAGATTTTTATTATTAGTTTTTATTAAATAAGGAGAATTGTTTGTGTCCGTCCTGTTTTGTGCTTTAGCTGCTGTGACAGAGGAACTGTTCAGTCTTATTTTAAAAGGTCTGCTCCAAAACACCGACCTCTCCATGACCTCCTGTGGTGATGATGATGATGATGATGCACTGTTATTGTAGATGATAATAACTCCTCTTTATTAATGTGTCGTGAGTCGGTGTAAAATGATCCAGATGTGTAATTTGCTTCACGCAGGAGGTCCATACCTAAGTCACCATGTTTGAGCCTCACGGCGTCGTTAGCATAAAAACAATGTGAAAGTTTTAGGAGGAAATGACAAGTTTTACCACATCATCATCATCATCATCATCATGAGTCACTGCGAGGGGAAACCACACATGTGCATGAAGTACAACATGGAGAGATGCTCTTGTACAATATCAGGTGTCTGTGTGTGTGTGTGTGAGACTGTGTGTGTGTGTCTGTGTGTGTGAGTCTGTGTGTGTGTGTGTGTGTTTGTGAGACTGTGTGTGTGTGTGTGTGTGCATGCGTGTCCGCGCTGCCATGACTGAGCTCAGACAAAACAAAGACACCTGATACGATGTGAATCTTTGTCAGTTCATCTGCTCCTCACGTTAGAACAATGGCCCTCACGCTGCTGCCTTCATTACTTTATCTTCTCCGTTCTTCATCACTCATCCTCCTCAGGGTTGCACACAGAGGGACACACAACCAGTCGCACTCACATCTTTGTGTGTGGAGTGTGGGAGGAAGCTAGGCAGCCACAGAGAGAGACACAGATACAGGGGGAGGCCACCTGTGACACACCTGTACCAGACCTGTGATTGATTATTGGGATATTATGTGTAACCAATGATCGGCTGTGCAGCAGGCAGACCGTGGACTCAGAAAGCAAACATTTAATGCTGAGACCTCGCAGGAAATCCAAGACAGAGACCATAATAACGAGGATAACGAGGGAGAGGCAGCAGGTTGGAGCACAGCTGAGGATAACTAATAATGACTCAGGAGAAAGTTAAACTGAAGACAGACACAGAGAACAGCAACCACCAAAATACAACAGGAAGACAGAAGCAACTGAACGAGGAGAATAAATAAAAAGACCATCAGGAACTTCTATAAGTCCCAGGAATAAGCACAACATGCTAACAGAAAGAAACAATCCAAAATCAACAATGCAAAATGTTAAAGTAACTCGAAGATATAAAAATGAAAAACTAGACCCTTAAACCCAAAAACTCAAACCTGGGCCCAGACCAGCAGACCAAAGCAAAGAACAAACCCTTCACATCTTTGGTCTGGGCTGTGCTGGGCTCTGAGGGTGTAAGAATGAGCTCAGGATGAAACTAAAATAACCGGGATAAAACTGAAAGCTCTTCGTGTGTGACGACAGCCACACGAGCTCAGTGTGTGGATCACTATTATTTATCACGTTCACACCAATGTGTTGCCAACACAGATGTCTGATGCTGAGGGCCTCTGTGAAAGTGACTGGCTTTAATAGTAAACACTTCACACAAATGAATGTATATCATTTTGTGATGTTAAATCAGCTGATAAAAACTAAGGACTGATTATTTTTTTGTTTTGTTTGTGCTGAAAACATGTTTAATAAAAAAAGGGCGCAGGTTTAATAAGCTAGAGTTTCAGTCTGGATGCAACTGAACCCCCCCCCCAAATTTGTGTAATTTTATTTACAATCATTCACAAAGTTTTTCTTTACATTAAGATGCGCAAAAATGACATAAATTGCAAAAATGAATGGCAGAGAGGAAAAGTGCAAAGTTCATTTTTCTTATTATTATCATAATGAAAGGACAAATTCACCTCAGCACATGCATGTTGTATTTGAAATTAATGCCAGTCCTTTCTATCATTTATGTAATTTAATGTGAATTTAAAGATGAGATATTTATCTTCATGTCTGGGATGAATATAAATATGTTACAGAAGCCAAGACGATAAATATGACTTATAAAAACTGAAACACACAATATGACAAACAAAAAGGTAAATCTCGTAACATAATAAACTGAGGAAAATAAAAATAACGGATAAAATCTTTTTTAAAGACTAATAATGAACAAAATAAAATAATAATGGTCATTTGGTACGTTAAATTAAGCAGCGAGTGTAGTTACACTCCGGGCCCGTGGGGGCGGTAATGAGCTGGAAACTGAGCCGCCCAATAAAAAGAAGAAGCTGCGTTGCAGCTGGCCAATCAGCGTACAGCAGTGCAAAGCAGGAAGCGGTTGAAAGCGAGCAGGACCTGCATGGAGAGGATATTTTAGTACTTAATCGTAATTATTCTGACAGGTAAACAGTTTTATTTACAGCGTGTCATAGTATCAGCTTCCGGTGTGACGTTAGCCTGTGAGCGGTTTAGTCTGCAGTCTGTTAGCGGTTAACGGTGGTTGGCTAGTTAGATAGATAGTTAGTTAGGTGGTGGTTAGTTAGTTATTGGGTTTTCAGGTAAGTGAAAGGTTATTTTCAGATCTCAGATCAGCTGTTAGTGAGACACGTGACCAGCTGAAACCTGCAGAGTGAACACCTGCAGCTGTGAATGTGAAGCTCAGTCTGAACCTTTGATCAGACTGGAACCTTTGGACCTGCTGATACACCTGTGATACACCTGCGTGTCTGTCCTCGGGGCTGATGATGGACCCACCACACACAGACTTCTTCTACTGCTGCGGAGCCGCCACGGAGCTGCTCAGGTTTGGATCCTGCCCCCTAACCTCTGCACACAAGGTGCTCTTCCTCATCATCCCAGGTGAGCCCCACCCACATCCACAGCTCAGCAGTACCTGTTGTGTTTCATACTTCCGGAGGAAGCTGTGCTCAGGAGTTCAAACATCACGACATACCCTGTACTGAAGGAATACTGCAGTACAGCACAGTAATACTGTAGTACAGATGCAGTATTACTGTAGTACAGATGCAGTATTACTGTAGTACAAATGCAGTATTACTGTAGTACAGATGCAGTATTACTGTGAACTGTGAACTTTCAGTTCTCAACAAACTAATTCAACCCCCCAACGCTTTACCACCACACTTCTGTTCCTCTGAAACCTGCAACTCCTTGATGCTGTTCTGGACTACGAAAATCAGTAACATCCACCAGCAACTCAGATCAAATGTTGTGTCTACGCCCTCTCCAGAACCTTTTCTCCTTTTTGAGCCGTTTTCCACTTTTCATCTTCCTGATTTATCCGATATTTCCGAGTTTATATGTAAATCAAAGCCTGCCACATGTCATCTTGACCCCATGCCCACGGGGCTTGTGAAATCCTGCCTCTCTTCTTTACTCCCACTCATCTCTGCTATCATTCACTCTTCTCTCACCACTGGTATCGTTCCCTCCTTATTCAAGACTGCTCTAGTCACTCCTATACTGAAAAAACCTTCTTTAGATCCCAACAACTTTAACAACCTCCGTCCGATTTCCAATCTACCCATCATTTATAAAATACTCGAAAAAGTGGTTGCAGCTCAACTTCATTTACACTTGGTTAATAATAACATCTACGAGAGATTTCAATCTGGTTTTCGCTCATGTCACAGTACAGAAACTGCTTTACTGAAGGTCACTAACGATCTTCTAATCGGAGCTGACTCTGGTCTTCTCACCATCTCTCACTCTGTACTTCTAAGCAGACTTTCCTCTCTCGGCATCTCTGACACACCCCTCGCCTGGTTTCAATCATATCTCCTCGACCGCTCCCAGTTTATTCAACTAAGATCATTCCACTCTCGTCTATTCCCGTCACCTCTGGTGTACCCCAAGGCTCAGTTTTAAGCCCTCTTCTCTTCATAATATACATCCTCCCTCTAGGTACCATTTTCCGCAAATTTGATCTCCAGTTTCACTGTTTGGCTGATGACACCCAGTTATATCTCTCTTGCAGACCTGATTCCTCCCTCCCTCCTTCCTCTCTTTCAGAATGTCTATCCGAGTTAAAATCCTGGTTTAGCTTTAATTTTCTAAAGCTCAATGAGGATAAAACTGAGATCCTCCTTATTGGCACCAAATCCAACCTTTTGAAGGCGAACCATTTCTCACTTACCATCGATAACTCCACAGTTTTCCCTTCTCCTCAGGTTAAGAGCCTCGGTGTCATCCTAGACAGTTCACTTTCCTATAAATCTCACATCAGTAATCTCACCCGTTCCATCTACGCAACATTAACAGATTACATCCTTCTCTTTCCACCCAGTCTACGTCCATTCTTGTCCACAGTCTTGTTACCTCCTGTATTGACTACTGCAATTCTCTTCTGCATGGTCTCCCCCAAAATTCCCTCCATAAGCTTCAACTGGTTCAGAACTCTGCTGCTCGCATTATCACCAGAACCCCCTCCTACCAGCACATCACCCCTGTTCTTCAGGAACTTCACTGGCTCCCTGTGAAATT